>NW_027223771.1:18344652-18866064 GCF_028538775.1 Myotis yumanensis | reverse complement strand
CTAAAAAAAATTCAATGGAAAATATATGCTTGGTGAAGATTAAAAGAAAAAATAACTTCTCAACAAACACAGGTGCAGGACTGGATGGCTTCACAGTGTATTTCATCAAACATTCAGAGAAGAATTAATACCTGTTCTCCTCAAACTCATCCAAAACACTCAAGACAAGGGAAGACTCCCAAGCTCATTTTATAAGTCCAGCAGTATCCTAATGCCCAACCCAGAATAAGACTTTACAAAGGAATAAAATTATAGGCCAATATCCCTGATGAACATAGCTGCTAAAATCCTCAACAAAATATTGGCAAACTGGATCCAGTAATACATTAAAAAGATTACACACCATGATGAAGTGGGATTTATTCTGGGGATGCAAGCTTGGTACAGTACCTGCACATAAAAAACATGATACAGCATAAACAAAATAAAGAATAAAAATCACATGGTTGTAACAATAGATGCAGAAAGAGCATTCAACAAAACACAACACCTACTCATTATAACAGCTCTCAGCAAAATGTGAATAGAGGGAATACACTTCAACATAATAAACATCATGTAGAAAGAAAGAACAAAAGAAAAG
This sequence comes from Myotis yumanensis, assembly GCF_028538775.1. NCBI lineage: Eukaryota > Metazoa > Chordata > Mammalia > Chiroptera > Vespertilionidae > Myotis > Myotis yumanensis. The sequence goes on along the minus strand of NW_027223771.1, from coordinate 18,865,481 downwards.
AACATGAAAGAAGAAAATGAAAGAAAAGGAAGGAAGAAGTTGCAGAAAATACAAATAAGTAAAACCATATATGGTGTTCAAAATAGAAAGAATTACCAATATTAAAATGTCCAATGACATATTTCAGAGAGCTACAACAAATATCACAAAAATTTATATGGAAGTACAAAAAAAAAAAAACAGAAAAAAAATGCAACACACACACAAACACATACAGACACACAAAAACAAAACAAACAAAATAAAACCAAACCAATAGACATAGTGATCTTGAGAAAGAAGAAAAAAGTTGGAGGAGTCATGCTACCTAATAACAAACTATAGTACAAGGCCATAATAATAAACATAGCATGATACTGGCATAAAACAGATATAAAGATCATTGGAACAGAATAAAAAGCCCAGAAATAAACACATACATTTATGGCCAATCAATATTTGACAAAGGACACAAGAACATACAATGTGGTAAAGATAGTTCACTAAATAAATGTTATTGGGAAAATTGGACAGATATGTAGAAAAATGAATGCAGACTACCTTCTTACACCATATTGAAGAATAAACTCAGAATAAATTAAAGACTTGAAAGTGAGATTTGAAACCATAAAAATCCTAGAAGAAAATAAAGACAATAATTTTTCATAGCAATATTTTTTATTCTGATAGACTATTTGAGCAAGGGTAGCAAAAGAAAAACTAAACAAATGGGACTACATCAACCTCCCAGTAGGGGAGGTTCTAATTGTTCATCAAAGACTGTATCATTAGGGTAATAATGTGCGCTGTCATGAAGGACTTTTCACTGTCTGAACCCAATAATATCTTGCTCCTTGTGGTCCATGATGTGGGCCAGGGAGCCACCAAAGCTCATCTTCTCCACACAGTGATTCAGGGCTCCAGGGATCCTCAGGCTTGTGGATTCAGCTGGCAATGAGCACAAACCAATGGTGCAGAGGTCAGACAGATGAGTGGTGTCAGGAAGGCCTGGGAGCAGACACTCATGGCTGTCCTTGCCTCTGGCCAGACCTGACTCACATAGTAAGAGAGGATCAGAAACGCAGAACAGCATAAACTCCTTGCATCTTGGCACATAGGACAGCACACTCACCCTCTTATTGCTGTACATGTGCAGCCAGCCAACTCTGTCACCTTCTTCAGGAAGAACATCCAGAGAGAACAATAAAGTATCTCATGCCAAGCCACATAGCACTTCTAAGTACTAATAGTGAAAAAACCACTGTCTATGCATATCTACAGAAAGACTACTTGCTGTCCAGACCCATTTTCTTGCTTTTTTTTCTTCTTCTCAAAAGAATAGAACATCATTCTGCAGCCAACGAGATGGAGCAGGTCAATGGCTAGCTGTCCACCCAATGATGACAACCACGGTCGCAGACAGAAGAGTAACTGCAGACTCCAGAGAGAAAGCAGCAGTGGGCTGACTGGGGACAGAAGTGAGGACTTGACGAGTGACCAGTGAAATGCAGACACCATAACTAAAAGAAAACAAATCAGGATACACATGTAATAAATAGTATCATCTTGCACTGGAGGGGTGCTCAGTGGTTGAGCATTGATCTATGAACCAGGAGGTTATGCATGGCATCCCCATCAGGGCACATACCCTGGTTGTGGACTCCACCCCCAGTAGGAGGCGTGTAGGATGCAGCTGATCAATGATTCTTTCTCATCATTGATGTTATTATCTTTCTCTCCCTCTCCGTTCCTCTCTGAAATCAATACAAAGTACATTTAAATTAAATAAATAAATAAATAAATAAATAACATCACCTCAATAAAGTATCTGGATATATAAATTTACATAAGACAAAAGGAAATACTTTGAAATGTTGACAGTGGTTAACCTTGGTTAGTGGAGAGAAGTGGTTTCTTTTACGTCATACTATTTGTAAATTTCTACTAATGATCCTGTATTATTGTGATAATGAGAAAAAGTCTTCTAAAATAAACATTTAAGTAACTCTTTTTTTGTTTGTTTGAAATGCATTTTGCATCTATGTTCAGTGACAATCCACTTATCTTTGAGAAATTTAAAAAGTGCTTTGGGTGTGAAATATCCTTTAAAATTCATTCTAGCCGAAACCAGTTTGGCTCAGTGGATAGAACATCGGCCTGTGGACTGAAAGTTCTCGGGTTCGATTCCGGTCAAGGGCATGTACCTGGGTTGCGGGCACATCCCCAGTGGGAGATGTGCAGGAGGCAGGTGATTGATGTTTCTCTCTCATCGATGTTTCTAACTCTCTATCTCTCTCCCTTCCTCTCTGTAAAAAATCAATAAAATATATTTTTTAAAAAATTAAAAAAAAATTCATTCTAACAGCTCCTGAATGAGAACACTGGTCTTTGGAGATGCTGGGTCTGCTTGGAAAAAATAATGGGGCAGGGGCTGGGGACAGGGCAGGGGATGGGGCAGGTAAGGAACCCTGAAGAGAGGCTCCTTGGCAGGATGCCTCAGGGTCGACAGCTCAGGGTGTATTTGAAGAATTCCCCATTGGAAGGCTGATATCTACAGTAAAGATTCAGATTTGATAAACTTTCGACATGAGCTATAACTAATTTTCTTTTTAAAATGGTTTTTGCTGTTCTAATTGAAAAATCTTATCTAATAATAGACAAACATGGTAATTAACTGTACCTTCGCTAATATCGCCATTGGCTGATCAGCATGATATGCAAATTAATCACCAACAAAGATGGCAGACAATTTGCATACTGCAGGCAGGGCGGGACCCCGGGAGCCGCCATCCAGGCCCCCGTGTGCAACCCCAGGAGCCGCTGGAAAGCCAGGCCGCAGGCAAGGCACCCCCTTGGGACCCAGGAGTCGCCTTGCCTGTGGCCCGTGATGGTGATCCTGATTGGAAAGCCATGCCACAGGCAAGGCGGCACCCTGGGACCCAGGAGCCACCTTGCCTGTGGCCCATGATTGTGATTGTGATTGGAAAGCTGGGCCGCAGGCAAGGCAGCACCCCGGAAACCAGGAGACGCCTTGCCTGCGGCCCGTGATGGTTATCGTGATCGGAAAGCCAGGCCACAGGCATGGCGGCCCCCTGGGACCCAGGAGCCTATAGGTGAGGTCTGCAGGCAAAGCAGCGATCAATCTATGAGGGGCAGGGTGAGGGGCGGAAGGAGCTACAGGAGCAGCTCTGGCCAGAGACTGAAGACTCCCTCCAGAGTGAGGAGCAAAGACTGAAGTCTCCAGCCACAGTGAAGACTGTGTCCAGAGCGAAGATGGAAGGTGGTGGCCAGAGTGAAGGTCTGGGTCCCGGGTGCCAGAGGAAAACTGGTGCTGGCAGCCAGGGGAAAAAAGGCCTATTGCACGAATGTTTGTGCAACGGGCCTCTAGTCTGTATATATAAAAGGCTGATATGCTAAGTGTCCAACTGTGGGACCAGTCCCTATGACACGCACTGACCACCAGGGGGTGACGTTCAATGCTGGAGCTGTCATGAGGTGAACTGGCAATTTACCAAGAAATGGCACCGCAAACCTGGAACCCACAAGCAACACTCAGCTTCCCCCAAGTGGGACACAGGCCCTGCCATCACCCTGGAGCAAAACCCCATCAAATAGCAGCCAACACTGCATGGACCCCATGGTGCAAAGCCCACAGCCAAGCCCTGACACTGTGGGCACCAGGTAATGACATCACATAGTGACACCTGGCTTCCTCTCCCTAGGGACTAGCCTCCTTGGAGTTTCTTCATCCCACTTGCTTTATAGCCAACTGCAAACATTTTACAGTTTAACCAAATCTCTATGAAATGTTTTCACATGCCTCATCTCATTTAATCCTCACAAAAGTCCTGGAGTAGGTAGGTAGGAGAATCGGTGAACCCTATTTTCTTTTCATTAGCCAGAAAATGGAGATTTAGAATGTTTAGAAACTTTACCCAACTGAAAAGAAGTAAGAAATGGTAGAACATGAAAATGACTTGAGGTTTCTTACTGTGCAGAATATAGTCAAACGGTGCTATTGTTAAATATTTCACCCTTTGTTCTCCCTGCATGATCTACAATAATAATCTGCTTTGTGTTGATATTTACTGCTGTGTTGCTGACAATATCCTGAAAGAAAAGTTGGGGTGCTTCACTGGGCTGGAAAAAGTTTAGCTAAATCAGAAAACAGGTCTAAGTAATCAAGCTTATCAACATATATATAAAGTTCTCAGTGTGCCAGTCGTACCCATGTTTTTCAATCTGTTATCATTGATGGTGAATTTGGTTGACACTTCTATTATAGAGAAAGGGCGAATAGTGATATTAAAATATTTCTTCCAATTAATTTCCTTTCAATGTGCATAAATTCGTGCACGGGGCCAACTGTCTAGTAACCCAAAATAGTAAATTTAGCATTATCTTTTTAAAACATCAATTGCATATTCTTTGTGTTGGTGTGAAAAAGTTGTTTGTAAAGGTTCAGAAAATACAGATGTGTTGAGCATTATATGTCACTTTTATTAAAATTCAATACGTAACTTCCCAGGTATGAAAAACATCAGGTGAAGTCAATTAATTTTCTTGGGTATAAATAACTGTTGAAAATATCAAATTAAAATGTGGCTGTATCTTCTTCTTTAAAAGTTAAAAACATAATAGATGTTATTTAACTCACGCAAATGGTTTGTGAAGCTGAAATACTTCCATGTAGGGTCTGCTCAATCCTGACATTAGCTTAGTACAAGGACTGAGAGCCACATGTCACCTATTCTGTCCAGTGAGGAAGGGAGCTGTGTGTGAACCACTCCTGCCACTAAGCCCGTTCGACAGCCAGCCTGCTAGGCAGCAAGGATGCCAGCCTCAGCTCACAGGTGGGAGAAGTGCTGCCATCTCTCTCAGAACAGTTCCAAACTCAGCCTGAGAAGAACAAGCCCTACCAGCCAAGACCCAGTCAGGCCAGTGCTGGGCTCTAAGTAAAACTGACAATTGTCTTTCCCTTATTTCTTCTGAAACCAAACCAACCACCCTCCGAACCAAAATTTAATAATCATCCTTTCACTCAAGTCACTGCTGAATGAACACCAAGTTGTATATGAGCTCATGAATGACTTCCCTCCTAGACACACATTATAAGAGTCTGGAATAAACTCTGTCCCTGCCCAGTCCCTTCACTCCACCTGTAGAAACAACCCCCCTTCCACAGCCCCTCCCTCCCAAACACATCTACACCCTGTTTGACCAGGTAGTTAACTTTCTGGGGACTACAGATCTGTCATGTCCCCTGGCTTGAGACACAAGCTCTGGAGGATCAGGACCCCTGACTGCCTGGCTTAACAGACGTGGGGCCCTGCTGGGGTCTGGCTGGAACTCTGTCCCCAGCTGCCTCCTGTCAGCACAGCAGGCACCACTCATCCAGGTTCAGGGAGCACATGCAACCTGTACTGGGATGACAGGGGCCCAGCTAAGCACAGGGAAGGAGCCCTCACTGGGGCTCTTGGTCTCTCACTGGGGCTCTTGGTCCCAGGTGGGGACTTGATGGAGCCTCTCCACTCTCCTGCTGAGCCTCAGAGCCACACACCTGGACCAGCACCCATTCTCCCTGAGAACTGTCCTGGGCTTTTGCCTGCCCACACCCACCCACCTACCCAGCTGCCACTGCTGCTCTCAGCCTTGCCACCTGAGAGAAATATGGACTTCTCAACCATCTGAATGTGAAATATCCCAGCCTAAAACCCCTGACTGGAAGGTGCAGAGACCACAGGGGCATGTCCTAGCTCAAAGCTGCTCCCAGCTTCTTGGCTTTAATCCCAGAGATGTCATCATCCCCTGGGGGTGATTGTGCAGCTCAGCCCAGGTACCCCACCTGCCACTCTTAAAGCAACAGCACATCCCATACTGTTCTCTGGACCATTGCCTGCTCTACCCTCATGAGAATCCTGGCTGCTGGTCACCCCGGGGCCCCTGGGCTGTGCTGGTGTTCACACATGTGGACTGACTGGGTGAATAAACACATATGTTGATTTTAGAGTGAGAGAAAAATAGGGATGGAGAGAAACACATACAGCAGTTCTTCTTTTCTGTACTTTCATAGCTTCAGCGGTTGATTCTTGTAATTGCCCTGACCGGTGATGGAACTTACAACCTGGGCATATTGAGATGATTCGCCAACCCAGTGAGCTCTTTGACCTCAGCAAGACATATGCAGCAATTTATGTAAAATACCCAATCATGTATGAATAGGTAGATACAAAAATGATCATGATGACAGAGAGTGGTGGAAGACAATATAGGATTCATGGGGTTTCATAAGTGTCTTTTTACATGGATATATTTCAAGTAAGCTATTTCTAAGGCAGGCTGTATTTTTGCACCAGTTCTTTTATGTCCCAAGAATGAAGCACTGATAAGGGCAGGAGGATCTTGGTTTCAGCCATGCAGGAATGCATAGAAACACCAGAAGCATATGCTAAATATATAATATATATATATATATATATATATATATATATATTCTTTAAATGAATTATACTTACATCTAACTTTTTAAAAATATATATTTTATTGATTTTTTACAGAGAGGAAGAGAGAGGGATAGAGTTAGAAACATCAATGAGAGAGAAACATCGATCAGCTGCTTCCTGCACACTCCCTACTGCAGTGATGGTGAACCTTTTGAGCTCAGAGTGTCAGCATTTTGAAAAACCCTAACTTAACTCTGGTGCCATGTTACATATAGAAACTTTTTGATATTTGCAACCATAGTAAAACAAAGACATATTTTTGATATTTATTTTATATATTTAAATGCCATTTAACAAAGAAAAATCAACCAAAAAAATGAGTTCACGTGTCACCTTGACACGTGTGTCATAGGTTCACCATCACTGCCCTACTGGGTATGTGCACGCAACAAAGGTACATGCCCTTGACTGGAATCGAACCTGGGACCCTTTAGTCCACAGGCTGACGCTCAGTCAACTGAGCCAAACCAGTCAGGGTTACATCTAACTTTAAGAAAGTTTGAAAAATGGGCAGTTCCCAATAATTTTATTATGAGAGTTCTTGAGCATACTTGTTGCTACTGTACCATCATGTTGCAAATAAAATATAATGATGTGCTACTGATATATCTTAACATGTCTATGTTCAGTGCCTTCATTTTAGTAGTTTTCAACTGACAATGAGAGTATTTACACCAAGAAAAGTAACAAATATTATAAACCTACGCTTCATTTAATGTAGTGCTTAAACTTAAAAAAAGGGTAATGGAGAATGTAAACAATGCAGATTAAATGTATAAGTATATGCTACAACTGTGCTTAAGTTGAACATAGGATACAAATAATGTGAGAACCACCTTAAAAGGTACTGCTTCTTTGCTGCAGATGGGTATTCTGGACAAACCTTGAGTCAGGCCCATTCCCTAGTCAGAGAAGAAGGAATGAAGATCCTGCCAAGAGTTCAGAGTATTTATTTATGTATTTACTTTTAAATCTAAGAGTTCATTTAAATTTCACCAGTTGCTCTTTTATAAAAAATAATGTTTTTATTTATTTCAAAGAGTAAGGGAGAGGTGGAAAGAGGTAGGAACATCAATGATGAGAGGGAATCATTGATCAGCTGCCTGCTGCATGCACACCCCTGGTGATGGAGCCCACAACCGCAGCATGTGCCCTTGACTGGAATCAAACCCAGGATCCTTCTGTCTGCAGGCCAGCACTTTATCCACTGTGCCAAATCGGCTAAGGTGTGTTCAGAGTATTTAAAATTTATTTAAGAACAACAGAGCATGCAGGGTTTGTGATTCATACTGTTCATGTGAAGCAGGTGGTAGAGGAGAAATCACTACAGCCATAAACCCTCACAGTGACATTAATCATGTAATAGACCTGGGCAGGATAGCAAGGGCAAGCAGCTGCTTATGACCTCACTTGTACCTGAAACTTATGAGGAATCTAGCAGAGTGTATGTTCTGATAAAAGGGAGTATATTAAGGTAAACGTGTATTGTAGTATCCTTCAGTGTTGTTATTCCAGGTAAGAAAAAGAAAACATTCCCTGTAAATTTAAGGGTTTTCTCCAGTGTTAAGTCTCAGGTGTCTCGTAAGGCTACATGTTTGGGTAAAAGATTTCCCACAATCTGTACACTCATAAGGCTTTTCTCCAGGGTGAACTCATTGGTGCTTATTGACATTAAACTTACTTCTGAAGGACTTCCCACAATCACTACACTTATAAGGCTTTTCTCCAGTGTGAATTCTCTGATGTTGAATGAGGGTGGAACTGTTACTGAGGGACTTCCCACAATCTGTACACTCATATGGATTTTCTCCAATGTGAACACACTGATGTTTACTGACATCAGACTTACTTCTGAAGGACTTCCCACAATCACTACACTTATAAGGCTTTTCTCCAGTGTGAATTCTCTGATGTTGAATGAGTTTAGAACTCGTAATGAAGGATTTCAGACAATCTGTACACTCATAATATTTTTCTCCAGTGTGAATTCGCTGCTGTTTATTTACATAAGACTTACTTCTGAAGGACTTCCCACAATCACTACACCTATAAGGCTTTTCTCTAGTGTGAACCCGTTGGTGCTTATTGACATTAAACTTATTTCTGAAGGACTTCGCACTATCACTACACCTATAAGACTTTTCTCCAGTGTGAATTCTCTGATGTTGAATGAGGGTGGAACTGTTACTGAACGACTTCCCATAATATGTACACTCATATGGCTTTTCTCTAGTGTGAACTCTCATGTTGAATGAGGTTCAAGATTCGTCTGAAAACTTTTCTACATTTGTCACACTCATAACTCAGTTCTCCAGAACAGTCACCATTTAGAATCAACAACTTTCTGGTTGTAGCTGGCAGTTTTTTCACATTCACCCCACTGGTGATGACTTTTTCCACTGAGATATTCTAGTGAAACCTCACTGCCACTGTGTGCCTCCTCAGTGTTCTGAGAGGCAGGGGCTGGAGAAGCTCTGAGGGAGCTTCATCATCTTCCCCTAACTCCCTGCTGTTTGAAGGCACCTCTGACAAGTAGAAGCTGCACCTGGTCACAAATGAGGGCTTGTTCATAGCTTCTTTTCGGGATGTCTCTCCACTGACATCCTTCTTTTTCTGGTGAGGGTTTGCACTGGAACAGAATTCTCTCCCACATGGGTCACTAAAGAAGCATTTGTAGTCAAAGTATTCTGCTTGGGACTCAATCAGGTGCAAAATATCTTTTAACACTGAGAAACACCGCTTACAGGAACGCGACTTCTGGGGTGCTGAAGCTGTCTCAGAATCCCTGACATGTGACTCTCCTTGTATAGATACACTCTGATCAGAACACACCTCCTCCTCATCCCTTTTATGCCAACAACCTGAAAACAGAAAAAAGGTGAGGAAATGAATGATGACTGTAGTGACAGGGGGAACTTTCATTACAAAAGTGTGTTTTCCATGATACCTGGGTTCCATGCAATTTTCAGAAAAAAAGAGAAGTGCCGGGAGCATTAATAAGAGGCTTCTGTGAAGTTCTGGGACTCTGAAGATCATAAAAGAAGGAAGACGACACCAGGAATATGACACAAAGATGGCAAGCACCACATGGAAGAGAGGTAAGACTTCCCGCCCTTCCTTAGGCTAACAGTGTTCAGTAGGGCATGTCTGCGATGGCCCTAGGTTTCTGAGAATGAAACTAAAACTTCTCACACAATATTTAGTCTTTTCTTTGTTGCCTTTAGACACAAAACAAGCCCAGGATTCCTGAATTCTTTCAGCTCAGCCACTCCAACCAAAACCTTACAGGGTGGCATTACAGCCTGTCAGTCTCTTGCATCCATCACACTATGTATCACCCACATCACTGTTCTGGATGCTGTGACCTGGGCTTCAGGATCTGACAGGCACCCAAGGATGGAGGGTAAATGGAATGAGGCTGAATAGAACTCTGCAAGCAAAACAGAGTCAGGGAGGCACATAGGCCTCAATACTGGCTGTTGCTGCTCAACAAGCTCAAACCACTGCACAAGGGGAACACTGCCTCTGAAGCCTCATCCTCTTGTGATCCAGTGCTGGGGCCTATGAATATGTTAACAGAACAAAGCACTCAAAATGCCCACCTTGAGAAAGAAGCTGAAAGTAATACACAAGCCAATCACCACGAGTAAATACACCTGTCCTGGGCTTTCATTGGCTAAATACGGCCATCACTGGGCACACTGCCCTTTGGGTAACTTCATTTTTCTGGCCCAACAGGTGGCATTAGGATCCCAGTCACTGACTGATCATTGCAAACATTGGTATCGGGGCATCCCAGTGCCACTGGGAAATGACAACTTGAGGATTTGATGGCTGGTCCCAGGTCTCTGGGAAGTGTTTTATTTGGAGATATTATTTCAGATTCCATGAGCATTTCAGAATGCTTCCTGAGGTGGAAATCATTATTTCAATTATTTCTGAAGACCACAAATCTGGATGGATATATTGTTTTTAAGTTTTTTATTTGATTTTTAGTATAGAGAGTAGAAGGGAAAGGAAAAGAAAGAGACACTGATCTATGCCTAGTGCATAGTCCCTTCCACCTACTGGGAATCCACCAAGAAAGCCTGGCTTGTGCCTCACCAGAAATCAAACTGATAACCTTTCTGTTCTTGGGACTACGCTCAACCAAAGACCCACTCCAGTCGTCACATGTTTTTAGTTTTATCAAAAAAATTGCATTATTAAGATAAATACACATAATCCTATCATACTTGTTTAAAAACAAAGTTTGAAAACATACATAGGTGAACAAGTTGACATTTCCTACATTGTCTACATGTTTGTAGTCAGTACACATTGTGAAGCCATGGAGTTAAGAGTTACTGAATGTTTACTACATGTGCCAGGCCCTGGATTCAATGCTTCACATGCATTATTATTTCAAGGTAAATTGACCACTTGTAGAGTTTAATAAAAGGCAGGGCTGGAAGTCAAACCGGTGTATCTCCAACAACAGAGCTCTGGCTTCTAATGTTAGGCTCTGCTGCCTCCTAGAAAGTAGAGTTGGTAATGCATAACCATTAGGATGGGCTAGATGTTGTGGATAACAAACAGGCTTTGGTAGCTTACACTAAAGAAGGTATCTTTCTTGGTCATGCTACATGTCCTCCTTGGTTCTCCTAGGACTGGAATAAAAGGAATCCACCATGTAGATACCTCCTACTTATATCAGAGATGGACAGCAACAGTGGCCACTCTGTGCTTCCAGATTTTTCTGTTAGAAGTGACAGCTTCACTCCCAGCATATTTCACTGATCAAAGCACATCACAGGGCTGCAGCCAAATTCAGGGGGTCAGATTGAGAACCTGACCTACTTGATGGGCCTCGTTTATGTGATCACATGTGACCACCTCTTTTGGAGCTGTGCAGAGGCAAAGGAGATGGGTGGGTTTTGGTAGGAAATGACCATGGAAATCAGCCAGTGTGGTTCTCTCTGTCTTCATTCACATGGATTTTGTTCCAGAACTGCCCAAAACCATCACTGTCAAGATTCACAGGAGTGAACTTCAATAAAAGGAGACGGGTTAGATATCACTGGCAGCAAACGCAGAACACATTTCTGAGTGTGACTTTTGATAAACCCCTGGCTGCCTCGCTTCCCCCATTATTGTTGAAGACCCACATGTTGAGAATGTTGACTGGGAAGGATACAGGACTCGAATGCATGGAAGCATTCCAGCATCCATGTTCTTTGAAATCAACATCAGTCACTACTCTACCTCCAAGTCTCTATCTTTTGCATTGGCCAGGTGAGTGCTCCATCAGATGGGGCTAATTGTCAAAATGCTGACATTAACACCAATGTTGATATTAGGTATCCATTCATTCTGTGCCTGAATTTGTGCTAAATGTGGCCGCTCCATAGTACTCTCCATTCCCATTGGAGAGAGCCCTGGCCTAATTTTCCCTCCTCACCCCAATGTTCTTGGGTGCCCAAGCTTACCCAGTAAATGATGAGAGTCCAGATGTCAGAAAATTATGCTCTGAGCAGCCCCAGGCACATTCCCTATTAAGTGTCAGCCTAGCTTACACATGGGCAAGGGATTGACCTGCTCATCAGGGACCAGGAGGACCACCAAACTCTCCCAGCCCACTCCAGGGGTATCCAGTTACTCATTCCTGGGTGGGGAAGGGGGGGAGAATCAGGAACCTATAATTCTACCCTCTCAGTTTTACCCCATATACACCCATCCACTGATTCCTTCCCAAGGATCCAAAATCTCCCAGATCCTCCCTGAAGGCTTAGAGTACTTCCAAAACAGCACTTCCACATTCTATACCTCCTTTCTGCCACCAGAGTCTTCCTCAATTCCCCACCTTTGCTCAGCCTGGGTTTCTATGACCCTTCACTTCATCCATCCATAAGCTGACATGGGACCCAAAGGGGTAAAACAGAGGTTTGAAAGAGCAGGTGAAAAATGGGCTCAGCCTGGGAAGCAAGGAAGATGAACACATTATCCTCTAAATCACCCCTTTGGAGATTGCCTATGCATTTGCCTGTTACTGGGGTGCACACATACACAATCTCACAGGGAACATACAGACACCATAAGCACAGAAATGCACAGGTACAAAACACTCCCAGGCAAAGATGGGCTCTCAGATGCAGGGCTTGTGGCCAGGCTCACACAGACCCGGACTACAGACTGGGACATCACTTTGAGAGGAACACACACAAACACAGATAAAAATACATGGGGCCACCAAGACAATGTCACAAGGCACACCAACACACACAGTGGACACACACAGGCACACACAAGAAGAGACATACATGGAGACAGAAGAGTGACACAAAGAGAATAAAAACATACATAGATACAATCAGGCACATACAAAGTAGCAGCAAATTCACACATACAACCAATACCAACACATGCAACAGAAACACTCTGTCAAATGCTCAGTCCTACTAATACACTGTTTGAAGGAAACATTAAGAATTAAAGTGTTTCCTGGCCAGGTGGCTCAGTTGGTTGGAGCATCATCTCATAACACCCTACCCTACAAAAAAGATTGTGGATTTGATCCCTAGTCAGAGCATGTAGAGGAAGCAAGTGATCCATGTTCCCCTCACATCATTGTTTCCTTCTCTCTCTCTCTCTCTCTCTCTCTCTCTCTCTCTCTCTTCCTCTTTCTCAAAAATCAATAAACATATCCTTGGCTGAAGATTAAAAAAGAAAAACAAACAATTAAGGTATTGAATTTTGAAGAAGATAGCATTGAATATGGAGCCATCCTCTAAAACAGTTATCCTAATCATTTGAACTCAGTTGATGCCTGTCTTCTTTTACCTAAGAAGCCAATAGAATCAATTTGTAAAACATGTATCTGTAAGAAAAAACAGCACAATAATTCCTGCAATTTTATTTATAAAACCCCAAACGTGAACATAAACAAAACCATAGACAGATCAAAGGATAAGTGGATAATCCAAATAATACAATATTTCTTAGCAACAAAAAATTACCTATTTACATAAATATCATTGCTGAATCTCAAAATGACTGTGCAGCATTGAAGGATGCCAGTGTTTCTTAAAGATTATACACCTTATAATGCCTACAAATAATGAAAAATATGAACTAATCTATTTCAAAAGAAGTTATATCAATGCCAGCATGGAGGGCTTGGGAAGCAGAAAGAGTATAAAAGGGTAAGAGGACCCTACCTTGTTTGGCTCAGTGGATAGATCATCAGCCTGTGGACGAAAGGTCCCAGGTTCGATTCCAGTCAAGGGCACATGCCGGAGTTGTGGGCTCGATCCCCAACGGTGGCATGCAGGAGGCAGCCAATCAGTGATTCTCATTGTTGATGTTTCTATCTTTCTCTCCCTCTCCCTTCCTATCTGAAATCAATTTAAAAAATCTTAAAACTAGGGGCCCGGTGCATGACATTCGTGCATTGTGGTGGGGCGGGGGGCGGAGGGCCCCTCAGCCCAGCCTGCGCCCTTTTGCTGTCTGGGATCCCTCAGGGGATGTCTGACTGACTGCTTAGTCCTGCTCTCACTGTGGGAGTGCACTGACCACCAGGGGGCAGCTCCTGTGTTGTACATCTGCCCCCCAGGGGTCAGTGCGTGTAATAGTGATCATTCAGCCATTTGGTTGATTTGCATATTACCCTTTTATTAAACAGGATAAAAGGACACGAAGTAAATACAGGGTGTGGCAAAAGTAGATTTAGAGTTGTTGGTATTGAAAATAATTAATAAGTGATAATACAAGTATAAATGCCACCATATCCAGTGTGGTTCAGTTAATTGAGCATCATTCCATTGACTAAAATGTCACTGGTTCAACTTCAGGCCAGGGCACATGCGTTCCTGGATCCCCAGTAGTGGGCTTATGGGAGTCAGAAGATTGATGTTTCTCTCCTTCTTCCTTCCTCTCTAAAAATTAATAAAAATATGATTTAAAATATATAACATAGTTACTTAAGAAAAGAGAATAAACTCTGTGTTTTGTATACTCACAACTGTAAGCCTACTTTTGCTCCACCATGGGTATGTGTAACAGAGAAACTTATTTCACCCGTGAAAGTTTCAGAGCTTTATCCGTATGTTCAAACTCACCAAATAGTACACATTAGAAAAGTACATTTCATTGTTTGCCAGTTATACATATATCTAAGTAAAGCCTTAAAAAGTGGATCCAGCCTAACAGGTTTGGCTCAGTGGATAGAGCGTCAGCCTGTGGACTGAAAGGTCCCAGGTTCAATTCCTGTCAAGGATATGTACCTTGGTTGTGGGCATATCCCCGGGGGCACGTGGGAGGCATGCAGCAGACTGTTAATCAATGTTTCTCTCTCATTGATGTTTTAACTCTCTATCCCTCTCCCTTCCTCTCTGTAAAAAATCAATAGAATATATTTTTTAATAAAGTGGACCCAAATAAAAACTTAGGTATCCCTCTGTTGTTAGAAAATTAAGTTGAGCAGATAGAAGATACCTGAGCTCTGGACCCCCCATGGATGCCACACTGTCTCTTATCAATAGATTGGGTATCAAAAACATAGGTTAGAGAGGGATGTTGGCCATAAAGAGAGTGTGAGTGATTTGATACTGGTCTTCTCAGGAAATTGCCTTGTAGTCCCTCCAATTGTTCCTCTATGACACCAAAAACATGGCTTCACACTTCATCAGCTTGATCCCATTCCCAAGGTGCAGAGGCCATCACTTTTCACTATCTGCTGCACATAGTTCTTTGAACAACACCTCTCTCACACAGCGTCATTCCCAGAGGCACAACTTCAAACGTACTGAAAATTTTCCATGGTGTGGATAAATTATTTCCTAATCACCTTCTTTTCCAAAATTATAGTTCACCACCTGCATAACCTCTTTCTCTCTTACCCTTCTTCCTTACCCATGCCAGTGGAAATTGACAAGCCTGGGTAACACTGATGAATCTACCTCATTCCCATCAACCAGTGGGTGACTCCCAACAACATAAGGCAGGTGGTTAGTTAAATGGCACCTAAGCTCTTACCCTAGAATGTAGCACCTAAACCATTTCTTTACAGGCAATTACCCTAACATTCACTGTATTGTTACATCCAGGGACCACCAGAAATAGACTCTTCCTTCATTCACTCTTAAGTCAATGTCATGGCTCTGTGGCCATGAATTCACTCCAAGTGCATGTCACTCTTTCTACCACACCTCTCTCAAACCTGCACGTCAACAGCCCCAGCCCCCATACTCATCACCTGGCCTTTTACTTATTATTCAGCATGTGTGGTCCAGAGGACGGTTGCCAAATTGAATCACAATCAAATACTGCCTAGACTCTGATAGTACACACTCATAGAGGCAGCCTTGAGTCCTGCCATGTAGGCCTTTCTGCATGACTGTTTTTTTTCCTTCAACCTCAACTATTTAGAACAATCAGATCTCAGATATCCACAGTCCACCTCCTATTATGCTGCACTTGATGTCCCTTCGCTAGTCACAGCCAACATCCCTCCCTTAACCTTCACCCAAGTTCTAGCTCCGATGGCTCTCTGCACCATGCCCAGTGAGTCTCACAGATGACCACTCAAGCCTCTTAACTAATCCACAAGGCTACCTGCAACTCCCCACAGCCAGGCCAAACCAAGGGTCATAACAAAATCCTGGTGAGAATTTACAAAAGTTGTTATGTACCAGCCCTAGCCTCATCTTGTTTGAATTTCCCATTGGCCTCCAATTAATCTCAGGTCCACTCAACTTTTAAAGGCCTTGGCCACTGCAAAACCATTATCTCTCCCCCACACTCTACATGACAACTTCTGTCCCAATGCTGTGTTGTGACAAGCCCCTCCCACAAACAATGGCCCCAGCAAGAAAACCAGTTCTCAGGCTCACACTGTCCCTTCTCAGCTACTACTACCATTACCATCCTGACCATGATTCCCTGTATGAAAGTGATCTACAGTCCTGGCTGATGTGTCTCAGTTGGTTGAGCATAGACCCATGCACTGGTGAGGTCACATGCCTGGGTTGTGGGCTGGATCCACAGTAGGGATTGTGCAGGTGGCAACCAATCCTTGTTTATTGCTCATCCATGTTTCTCTGACTCTCTCCCTCTCCTTTCCTTTCTACATCTAATATCAATATCTATATCTATATCTATATTTATAATATACCCGGGGTTCCTGATTCATCTCACTTTTTACTTCATCTCACTTTTTACTCCAAGTCTTTGCCCATTCTGGAACCTCTGTCTGGAGGACCTCGCCCTCATTACACTGGTTGCCAAAAACAAGGTCCACGTCATGAAGCCCTAGTCCTGGCCTTAAGAGGCTGTGCTTAGTGTCTGTTCAAAGTCCCAGGTATAAGGAATAAAAGAGCAGCTGACACTCCCAGGACTCTATCTCAGAGGCCACAAGTGTGTGAGGCCATGAAATAAGCTCCACAAACTGGTACACCTAATCGACTCTGCATTTGCAGGAATTTGTGGAAAGGAAATGATCTGTTTAGAGCCTGGCAACCACCAGGCTCTGTGGCAGCGGTTCTCAACCTGGGGTCGCCTAAGACCATCGGAAAACATACATATAATTACATATTGTTTTTCTGATTAATCACTATGCTTTAATTATGTTTAATTAGTAACAATGAGATTGGGGATCACCACAACATGAGGAACTGTACTAAAGGGTTTCGGCATTAGGAAAGTTGAGAACCACTGCTTTAGACCTCAAACAGGCCCAGATTTCTGAATCCTCTCTGCTCAGTTGCACCATTACGTCCTTACAAGGTGGCATTGCAGCCTTTCACCCTCTTCCCCCATCAACCATGTGTCACCCACAAGGGACTCACCATTCTGAGCGCTGGGACTTGGGCGGCGGGACCTGAGAGGCTGGTCCCAAAGGCTGGAGGGTGAAATGGGGGCAGGCTGCAGGGACGCTGTGAGCAGAGAGGAGTCCGGGAGGCACAGGGACCTCAATCTCGGTCTCTTGGGGCTCAAGGAGCCTCAGACACACCCCGCACGGCAGGCGCGCTGCCTCCCAGGCTTCCTCCTCCTACTCACGACCAGTGCCCTGAAGCCTGTGAGTCTGTGAACAAAGACCTAAGAGGTTAAAATGACCACCAGGAGAAGGAAGGTGGGAGTCCTGCCCTAACCAGATGAGCAGACACCAACATGTCCTTTAGCTCCGCCTACATGAGTGCAGTTCCTTCTGGGTAATGTAGTTTTCTCCACTGCCCAGGGCATCCTAGCCAATAGGTGAATAAAGGTATTGTGGCCCAGCAAGTGATGCCTGGGGAGGGACTAGATGGGACCAGAGGCCTGGCTAACTGGAGCCTACTGACAGATCTCTGAGGGGAAGGAGGTGGGAGGAATGCAAGAGATCCACCAAAGAATATATAGGAAGGGGGGAAATGGGAGACATTGTAATACTATCAACAATAAAAGATATATGCATTTTTGAAAATTTTAAAATAATACAGCCCAGCTGGTGTATCTATCTCAGTGGTTGAGCCTCAACCTATGAACCAGGAGGTCATGGTTCTTTTTATTTTATTCGTATTTTTTAAAATAATTTGTTATTTCAAGTATTACATATAGTATTACATATAACTCCTTTATCCCCCATGGAGTTCTGCCCAGCCACCCCCATGCCTCAGCACATGCCCTTACCCCCATAGTGTCTGTGACCATTGGGTACACTTATATGAATGCATATAAGTCCTTTGGTTGATCCCTTAAGCCCTCCTTCCCCTGACTTCCTTCTGACGTTCTGAAGTTTGGCAGTCTGTTGGAGGCTGGTGTTGGGATTTAAAAGGTGATTTCTGAGACAGATATATTTTAAATGCCGGTGGCTCCTCATTACCTCAAATAGTATTTCTTCTATTGCATATCCTGCCCCAATACTGTGTCCTGCAACCAGTTTTTAAAAATTCTGTGGAAGTTTACCATCATTACTGTCTCCTTGTACATTTCTGTGTTTGCCATTTTCTCTAGAGAACTATCCTTGTGGTGAGTAAACTAAAGCACCTTACAGATGCACTTTTACTCATAAATCAGCAAACATGCTTAAGCCCTTGGATTCTGTATGTGCATTCAGGACTGCAAATTTCCCTCTGGCAATTATTTTTTCTGAAGGGGCTGCCCATCAGCCCTTCTGAAGGCAGTCTGGGCCTGGAGGCAAACTGTGAGGCCTCCTGAGGAGAAGGTCAAGTCCTGCCACAGCACCCACAAGCCAGCCAGGACCCCCCTTTCTAATTTCAGTTGTCCAAAGCAGCTACAGTGCCCTCCTCTCATCTCCCAAATGGGGAAGGGGAGAAACCCACGCTCCCAGCAGGCCTTCCAACTGGACTCTGCCACTCCTTCACATATTTTCTCAGGGAGGCCCCCACTGACCACCACTGGCTTCACCTTATGCCTGAGCTCCTGTCACCTGTCACAGCTGTCCTGTTCACTGTCTGTGGGCTGTGCTCCACTAGGACTCCAGCTCCTAAGGGAAGGGGACTCTTAAACTCCGGAGTCTGGGACAGTTGGGACAACAGTGTCCATGCCCTGGGTCCTTACAAGTCTCAGCTGTGCCTGCCCTTGGCTGCTGCCTCTACATCCAGTCTGATGCCAATTCTCATTCCTAGAGCCTTCCCTCAGCCCACCTTCTCAAGGACCCTGCCCCTCTCAAGCCCTGTCCCAGACCCTAACCTCTCTGCTCCTTCACCCACACACCCCAGCAGCACACTATGCCCAGAGTTCAAGGTCCGTCAACTCACTTCAGGAGCGTCCCTTCAGTGGGAACATCCCAGGCACAGCCAGGAAAGAGTGTAGAGGGGTGGGCTGTGCAGGCAGTAGAGCAGTCTCAGTGTAGCAGGGTGGATGTTTACTCGTGAAGGAAAGATCAGGGACACTTTCTCCCTCAAGATTGATAAATATCTGGAACCTTCTTTAGTGGCTGAACTTTAAGACACTGGTAACCCAGGACAGGATCACCTGGCTCAGCAACCTGCACCCCCTCCTGCTGGGCAGATAGGGAATCAGCCTCTGCAGAGACAGATCCCCTCCCTCCCTGTGCAGGTCAATGGCTGGAGCACTTCATTACAGTGGACGAGGTTGTCCCTGACCGGATTACAAGGATTCTTGGAGCACATGCTGACTCCCAGGTCATGGCCCCCAGGAACTTCTGCAGCAAAGCTTGCTCCCTTTCCCACTCACCATGGCCCCAAAGAACAGAGCAGCCACCATCCTGGACTAGGACTAGGGAGGGCCTCAGAGGCACACACATGGCCCAGCACCAATTCTCCCTGGCAGCTTCCCTGGGCCCTTTCCTGCTCACAGCCTTGATACCTGCAAGGAATCTGGACACTTCATCCCCCTGATTCTGAAATAGGTCATTCTCAACATCCAGCTGGAAGGTGCAGAGACCACAAGGGCATGTCCAGAAGGAAAAATTCCCAGGTGCTTTTAGACACAGAGATCACACTGATGTCATCATCCCCTGGGGGTAATTGTGCAGCTCAGTTATGGACCCACCCTGCTACACTGACTGCCCTCATGGGAAACTTGGCTGCTGGTCACCATGGGGTCCTGGGCTGTGCTGGTTTTCACAAGTGTGTGAACTGATTGGCTAATTAAAACATATACACTTATTTTAGAGAGGGAGAAAAATAGAAATCCTTTCTAATAATAGACAAACATGGTAATTGACCATACCTTCGCTATGCCTCCCATTGGCTAATTAGCATGACATGCAAATTAACCGCCAACAAAGATGGCGGTTAATTTGCATATACCGGCTGGGAGCGAAGACTGAAGACAACATGGAAGTGAAGCTCTACAGAAGAGAGCTAAGTAGAGGCGGCGGAGACAGGAACGGAGCCAAGGCTGCAAAGGTGGGAGGCTGGAGGGAAAACCCAGCCAGAGTGGCTGGGAGCAGGAGGGCAAACTCAGCCAGCGCAGCTGGGAGTGGGAGGAGAAACCCCGCAGCAGCTGGGAGCGAGAACGAAGCCTGCCTCAGCAGGTTTCGCTCCCTTCTCTGCTTTGCTCCAGCCACAGGAAGCCCTATTCTTGCAGGAATCTTCCTGCAATGGGCCTCTAGTATATATATAGAGAGGGGGACATCCATTTTTTGTTCCATCATTTTTGTACATTTTTGTTTGGTTCTTGTAATCACCCTGACTGGGATTGGAACTTGAAACCTTCGCATTATTGAGATAATTTCCTGACTCACTGTATGGTCAAGCATATGTGGGATTTTAAGTAAAATAATCTAATAATGTACCTGACAATAGATAGATACAAAAAAAAACATCACGATGACAGATTGTGTTGTAAGGCTGGAATTGGGTTCATGGGTTCCATATTATCTTTTTCACATGGGTATATTTCAGTAAGCCATTTCAAAGGCAGAGTGTATTTTTGTATCAGTTATTTTTTATACCAAAAAATGAAGCACTGATACGGGCCTGAGGAACTTGGTTTCAGCAATGCAGGCTTGCAGAGAAACACCAAAAGAGCATGTTTCTTTTTTTTAAAATTTCTTTAATGTCCATTTTAAATTAATTCCACTTAAATCAAATTTTAAAAAATGTTTAAACTTGATGGTTCCCTATAATTTTATTTTTTTATTATGAAAGTTCTTGAGCATATTTGGTATTGCTATTTCAGCATATTGGAAATAAAATATAATGATGTGTTTCTGAAATATCTTATCATGTCCATGTTTAGTTCCATCGTTTTGGTAGTTTGAAGTGCACAACAATGAGAGTATTTACACCAGCGATATTAACAAAGATTACAAATGTAGACTTCACTTAATGCATTATTGAATGCTTGGATTTAAATAGGAATGGTGGAAAATGTTGAAATGCATTGCCCTCTCAGTAACTGACATTTTCAGAACCAACAGGTGGCATTAGGACCCCAATCACTGACTGATCATTGCAAATATAGGATTTGGGGCAGCCCAGTTGCACTGGAAAATGACAACGCTCAGATTTTGGATGTGTTGTCTTCAATTGATCTCTTGTTTTAAGATATTATTTCAGGTTCTGTAATGCTCAGAATGCTCCTTCAGGTGAAAATTGTTATTTCAATTATTCCTGAAGACCACAAATATTAATAGATTTATATACATACTATTTATATACATACTATATATATATATATATATATAGAGAGAGAGAGAGAGAGAGAGAGAGACTCAATGGCTGGCTTCTGCAAGCACCCACACTGGCGTGTCCCCTACCATGTGCCCTCACTGGGATTGGAACTGGAAACCTTTCTGTGCTTGAGAGCATGTTCATCCAATTGAACCACTCCTGGAGGCCCATTTCTTGTTTTCCATATGAAAATATCACACTATTAAGAGAAAAGCAGGTATTTGTGGCAAGTTCCTCAGTCAGGGACTTGACCCATTTGAGTGCAGGAAATTGGAATAACCCATGGGTGACAACAGGTAGCTGTTTGATTGTTGATTACAAACAGAGCAACCCAAACCTGGCTGGCCAGTGGCACCTTATTTACACATTCAAACAAAAGAGCTCTCATGCCAATTAGTGATGCTCGAGTTAAATTAACATAAATAGGTTATATAAGTGTGCTCTTACGCAGTATATATAGTGCTACTGCTGAGTGATTGTGCCCACACATACATAAGGCATAAGGGGCCTTTACCATTGTAATACTGCTGTGTCCTTTCCTGTATGCATGGGCATGGCAAGTTGGCCTTGGACCTCTGGCGTACTCTGGACAGGACCCCTACAGCAGACTATGTATATATGAATGCCTAAGAGACCAAACAAATGAATGACCTTTTGTCCGGTTGCTATGATGCGCACTTACCACCAGGGAACAGATGCTCAACACAGGAGCTGCCCCCTGGTGGTCAGTGTGTCCCCACAGCAGGAGCATTGCTCAGCTGACTGATAGAGGCAAGATGCCATGCTCACAGCTGGCAAGCCCAGATGCAGCAGTGCCAGCCTCTCCTGCCTCCAAGGCAGTGTTCTACCTAGTGGCAGAAGCTGCAGGCATAGTGGGGCCAGGATGAGCAGGAGTGGCATGGCACTTGGCCCAAGTACAAATTTTGTTATAATACCCCAAACCTGGATATAACCAATTTTATAGACAGATCAGTAGATGAAGTTGCTATCCATAGAATAAAATACTACTCAGCAGTAAAACAAGTTCACTATTCACCTAAGCATTTGTATTGGATCTCAAAATATCTGTAGCATTAAGGAAACCAGTATTTGTTAAAAAGTACGCACCTTATAGTGCCAAAGGAAAGAAAAGGAGAAATCACAAGAAAAGCAGCTAAGTGAAACAGAGTCATTCAATATGTCAGAAAAAGAATTCAGAGTAAGCCAGATAGAGTAAAAAATCAACAATTTCTGTAAGTGCCTCTAAAATTATGAAAAATATGAACTAATCTAATGTAAAGGATGGAAATGAATGATTGCATGGAAGACTGGGAAAGTCAGGAAGAGAGATTATAAAAGGCAGGAGGAAAATGTAGAGTGTGGAAAATGCAGGATTACAGTTGTTGGTTTGGAAAATAATCCTATAAAATAAAGAGGTAACATGCAAATTAAGCCTCATGCCCTAACAAGATGGCTGCCTACCACTAGGCTTGCAAGTGGGGGGCTGTGAAGGACAAGCAAATGGCTGAACAAGCAGGCTGCATGGGGTGACCAAGCTGGCAGGGGGATTAGTGAGGGATGACTAAATGACTGCACAGCAGGTGGCATGCAGTGACCAGGCTGGCAGGGGGGTCATGAGGGGTGAGCAGACCAGCAGGGATGGGCAGGTGGGGGAGACCAGGCCAGCGACGGGGGGCAGTAAGAGGTGTGTGAGCCAGTGTGGGGAGGGGGCCATTAGGAGTGAGGAAGGGGACAGTTGGAGGTGACCTGCTGGCAGTTGTAGACCATCCAAGGGGTCCCGGATTGGAGAGGGTGCAGGCTGGGCTGAGGGAATCCCCCTTTCATGCACAAATTTTGTGCACCAGGCCTCTAGTGAATACATAAAAATACAGGAATAA
The DNA here is from genome assembly GCF_028538775.1 of Myotis yumanensis. Taxonomy (NCBI): domain Eukaryota; kingdom Metazoa; phylum Chordata; class Mammalia; order Chiroptera; family Vespertilionidae; genus Myotis; species Myotis yumanensis. The sequence goes on along the minus strand of NW_027223771.1, from coordinate 18,842,003 downwards.
ACTCTGCTTTCACCATGGGTGGGTGTCATCCAGTGCACTGAAACATCCTGGTTCAATTCCAGGTCAGTGCACAGCTCCTCCTGGTTCCCCAGTAAGAGCTGTGCAGGGGGGGAGCACATGTATGTTTATCTCTTTCTCGTCCCTTCCCTCCTCTTTTCTTAAATAAGATAAGTAAAATAAAGGTATTTTAAAGAAATATATTTAAAAAGCACAAGTGCTATGGTTTCTGTACTCACAACTAAAAGTGTACTTTTGCCACACCTTGTATATAGTGAGAGATAAGATTATTTCACCTGTGGTGGTTTCACAGCTTTATCTCTTGATCAAGGCTCACAACATAACACACATTAGAAAAGTGAACTTCCTTGCATGTCAGTTCTCATTTCCTGGGAGGACCATCCTTGCCTCAATGGCAGCAAATATTTGAAAGCTGTGAAGACTATGCCATGGAATCAATAGGAATGCTGACTGGTGACAAAAGACACATCCTGGGACTGATTACAAGATTATCATTCCTCCAGCCTTGAGTTCTTACAAATTGAGAAATGACCTTGATATAAACACCATATAGACACCGGGGGAACCCACAAAACCATTAAATTATTTTCTCTGTCAATAATTTAGCTACAGGAAACAGTTATGGAGGTCCTGAGAATGTATGCAAACAAAGGTCACACAAGCCACAGGCCCAGGAACATTTGTGGATTGATGTTCAAAAGAGACACTTTCCATGTAATGTATTGCAGTCACTCCCATCAGTGAATACAGTGTTTCTGTCTCACTACAGTGTTCTGTAGTTTTACCTCAGAGTCTTACAACAAATGTCACAAGACTATGAAATTTCGTACTTCATGGCACATGTCTCCTTTGTAGTATGTGGGGAGGAGTTCCCCTAAACATTGCTGAGACTCATGTAACATATACTTTGAACAGAGAACATAATTCCTATTGTGAACAGAAGAACAGCAAACGCCACCTCTTCTGGGTGACCATTGATCTCACCAATAACCAAGGTACCGGGATGCAAATTAAAACCACAAAGTAATGCTGTCTTTCTTTCAAGGCCTTTAGTAACAATGCAAAATAAGCTGGTATTGGGTATTGGGCAAAGAGTGATTTTCTGCCATCATGCTCTCTCTGCCTTCCTAAGCAATGAAGGTTTAACCTCCCCACCATATCTGCTCACATTTACATGCTGGCAGATCACAACAGTGCTTTCAAATAATCACAGGAAGTGAATAGAACCAGCACAATGAAAGGCACAAACAGAAAAACACCTTTACCAAAGTAGCATAAACCTGAACCCGAGTATTTGAAATTGGTGAAATAGAACCTAAGCCAATCATCACAGCATAATGTGAGAACCACCTTACAAGGTACCACTTCTTCGCTGCGGATGGGTATTCTGAACAAACCCTGAGTCAGGCCCATTCCCTAGTTAGAGAGAAAGGAATGAAGATCCCGCCAAGAATTCAGAGTATTTATTTATTTATTTATTTATTTATAAATGAGACTTTATTTAAATTTTGCCAGTTGCTCATTTGTTTTAAAATATATATTCATTTCAGAGGGGAATTGAGAGGTAGAGAAAGATAGGAACATCAATGATGACAGGGAATCATTGATCAGCTGACTCCTGCATGCAGCCCACTGGGGATCGAGCCTGCAACCCCAGCATGTGCCCTTGACTGGAGTCGAACCCAGGACCCTTCTGTCTATACACCAACACTCTATCCACTGTACCAAACCGGCCACGGTGATTTCAGAGTATTTAGAATTTATTCAAGCACTAGAGAGCATGCAGGGTTTTTGACTGATTCACACTGTCTATGTGAGCCAGGTGGTGGAGGTGAAATCACTTCAGTCATAAACCCGCACAGTGACATCAATCACGTAATAGACCTGGGCAGGATGCCCGTTTAAGCAGCTCCCTAAAGCCTCACTTGTATCAGAAACTTATGAGGAATCTAGCAGAGTGTATGTCCCGAAAAAAAGGGAGTATATTAAGGCAAATGTGTATCATAGAATCTCCTCCAGTGTTTTTATTCTGGGAGAAAAATAAAATAAAATAAAAAGGAAACATTCCCTATGCATTTAAGGCTTTTCTCCCGTGTGAAATCTCAGCTGTCTCATATGGCTATATTTTCAGGTAAAAGATTCCCCACAATCTGTACAGTCATAAGGCTTTCCCCCCGTGTGAACTGTCTTGTGGAAATAGAGGTGACTATTTTGCCTAAAAGACTTCCCACATTCACTACACACATAAGGCTTTTCTCCAGTGTGAATTCTCTGATGTTGAATGAGGTTAAAGATTCGTCTGAAAACCTTCCTACAATTGTCACACTCATAAATCAGTTCTCCAGAATATACTCCCTGAGATTCAACAACTTTCTGTTTGTGGCTGGCAGCTACTTCACATTCACCACACTAGTGATGACATTTTTCACTGAGAAATTCCTGTGAAACCTCACTGCCACTGTGTGGCTCCTCAGTGTTCCGTGTGTCCTGGGGCTGGAGAAGCTCTGAGGGAGCTTGGATGTCTTCCCCAACCTCTCTGCTGTTTAAAGGCACCTCTGATAAGAAGAAGCTGCACCTGGTCACAAATGAGGGCATGTCCATAGCTACTTTCGAGGACATCTCTCCACTGGTATCCTTCTGTTGCTGATGAGGGTTTTCACTGGAACAGAAGTCTCTCACACATGCGTCACTGAAGAAGTGTTTGTGCTCCAAGTATTCTACTCAGTCAGGTGCAAAATATCTAACACTGAGAAACACCGCTTACAGGAATGCGACTTCTGGGGTGCTGGAGCTGTCTTAGAAGCCCTGACTTGTGACTCTCCTTGTACAGATACACTCTCTTCAGAACAGGACTCATCATCATTCTTTTTATGCCAACAAGCTGAAAACAGAAAAAATGTGAGGAAATAAATGTTGATTGTGGTCATAGAGGAAAGATTCATTACATAAATGTGTAGCCCATGACACCTGGTTTCCATGCAATTTTCTGAAAAGGTGTGAAGGAAGCACTAATAAGAGACTTCTGTTAAGTTCTGGACCTCTGCAGATCATAAAAGAAGGAAGACTATGCCAGGAATATGACACAAAGATGGCAAGCACCACATTGGAGAGAGGTAAGACTTTCAGCCCTTCCTTAGGCTAACAGTGTTCAGTAGCGGTTGTCTGCAGGTAACATAGGCAAACACTGCAGAATTTTGCTATGTTTTATAGCAAAAGAAGGTAAAGAATAATTCAATAAACAAGTAACTGGTGTTTGAAATCTGCTTAAGCATGTATGTGCACATCATAACACATGTGCAAGTCAGTGTTGAAGAATACTGCAGAGGCAAGAATGCAGAGGGACAGGTGATGTAAAAATACCACAGAGGTGAACATGGACCAAAGCCAGGGGTCACAGGTGAAGTGACATGTCAGAAAGTGTAAAATAGTAAAAGATAAGGTAGAAACGTGGGTTAGTCAGTGGCACCTACCTCTGCACACTGATGGAAAAGAACTGGTTCCTGGTATGATCTGAACATAGCTCTTGTGTCCTACATTTCACTAGTTACTAGTCAGCATGGCCAGGCCTGCTCCGATATCATCCAGCATGTTCACCTGTGTATTGTCTCTGCACCAAAGTCTCTACACATACATAAAACCTAAATGTTCCCAGTATTAATTACATACGACAGAGGTGAGCAGATCTCACTTCCTAACTGGACCTTTGACACCACTCTATGCCTCCTCCTCCAGGCTCAGCACATACTTCAGAATGAGTGTTGTTAGATGTGCAGCGTTGCAGGCAGAGATGTGCAGTGGTCTTTTTCCAAGGGCTGCTGGCCAAGGCAGTCCACCTAGACTTAGAAGACGAGAGGGTGTGCTTACAGGGAAGGCTCCAATGCTGTGGTGGGTTGCTCTGTGCTGCATGTACCAGTCTGTGTTGCTGTGTATCAATACTGTACACTCAGACTGGGTTTTAAAGTGTATGCCCTGTGGGTGTGTGCATCCTACCATGTGTATGTTTAACCATTGATTTTAAAAGTACTGACTCTTTCAGCATAAACACTGCAGCTTATTAAAAAGAAGGATCCCTGAGAGTTATCTGCTGCCAAGATGTCAGGTGTTTGCAATCACGTTTGGTCTGTTTCATTTGTGCAGTTTGGAGCTCCCTTTCTGGAGGCCACGGGGAGAAAGTATGATGACGTCTATAAAAAGGGAAGTGAAGGTAAAGAGTGTGACAGCCTATTCGCCATCATTGCCCATTTGTATGACTTCAACCTGGTACAGTCTCTTACCATATTTGACATTTTGGAAAAACTTACTGGAAATTTCACAGAGAAAGATATGGAACTGATCCTATTAATGCTGAGAAATGTGGGATTTTTGTTGAGAAAAGATGGTGTATTATCACTGGAAGTGATCACAGAGACCCAGGAAAAAGCCAGTGGGGCAAGCGGAAAGTTCCAGGACATGACCAGGTACAATGGGTCACTTGACCTGCCTCCTAAGTGCCTAAATCCTCAGAAGCTGACCAGCACATAGAAATAAGTGGGGTAAATGCTATGTTTCATTTCCTAGTAATCTGTTATTTCCTGCTTCTGTGATTTGATTTTTTAAATATTTAAAACTAGAGGCCTGGTGGGTGGATTTGGCTCTCTGACATCCCCCAAGGGGTCCCAGATTGCGAGAGAGTGCAGGCCAGCCCGAGGGACCCCATCAGTGCACGATTGGGGCCAGGAAGGGATTGTGGGAGGGCTCCAGGGTGTGTCTTGCCCATTTTGCCCAGTCCTGATCAGCTGGACCCCAGCAGCAAGGAAACCTACCAGTCAGAGTGCTGCCTCCTGCTATTCAGTGCACATCATAGTGACTGGTGTAATGGTTGAATGGTTGGAGGGACAATTAGCATATTAGACATATTATCCTGGTCAGCCTGCCAGAGCTCCCACTGTGAGATCACACTGACCACCAGGGGACAGCTCCTATGTTGCGCATTTGTTCCCTGGTTGTCAGTGCATGTCATAGCGACTGGTCGACTGGTCAACATTCTGGTCGTTCCCCCAATCAGTTGCTGGTCTTTTATTATATAGGCTGTGAACAAGCCTTCTTTCATTACTAAGAACTAGGATATTTTGTGAATTTAAGAATTGATGTATTTAACACTCATCTATTCAAAAACTGTTTACTGAGGAAGGCCATGTGGTTTGGGACTCAGGTGTCAGCTCACCTGGACTTCTGGCTCAGCCACTGCACAGCAATGTGACCTGAATCTTCCAAGCCTCAGTTTCCCCTTCTTGAAAGCAGGGCTTGGCATTGCTCTGACCTCATTTCCTTTTCTGCAGATCAGACATAGTGGAGGGTGGGGAAGCAACCTAGGGATGTGTGAGAAACAGGAAAAGGGTTCATGTGGGACCCATAAAGGGAGCAGGGAAGAGGCCATTGCAAGGACTTGGGCTTTTATCCTGGAGACACCTGAAGGGTTCTGAGTGGGAAAATGATGCAGGAAGTCTCCTTGCTAATGGTCCCTTTGGCTACAACGTAGAAGATGGAGGTGGTCAGGCAGGTATACCCCGCTCAGGGGTCGGAGATGGTGGTGGGAGGATTAGCTCAGTTGCAGTGGATGTGGTGTGGGAGGGAGGACTGACCAGGTAGGGTATGGGTGAGAGGGAAGACCAGAGTCAGTGCAAGTTCTCAGCTGGGGTCTTCAGTGGACAGGAGTACATGCAGGAGACACAGGCTCAAAAGAGAAGATGGGCTCTTTTCTGAAATCCTGAAATGTTCACTGGGAGCAGTTGTGTCCTGAGCCCTGTGAGGAGGTCCTGAGGTCCTGAGATGGAAAGCACTGACATTCAGACCTTTGGGAAGAGGATCGGTTGAGGGTAGGAAGAGCAGGAGGAAGGTCATGTTAGCCAGGTCAGACTGTTCCAGAGAAGACGTTTCCCCATATCGAATGCTCAGAGGTCAGGTTTAAAACACAGAAGTCAGCCTGGCCGGCCTGGCTCAGTGGTTGCGAGTTGACCTCTGAACCAGGAAGTCATGGTCTGATTCCCAGTCAGGGCACATGCTGGGTTTTGGGCTCTGTCCCCAGTGTGGGGCGTGAAGGAGGCAGCCGAGCAATGATTCTCTCATAATTGATGTTTCTCTCTCTCCTTTTTATTTCCTCTCTGAAAGCAGAGGGGGCGTATCCCTCAGCCCCACTTGTGCCCTCTCACAGTCTGGGACCCCTCGGGAGATAATGACCTGCTAGCTTAGGCCCACTCCCGGGTGGCAGAGGGCAGGCCCAATCCCTAGGTGCCTGCCCCTAGGGACCAGTTGGGGAGTTGGGGCACCACTCCCTGTCATGCACAGAGCAGAGCGGATCAGGGGGTTGGGGTGCCACCCCTGTCACATACAGAGCTGGCTGATCAGGGGATGGGGGCGCTGCCCCCTGTCACCCACAGAGCAGGGCCCATCAGGGGGTTGGGGAGCTCCCCCCTGTCATGCACATAGCAGGGCGGATCAGGAGGTTGCGATGCCACCCTCAGTCATGCTCAGAGTAGGGCCGATTGGGGGGTTGGGGCGCTGCCCCCTGTCACACTCAAGGCAAGTTCGATGGGGAGGTTGCGGTGCTACCCCCTGTCATGCACAAAGCAGGGCGGATCAGTGGGTTGGGGCACTACCCCCTGTCACACTCAGGGAAGTTCTGATGGGGAGGTTGCGGCTCCACCCCGTCACACACAGAGCAGGGCCCATGGGCGGGGGGGTTGAGGCGCCACACCCTGTCACACACAGAGCAGAGCCGATCAGCGGGTTGGGGAGCTACCCCCTATCAGGCACAGAGCAGGGCCGATCAGGGGGTTGGTGCACCTTCCCCTGTCATGAACAGAGCAGGGCAGATAGGGAAGTTGTGGCCACAACCCCAGTCACACACAGAGCCGCAGGGCAATCAGGGGGTTTGGGCGCTGCCCCCTGTCACACTGCTCCAGGGGCCAGGAGGCCTCACAGCTCCGAGGATCCCAGTGCAGTGAGGCCTTGCTGCTCAGCTGTTCCTGGTGCTAGGAGGCCTCGCTGCTCCACTGATTCCGGTGCTAGGAGGCCTCGAGGCTCTGCTGATCCAGGTGTCAGGATTCCTCAGGGCTCCGGTGATCCCAGGTTCGGGATGCCTTGTGGCACCGCTGATCCCAGTGCTGGGAGGCCTTGCTGATCCACTGATCCCAGTGCTGGAAGGCTCCGCTGATCCCAGGCCAGGAGGCCTCATGGATCTGCTGATCCCGGGGTCAGGAGGCCTTGCGGCTCCGCTGATCCTGGTGGTGGGAGGCATATTACCCTTTTAATATATAGGATAGAGGCCTGGTGCACGGGTGGGGGCTGGCTGGTTTGCCCTGAAGGGTGTCCTGGATCAGGGTGGGGGTCCCGCTTGGGTGCCTGGCCAGCCTGGATGAGGGCATGATGGCTGTTTCCAGCTGCTCACACCCCCTTCAGGGTGGGAGTCCTCACTGGGGTGCCTGGCCAGCCTGGATGAGGGGATGATGGCTGTTTGCAGCTGGTCACACCCCCTTCAGGTTGGGGGTCCCCACTGGGGTGCCTGGCCAGTCTGAGTGAGGGGCTGAGGGCCGTTTTCAGGCTGGCGGGTGACTGAAGCTCCCAACCTCTACTTTTTTTATTATTTTTTATTTTTTATTCTGGGATTTTTTTACCTTCTATGGCTGTCACTGGAGCTGAGAGCCGGCTTTAGCTCTGAGGCTCCGCTCTAACTCTGAGACCTCGGCTGCTGAAACCAGGTTTCTGGGTTTGTTTAGTTTCTATATTTGCAACAATGTTTCCTAGAGAGCAGCTCAGAGGCCGACAGAGGCAGGCGGGGAACCTTGGCTTCCTCCATCACAGGAGCAAGCAAGCCTCCAGCTCACTTTGGTTGCCTGCCTGCTGGCCGCCATCTTGGCTGGCAGTTAATTTGCATATCTCGCTGATTAGCGTATGGGAAGGGTAGTGAACTTATGGTTAATTACCATGTTTCTCTATTATTAGATAGGATGTACATTTGGAATGGGTGAGTTTGATGGTAAAGGGTGTCCCAAAATTCATACAAGAAGTAATTTTGACAGAAAGCACAGGTTTATAATTAAAAATTGTAAATTTTTTATTGATTCATAAAGTATACAGAATAGGGTTATGTATGCAATAGCATATTGGGTAAGTAGCCTCCACAGCTTTGCTGACACAGATGCACTCTTTTGTTGAAATTTTCCCTGACCGTTTTGCATAAATGTGGCTGAATTTTGGTGAGGCTCATTTTCATCTTGATGGCTTGGTTAATTGACAAAATTGTTACATTCGGGGTTCAGAAAATCCACGAGTGATTGTTGAGAAACAAATGCATCCACAAGGTGTCACTGTTTGGTGCGTATTTGGGGCTGGAGGCACCATCGGACCATTCTTCTTCGAAATGCGGCTGCTCAGGCAATAACAAAAGAGTGCATATGTGACAGCAAAGTCGTGGAGGCCATTTACCGAATATGCTATTCCATACATAACCCTATACTGTATATTCTATGAATCAATAAAAAATGTACAATTTGTAATTATAAACCTGTGCTTTCTGTCAAAATTACTTCTTGCGTGAATTTTGGGACACACATTATGTGAATTATATCAATAAAAAGCCAACATTTGAAGAAATAGCAACACGGGATATCTGTGAAGTCTCTGTACTGTTTCTGCAACTTTTCTCTCAGTATGACATTATTTACAGGTTAAAAGTTAAAAGAATAAATAGCCCAGGAGTGTGGAAGGAATGGCAACTGACCTGGAGAGGAGGGTGACTCAGAGCACAGGGCCGGGAGGGAGGAGCGCAGGTGGCGGGATCAGTGGGAGGAGTCGGGGATGCGGGGAGCAGGAGAGGAAATGCTCGAGATCTGTGGGTAGTGGTCAAGGCCCTGGAGGAGGTCAAGTACTGGATTGATGTTAAAAGGCTGCAGAGGCGGGAGAGGGGATGGTCTGCCTGAGAACATCAGGTTTATCAGCAGTGATGGCCACCAGCAGAGTTGGTTTATTTCTTCCCAAGTTGAAGGACAGTTATATAGACAGCATGAAATGATGGCTTTCTCTTTCTTTTGTTTATATTTTTAGGATTTGCTTTATGCTGGAAATGATGTTGGTACTGACGGACAAAGACATGCAGAGGGTTCTGGGCTATGACGCTGAGCCTGTAGAGAAACTGAGGAAATTGCAAATAGCTTTGGTGAGTCACCTTTACTCATAAGTGCTTTGAGTTCCCTGTGGACGTGAACCCACGTGAAAATCTGGGAGGTAGTTGGAGCTGTGAGTAAGGTGCCAGGCCTGGTCAGCAAGAGTTCCGAGGGATCCAATGGCAACTGTGTTTCTGTGGTGAGACCCTGTGAGTGACTCGTGTGCAGTGAGTCCCTGTGACTTAAGCAACCCCTACACTTACCCTGTGGGGCTGGACTTGGCTGTGCAGCAGAATCAACCTGGAACCTTCTGATCACTTTGGAAGAGGCCCCATCAGGACCAGAGGTGTTAGCCTAGGAGGAGAGGGGGCTTGTCTGCTTAACCTCCCCAGGTTTTTTCACATGGGGCCACAGCTGAGACCCACTGCCCTCTCTGTTTAGGGCAAGTACTCTGTAACTTTCTTTTTTATTTTTATTTTTATTTTTTAAGAGAATTTATATATATATATATATATATTGGTTTCAGAGAGGAAGGGAGAGGAGGGAGAGAGAGAATCATCAATAAGAGAATCATTGATTGGCTGCCTCCTGCATATTTCATACTGGGGAGGAAACCCACAACTGGGGCATGTGTCCTACCTGGAATCAGACCATGACCACCTGGCTCATAGGTCGGCACTCAAACACTGAGCCAGGCGAACTATGTTCATGTGTCAGTAAAAATGTTTGTATAAATAAAAAAATCGTATTGCTGGTTTACTTCTCTTCAAGGTATTCTTTGAATCTACTGGTAAATTTGGCAAGAATTTAAACTTAAAATTGGAAAATTACCTTCTAAGACCTAGTGGAACTCATTTTTTCCTTAAATCTTATCCCAAGGATATGCTTACTGATTTGAGAGAGACGGGCATTGATGTTAGAGAAAAGCATCAACTGGTTCCCTCTCACACACACTCCCACTGGGGACTGAACACGCAACCTAGGTGTGTGTCCTGACCAGGAATTGAACCCAGAGCCTCTCCGTATGCAGAGCGATGCTCCAACCAACTGAGCCACACTGGGAAAGTCATGGAACCAAGTTTTAGGAAAGAACATCTTGGATTGCTCCTAAAATTTCTGCATATCTCAGGTCCAATGTACTGGTAACTCAATGGGAGTTCATGGAGCACCTTGATGACTTTGAGCGGGTTAAATGAGATAGGATGTATGCAACATGCTCATCACTGTGCCAGGCTGGCACTCACGCTATTGTAGTTTCAGTTGGCCTCATCCTGTTTTTTGCATCATTGTTATGAAGTTTCCTTAAAATAGCTCTAGGTTCATGAATTTTGCATCATTCCTCTGAAAACTTGGCCCTGAAAATTGGTAGCAGAGAGTTGGAAATTTTAGCATCTAGTTACTATCTCACTGACATAAGCTCATAATTCAACAGTTATTAAATCTTGATTTGCATAATGATAAAAGAAGTAATTTTCAATATATCAAGATTCTTTAAATTATATGTAATTTGCTGTGTTCTCAGGTCATCATGACATCTATAAATTTGTTTCCAGTTTAGATCACATTTCGTTTGACATCATTTTAAATCTCATGACGCCTCCGACAAAATGAAGCATGTTGAGTTTATGGGACATATTTTACAAGAGGAATTGATTGAGGTAGTTATGAAAAAAAAATAAGAGCTTTAGGTGTGATTTCTTTTCATTTTTGCACTTTTGTTAGGGGCAGGAATAGAATATTGGGGACTAGCTATAATAATAAAAAATATTAATCTGGCTCTGTTAACTGTGATTGTTCTGTTCTGATCAGAGAAAGCACATTCTAATCTGTTTGAGAGTTGTACGCCCTGGGGCATGGGAGCTGACAAGGGAATGCAGCCATCCTCCTTTCCCCAGAACAGCCTAGATTAACAACCTGGTTGCCTTTAAGCTGGTCCCTGAGGCACCAGCCCCTTACGAACCCCCAACCCGCATTGCCCCTAACCTGTAATCACTGTACCTTGCCTACTTCCCCTTGCGTGTAATTTCTACTTTCCCATGGAGTCTGTATCATTCTACCCAAGAGAAGCAGCTGGCTTATGGGGAGAGTAAAGCAGGTGTTTCTGGATGACCTGCTGCTCTCCCATTCTGCCCACATTAATGGAATAAACGCCATATATTAGTCAACCCAGTCTCTGCTACAGTCGTTCAAGTATTAACCAACAGCCTGGGCCCATTAGGTTGTCTGTTTCACTTTAAGTAATTGTATAGCAGTTAGTGAAGCTAGGTAATTAACATAAATGATAATCAATACTCCCCCATCATAAGTCCAAAGATTTCATCTATTTAAAATAATTTACATTTATTTTAAATTAAGAATGAATTTTTAATTAACAACAATTAAAATCAGTACTAGTTTAGAAATAATTAAAACACTATTAGCTCATTTATTTACAGCCTAAATGTTTTTTTACAATTAAATCTTTATTGTTCAGATTATTACAGTTGTTCCTCTTCCCCCCCCATAGCTCCCCTCCACCCTGTTCCCACCCCACCCTCTGCCCTTACCCCCGCCACCCACTTTCCTCATCCATAGGTGTACAATTTTTGTCCAGTCTCTCCCCGCACCCCCCCCAAACCCCTTCCCACCTGAGAGTAGTCAGTCCACGCCCTTTCTATACCGCTGATTCTATTATATTCACCAGTTTATTCTGTTCATCAGATTATTTATTCACTTGATTTTTAGATTCACTTGTTGATAGATGTGTATTTGTTGTTCATAATTGGTATCTTTACCTTTTTCTTCTTTTTCCTCTTCTTATAGGATACCTTTCAGCATTTCACATAATACTGGTTTGGTGGTGATAAACTCCTTTAGCTTTCTCTTACCTGTGAAGCTCTTTATCTGACCTTCAATTCTGAATGATAGCTTTGATGGATAAAGTAATCTAGGTTGTAGGTTCTTGCTAATCATCACTTTGAATATTTCTTGCCACTCCCTTCTGGCTTGCATGGTTCCTGTTGAGAAATCAGCTGACAGTCATATGGGTACTCCCTTGTAGGTAACTGATTGTTTTTCTCTTGCTGCTTTTAAGATTCTCTCTTTGTCTTTTGCTCTTGGCATTTTAATTATGATGTGTCTTGGTGTGGTCCTCTTTGGATTCCTTTTGCTTTGTGTTCTGTGTGCTTCCTGGACTTGGAAGTCTATTTCTTTCACGAGGTAGGGGAAGTTTTCTGTCATGATTTCTTGAAATAGGTTTTCAATATCTTGCTCTCTCTCTTCTTCTGGCATCCCCATAATTCGGATGTTGGTATGCTTGAAATTGGCCTAGAGGCTCCTTACACTATCTTCATATTTTTGGATTCTTTTTTCATTTTGTGTTTCTGGTTGGGTGATTTTTGCTTCTTTATACTTCAAATCATTGACTTGATTCTTGCGATCCTCTAGTCTGCTTTTGGAACTCTGCATAATATCCTTTATTTCAGTCAGTATATGCTTAATTTCTAGTTGGTCCTTTTTCATAACCTCGAGGGTCTCACTAAATTCATTGGCGGTTTCTAGAAAGTTCTTGAAAAACCTTAAAAGTGTGCTTTTGATCTCATTATCCAGTAGTTCGCTTTCCTCAGTTTCTGTCATTTGTGACTTGTTTCTTTGTCTCCACATTTTTTATGCTTCCCTGTGTTGATAGAGTAACTTTCTGTGTTAGGTGTCCTATAGGGCCCAGTGGCTCAGCCTCCCCAATTACCTGAGGTGGACACTCTTGGTACACCACTTTGTGGGCTTTGTGCACAGTTTTGTTATAGTTAAGTCTTTTTTTTTTTTTTTTTTTTGTTTTTTTTTTTTTGTTTTTTGTTTTTTTTTGTTTTTTTTTGGTTTTTTTTTTTTTTTTTTATTTTATTTTTTTAATTTTCCTCTTAAAGTATTACAAAGGGTATTACATAAGTATCCTTCCCCCCCCCCCCCCCCGCCCTTGACAAACCACTACCCTCCCTTACCCCCCAGTGTCTTATGTCCATTAGTTATGCTTATATGCATGCATACAAGTCCTTCAGTTGATCTCTTACTCCCCTCCCTCCTGCCCCCCAACTCTCTCTGGCCTTCCCACTGCAGTTTGACAATCAGTTTGAGGCAGCTCTGCCTCTGTATCTATTATTGTTCAAAAGTTTGTAATGGTCTTTATTATCCATGAATGAGTGAGATCATGTGGTATTTTTCCTTCATTGACTGGCTTGTTTCACTTAGCATAATGCTCTCCAGTTCCATCCATGATGTTGCAAATGGTAGGAGTTCCTTCTTTTTAACAGCAGCATAGTATTCCATCGTGTAGATGTACCACAGTTTTCTAATCCATTCATCTACTGATGGGCACTTAGGCTGTTTCCAGATCTTAGCTATGGTGAATTGTGCTGCTATGAACATCTGGGTGCATATATCCTTTCTGATAGGTGTTTCTGGTTTCTTGGGATATATTCCTAGTAGTGGGATCACAGGGTCAAATGGGAGTTCCATTTCCAATTTTTTGAGGAACCTCCATACTGCCTTCCATAGTGGCTGCACCAGTCTGCATTCCCACCAGCAGTGCACAAGTGTTCCTTTTTCTCCACATCCTCTCCAGCACTTGTCGTTTGTTGATTTGTTGATGATGGCCATTCTGACAGGTGTGAGATGGTACCTCATTGTTGTTTTGATTTGCATCTCTCGGATGATTAGTGACTTTGAGCATGTTTTCATATGTCTCTTGGCTTTCTGAATGTCCTCTTTTGAAAGGTGTCTATTTAGATCCTTTGCCCATTTTTTGATTGGATTGTTTATCTTCTTTTTGTTAAGTTGTATGAGTTCCCTATAAATTTTGGAGATTAAGCCCTTATCAGATATGACGTTGGCAAATATGTTTTCCCACGAGGTGGGTTTTCTTGTTGTTTTGTTGATGGTTTCTTTTGCTGTGCAGAAGCTTTTTATTTTGATGTAGTCCCATTTGTTCAGTTTCTCTTTAGTTTCAACTGCCCTAGGAGCTGTATCAGTGAAGAAATTGCTTCAGCATATGTCTGAGATTTTGTTGCCTTTCGATTCTTCTAGAATTTTTATGGTTTCCTGTCGTACATTTAAGTCCTTTATCCATTTTGAGTTTATTCTTGTGTATGGTGTAAGTTGGTGGTCAAGTTTCATTTTCTTGCATATGTCTGTCCAATTTTCCCAACACCATTTATTGAAGAGACTATCTTGGCTCCATTGTATGTTCATGCCTCCTTTGTCAAAAATTAATTGAGCATATTGGTTCGGGCTAATTTCTGGACTCTCTATTCTATTCCACTGATCTATATGTCTGTTCTTGTGCCAGTACCAGGCAGTTTTGAGAACAGTGGCTTTGTAATACAGCTTGATATCTGGCATTGAGATCCCACCTACTTTGTTCTTTCTCAGGATCGTTGCAGCTATTCGGGGTCTTTTTTTATTCCAGATGAATTTTTGGAGAGTTCGTTCTAGATCTTTGAAGAAGGCCATTGGTATTTTAATGGGAAGTGCGTTGAATGTATAGATTGCTTTGGGTAGTATGGACATTTTAATTATGTTGATTCTACCAATCCAAGAACATGGTATGTTCTTCCATCTGTTTATGTCTTCCTCTATCTCTTTTTTCAACGTCCTGTAGTTTTCTGAGTAGAGGTCTTTAACCTCTTTAGTTAAGTTTATTCCTAGGTATCTTAATTTTTTTGGTGCGATGGTAAATGGGATTGTTTTTCTGATCTCCCTTTCTGAAAGTTCACTGTTGGTGTATAGAAATGCCTCAGATTTCTTGGGGTTAATTTTGTATCCTGCTACATTGCCAAATTCATGTATTAAGTCTAGTAGCTTTTTGATGGAGTCTCTAGGGTTTTGTATGTATAATATCATGTCATCTGCAAATAAGGACAGTTTTACTTCCTCTTTTCCAATTTGGATGCCTTTTATTCCTTCTTCTTGCCTAATTGCAATGGCTAATACTTCCAGTACTATGTTGAACAGGAGTGGTGAGAGTGGGCATCCCTGTCTTGTTCCTGTTCTTAGGGGAAATGGTGTTAGTTTTTGTCCATTGAGTATGATGTTGGCTGTGGGCCTGTCATATATGGCTTTTATTATGTTGAGGTATGATCCTTCTACTCCCACCTTTCTGAGAGTTTTTATCAAAAATGGGTGTTGGATTTTGTCGAATGCTTTTTCTGCATCAATTGATATGACCATGTGGTTTTTTTCTTTCAATTTGTTTATGTGATGTATCACATTTATTGATTTACGGATGTTGTACCATCCTTGCATCTCTG
Source organism: Myotis yumanensis (assembly GCF_028538775.1). NCBI lineage: Eukaryota > Metazoa > Chordata > Mammalia > Chiroptera > Vespertilionidae > Myotis > Myotis yumanensis. Next base: position 18,826,567 of record NW_027223771.1, on the reverse strand, counting down.
GGATGAATCCTACTTGGTCATGGTGTATGATCCTTCTGATGTACTGCTGGATCCGATTTGCTAAGATTTTGTTGAGGATTTTGGCATCTATGTTCATGAGGGATATTGGCCTGTAATTCTCTTTCATTGTGATGTCTTTACCTGGTTTTGGTATTAGGGTGATGCTGGCTTCATAGAATGAGCTTGGAAGCGTTCCTTCCTCTTGAATTTTTTGTAGTAGTCTGAGGAGGGTAGGTTTTAGTTCTTCCTTGAATGTTTGGTAGAACTCCCCTGTGAAGCCGTCTGGCCCTGGGCTTTTGTTTGCTGGAAGCTTTCTGATGACTGCTTCAATTTCTTCCATAGTTATTGGCAGTTATAGTTAAGTCTTGATGGTTGTAGGTATCACTGGGAGGAATTGACCTCCAGGCCATTAGGCTGTGAGAATCAGCTGTGTCTGCAGTGGGAGAACTTCTGAGCTGGAGACACTCTTCTGGGGCAAGACTTGCTTCACTGGGACTTTGGTGCTTACTGAGTCGGCCCACTGAGTGTGTCCCTTATGGATCTGAGGAGTTGTAATCTGGATGGTCCCACTCTGACCCCTGGGGACAGTGGCTCTTGGATCTCTAAGGTGCTGCTAATTTAGCCTCTGCCTGAGGCTGCACAGCAGAAGCTATGGAGAGATTCCTCTTCTTTGTTTGGGGTTTGGAGATGCCCAGATGAGGCCCAGCTGTGAAGCAATGCAAGCTGCTGTGGGTCCTTGGACCTTCTTTTGGACGTTCTGGGTCTCTCTGATTCAGCTGCAGTTTGTTAGGTAATTTTCAGGTTGCAAAGGGCCAGGCCTTTCATATGCAAAGCCTCTGTGCACAGATTGGGTGGTGTGGGGTCTCAGGGGATCAACAGGGCGGAGCAAGGAACTATGGCTGCTCCCCAGTCCTACCCTAAGAGGCCTGCATCTCAGTGTCCCTTTAATCACTGCAAGCACCTCTAAGGGAAAGCCACCCTCAAGTTCTGCCTGATGCCAGACAGTCCAGTTTCTCCCCGTACGAGTCTGGGTCCCCAGAGACTCAGATGAGCTTCAGAGCAGTCTGGAGCTTGAGACTCCCTCCCAATTGAAAAAGACAACCAAGTCCTCAGCAGCCAGCCCTCTCCATGTGCGCCACTCCTCAGTTGCCAGCCCTTTTGGCGTGCAACTCGGTACCTCTGCACTTTACTTCCACACCTCCTCTGAGTCTCAGTGCTTGTCTCTTTCCTTCTAGTTGTAGAATATCCACTCAGCCAGCCTTCCTGTAGTTCTGGATGATGTCCATTTTGTCTTTTAGTTGTATTTTTGAAGTGGTTGTGTGATGCAGCAATTTCCGGTGTTTACCTATGCTGCCATCTTGGATTCCCCAGCCAGCCTAACTGTTTAAATTCTGTTCAGAGGATACCTGCATATTTGCTCTCTAAATGTCTTTCTTGCAGGTGCTAATTTAAGACTCCTTGCATAGAAAGCTATGTACAATATCTTTTTGTTAAAGTATTTTCCAGTCAGGCTGGTGTGGCTCAGTGATTCAGCATCAAACTATGAACCAGGAAATCACTCTTCCATACCCGATCGGGGCACATGTCCAGATTGGGGGCTTGATCCCCATTACTGGGCATGCAGTAAGCAGCCTATCAATGATTGTCTCTCATCATTGATGTTTATATATCTCCCTCCTTCTTTTCCCTCTGAACTTAATAAAAATATATATTTTAAAATTAAGTAAAGTATTTTCCAAACACACAGCTTTACTTTGTTCATTTTTCTCATAAACTACACATTAGTGAATCATTTGTGAAATTGTTTTTTAGGCAGTTGGTTGGGAGCTGAGCTCTCTAGATAAGACTTCACAAAATAAAATGAATGTGTTGTTACCTAAAAGTAACAGATTGATTTCTATAATTCAGCTGATGGGAAAACAATAATTATTAGAAATGTGGTAGACAAAGTTAGAATGAAATAGTTAATTTCCATTTATAATCATGTAGGATACATATATATATCCATTTTGTTTCTTTATATTTTATATGCCCATACAGGTCTTAAGTTTCATAGGGAGAGTGTCCTAATATTTGTGTATTCCAAAGCAGTTAACATTGGGCATGAGCTGCTTGCAGAGCAGTTTAGAATGCGGCCCATACGGCAGTTTGAAATGGGTGGCATGGAATTTGCGGTGCAGAGTCGGAGGATGTGGAGTTGGTGGTGTGGAGTCGGTTGTGTGCAGTCGGTGTGTGAAGAGCCGGTGTGTGAAGAGTCGGTGGAGGTAGAGTCGGTGGACGTAGAGTCGGTGAGAGCAGAGTCGGTGAGTGCAGAGCCTCTTCATGTGTAAGAAGTGACTGTCCCTGCCTCCTGCTCAGGGCTGTTGAGGAGAGTGAATGTTTCAAGGACAGAGGGCGCCTAGTGCAGGGTTCTGGATGGGCAGAGAGACAGTGCCCAGGTGAATCCATAGTCTGTGAGCAAACCCTTCCGGCTGCCAGGATTTGATCCAAACTATGTCCACTGATGGGAGGTCCATGGCTTCCCTTCTACCAAGAATCTTGGGTTCTGGCTCCTTCAAGGAAAATGGACAGGAGATGGAAAGGCAGCAGTTACCCCCGTTCCCAGTCGTTAGAAATCCTGAGTGGGGTCAACCTTGGAAAACTGCCACCGAGAGAAATGGTCACATCCCTTGGATGCGTGTTCCCACACTGTGAAGGCATTCAAGGGAGACTCAGACCCCTAAGACACCCAGTGGTTCTGGGAGGGCTCAGGGGCGGGAGCAGAGATAAGGGGAAAAAGCCAAATGGCTCCCCCATGTGTGCTGGGCACTGGGACTGGAGATTCCTGAGTCTTCATGTTGATTCACACTAGGACTTGTGTTTCTGCCTCTTTTTTTAGCTTATATACCTATGCTCTATATGCTTATCCACTATTCCAATTACCAGCACCCTATTCTGGCAGCTGGGCCTCCTAGCTCTACCCATCCACAGCGCCCCTCCCCCAATACACACACAACTGGAAAGCTTACGTGGAGCTTACTTTCACTTTCTTTATTATGTTTTATTGCTTAAAGTATTACAAAAAATATTACATATGTCTCTTTTTTTATTTTTTATTTTGGAGCTTACTTTTTAGCCCAGATCTTTTCAGACTAGTTACCATTTGAGTTTGTGTTTTTTTTTTCCTGCTAGAAAGTGTTAGTTGGAAACATTTGAGCTGCCAGGGATATTCAAATAATGTTGCAGGAAAGGGCCAGATGATCATTTCTCCTTTGTTACAGGATCTGCACCCCAAGGTGACATTTATTCTGTTGAGCACCTTTATTAGGTAGTGGAAGGTCCCACATCACTCTCCCAGAGCAGTAGGCACCAACTTGCTTGAAGTTCCGTAATTGAGGTTGGCCCCTCAAGTGATCTCTTTGCCATAACAATGAAAGTTTCCCAAGTGACTTAAATTTACCTTAGGTTTCAGAGTATTTTAGATTATTCCTCACATGGAAGCCAGTCAACAGAAAGCTCTGAATCAAAAGTAGGTTATTGGTCCTTAAAATTGCTAAGGGCTCATCCATGACCGATAAATATCCATGGGTGACCAGTAGGATTGCATCTTCCAAGCCAATTGGGGATGGACAGGGAGATTAAGGATCGCTCTCATAAAGATCTGCTGGTTCAGAATCTGAGTAGTTAGAGAAGGAATAGTAGTAGTCCAGCCCAGGTCCTGGCTTCTATTAGTTTTCTTTGGTTTGTATGATTTGCTGCATAAAGAAGGGAGCATGGTGTTATCTGACTTCATGGGGAAATCTATTCGTACATTAATTTAGTTGTTACTTACATAATAGCTGAGGTACACTGAAATACAAACGGCAATGTAAGTACAGGTAATAACCAAAATTCATAACATTTTCAGAAAACTGCAACATTTGAATATGAGAAACTATGAAAATTCCACATTGTTATTTATTTGAGAATCCAAATAATTTCAAGGAATAAATGTCAGGACGAGATTTTTACTTTGGTTTAAATTTTCTGAGTATATCTTTTTGCTGTATCATCTCTTTTAATTCTCCTAGCAAACTTATAAAATAAGGAAGTAAGTTTCTTATTTTGTAGAGGAGAACTGAGCCAAAAATAAGGACTTGTTTGATAACAAATAGCTATTGGTTATAGAACTAGGGTGTCTGAGTTCTAGAAACTTATAATAATGTCAAGCTAACTCTAATTAATTCACTGAATTATACTGCTCTCAAATCATGACGGTTACAATTTTTTGTTTTGTACTTCATAAAACAGTTGTGGAACTTACAAATTTAAAGTGTATGGTATCATTAACATTGCAATATTAGCTCTGATATTATCTGAAATATCCTAAGAATTTACTATATTTTGAAAATATTTTTATATTAATATTAAGAGAGTAATGTTATTTATCACCAGTTTTGTGCACAGCAAGCAACAGCTAACTTCTAAATATAAAGAAGAAAGGAGGCCTCAAAAATCTGAAAATAGCACTCCCTGGTAAAACCTCTGATAGTGAATTCCTCTTGGAGTTCCTGCCATAGATGAAGTAAGAGTGAGAAAGTTTGATAATGAGAGAGCAGGGAAATAATACCAAACAATGTGTAAGTTGCATGTATAGTTTTTCTAATCTCTTTCTTCATAGCATAGTATTCAGTATTAATAACAACATTAAAATCTGGGGCAATATCATTTGAAAAGAAATTCATTTAGTTAGTCCTTATCCCTAAAATCCCATAAAATATCTTTATGTAAAAAAAATTATGTTAGGATGGTGTATGTTTCCTCTATGTTCATATTATTCCAAATTGGACCTGTTCTAAAATGGATCTTTTGTTTAGTTTTCATTGAAATGGGTTATATTTTGCAAGTACTTGTTATTACATAGAGATTTGTCTCACAAAAAAAGAAACTAAAACTCAGAACTCAACAATACTTTCCTAATATCACAAACAAATGGCAAAGAATAAGAACTATACCCCTTAGCCAGAGTGCAAGAATCTCAATGAGATAGTGTTTTAAAGATGTCTACCCATAGAGCGGAAGTCAGAAAAACAATACCTGTTGGGAAGCATAGCGTATGGTTCACATTATGCCAAGAAGATCTCATTATATCAACTTTAATCCTCAGAAGTCAAAACAGAAGGAGATATGTTCACTTCATTAATTTGATAATTATCAGGACACTGGCATTTCTTTAGAACAGTGGTTCTCAACCTTCCTGATGCCGTGACCCTTTAATACAGTTCCTCATGTTCCGGTGACCCCCAATTTTATTGTTATAAATGGAACATAATTAAAGCATAGTGATTAATCGCAAAAACAATATGTAATTATATATGTGTTTTCCGATGGTCTTAGGCGACTGCTGTGAAAGGGTCGTTCTACCCTGAAAGGGGTTGCAACCCACAGGTTGAGAACCACTGTTGTAGAACAAGATGCTCTATTGTCATTGGTAAAAAAATAATCATAATAAATATTCGCAAAGCCCAACGAGGGACTCAACAGATTACAGTAAACGTACAAAAATGTTTCTCAGTAACAAAAATGCCAGATATGTTACCTAGTTCATTGTGCAATCTGAATTGTGTGAAGAGTCTACGGCCATACCACGCTGAACGCGCCCAATCTCATCTGGATTCTGTGAAGACACCTTGGACTTAGTCGACTTTATCAGAGGACTTGTGTAGGTTGGTTTTGCAAGTGATAGGAAACACAAAAATGAAATAGTGTTTTGACCTTGAAGATATGTGTAATACGGGAGAGCTTCTCCAGGTTTATTTCTCTCTTATTTTTTTAAAACAAAATTTTCACAGAAAATATCAAAATTCAGTTACTCATTTTTCAGCTTAATGATACGCCATTTAACTCTCAGGCGTCTTTTAGGTACTTGTTACTGTGATGTTGCAGAATTCAAATACCGTCCCTGCCTCCAAGAGCTTGTTAATATCACGCCATCTATATTATTTTCTATTCGTTATTCAGTGCTTATTAGGTGCCATATCACACTAAGTGCTTACGAATATAGTTATTTATTCTTTCATATGCCTGAGTAATACATCAGTCTCTCTCTCTCTCTCTCTCTCTCTCTCTCTCTCTCTATATATATATATATATATATATATATATATCACATATACAAAACACATATACATAACACATCATCTTTATTCATTTATCTATGGGAAGAATCCTGGTTGCTTCCATATCCTGGCTATTGTGAATAATGTTGCAGTGAACATAGGAGTGCACAGATATTTTCCCCCCAAAATGCGTGTTTATATATATCTGTTGGGTAAATACCCAGATGAGGAATGGCAGTTCTGTTTCTAATTTCTTTAGGAATCTCCATGCTGTTTTCCACAATTACTATACCAATTTATATTCACATAAACAGTGTGTGAGGCTTTGTCTCTTCTCCATGTCCTCAAAAACACTTGCTCTTTATATTTTGAGAACAGCCGTTCTGAGAGGAGTGAGGTGGTACTTCTCTGTGGCTTTAATTTGCATTTCCCTGATTAGTGAGGTTGAGCTATTTGTTTCCTTGAATTTTTTTAAACATGTTTTTAATTATTTTCAGAGAGAGAGGAAGGGAAAGTGAGAGAAACATCAATGAGAGAGAACCATCACATCCATAGGCTGCCTACTGCACGCCACTGCTGGGGTTGAGCCTGCAACTGGAGCATGTGGCCTGACCAGAAATTGAACCAGGAACCTCTCAGTGCATGGGACAGCTCTTCATTCACTTAGCATTACTGGCCTGGCCTGTGGGTTTCTTTTAAATAGGGAAAACACTGAGAGACTTGGAGTTGACTTCCCCTAACTTTTGATGCACTTGGGTTACATCCCATGCTCATTCTTAAATCCTTTAGAGGTAAACCAGTTTCTTTAATGAGCTTAGTATAATCATAACTCTCTTTGGAGCTGGGGAGATAATACCTTATTTGTGTATCAGAACAGTAAATGTCCAAATACAGTTGTGGTTCTCCAGCAATAAGGAAGACTAAGGTAGGGAGCCAGCAATACTTACTACAGGGATTCACTGGAGTTTTTGGCAGAAGACTAACAGGATTACATATGATTAGGTTCCTCTGGTTGTGGTGGGATGCAGGGATCAGCAAGATTTTTCTTTTAAAGGGCCTGATTTTAGTCCATGTGGTCTGTCATATCTACTCAAGTGTGCCATTGTAGTGTGAGCGCAGTCCTAGAGAATCTGTCAGTGAATATGCATGACTGTTCCAGTGAGACTATTTGCAAAACCAGATGGCAGCTTGTATTTGGCCTGTGGACCGTACATTGCTGACCCCTCCTGTAGAGGATAGATGGAAGGAAAACACATAAAGAGATGGGAGACCAAAGAATATTTTGCCTCTGGACCAGCATAAGTCTACTATGAAAATTTCAAGCATCCATGCTGAAATGAGTCAGGAAGCTCAATTCATTCCCTTTAAAATGTTGGTGTTTTTCTACCTTTATGTCTTTCTCATTTGTTTTGCTTAAAAAATATTACTAATTTAAGAAAGAACAATAATAGTTGGTAGTATTTTCCCCGCTGTGAATGCCATCATCTAAAAGCCCACATTTGACTAGGGCACTTGACAGTAGCAAAATAAAGCAGAGACGGTAGATTTTGTGATGATTGCATGTAAAGACTTACTGAGGAGAGAGAACTCTAAGATGATTCATAGGTTTCTAGGTAGTGCACTTGCATTTTTTTCAGTTGTGTTGTTAATCCTCACATGAAGGTATTTTTCCATTGATTTTTAGAGAGAGTGGAAGGGAGAGGGAGAGACAGAGAAACATTGATGTGAGAGGGACATGTCAATCGGTTGCCTCCTGCATGCTCTCCAACCAGGGACAGGGAGCCTACAACCAAGGTACTTTCCCTTGAACGCAATCACACCTGGGACAGTTCAGTCTGTGGGCAAGGGCTCTATTCACTGAGCTAAACCAGTTAGGGCCTGAATTGGCATTTGGAATGGACATGAAGACTAGGTCTTTAACCGATCGGAAGGAAAGAGCAACAGTTCATGAAGAAAGACCAGTATTTTCCCATACAGGTTGAGTTTAATGAGTATCCTTGGATATCCCTATATTTTGGATAACATTTCTTTCACTTTTTAGTTGTCCTGTCAAAAACTGCCTTTAATAGGTGAGCCACGATAGTGTTTAATAGGAACTTTTTAAAAAGATTAGTAATAAAGAAAAAGAACTCTGCAATCATTAGAACACTGTTTTATTAAATACTAGAGGTCTGCCTGCCCCGATGGGGGACGATTGGGGGTGTGGCCAGCCAGGAGATCAAATGTTGGAAGCTATAGCTTTCCTCAGGCTGGATCTAATTATAAAGGATGGCCAAAAGAAAACCCACAACAGAACTGTTTTGCATTTCACTTGCCATGAGATGAAGTTGTTTATGTGTTGTTTGCAAACATACATCAAGATGGATGATGGCCCTTTAATGATTTTTGCGTTCTTTCTGGGACTCTACTCTTAGTTTCACAATATGATCTTCATGCTTGTTTGTTAAAAGGCTTTTCTCTTTTTGAATGTGCCTGTGTTTCACTGTTGCTCCTGGCAGCCTGCAGATCCTCTTTGCTACCCCATTTTAAGAGAGATTGAAAGCTCACCTAATCGGGAAGTCACTGCAATTTCACAAAATCCCCGCAGCCTCTCTACATTTCTCCGCAAAGGACCACCATCCATTAATGCTTCTGTCGCCTTTTTGGCTAACTTGGAAGGTCTCCTGGGGCTTCAGGCCATGGAGGGAGAATTCCACACCTTGGCTGCAATATTAGCAGAGCCCTCTGGAGACTCTGGTTGGGGTCAGAGGGACTGATAATTATTTTCGTGTGCTTGCACTAACTGTACATGCACCAGGGAGCCAGGGAGAGATTTAGAAGTGTTTGGGGTCATTCGGGTTGGGGGTCGGCCAGGGGGAGGAGCTGCAAGTGGTGGGCGGTCGGATGAACCCCTAACCAGGGTGTTGGGGGCCGACTGGGGGCTGAGCCAGCCAGGAGGGGGGGCCGAACAAGGTCAGTTGAGGCTGTTTGGCTGTTGCAGTGCATGTCATAGCCACCAGTCTTTCTGGTCATTCTGGCATAATGGTCGCTGGGCTTTTATATAAATAGACTAGAGGCCCGGTGCACAAAAATTTGTGCACTGGGCGGAGGGAGGGGGGTCCCCCAGCCCGGCCTGTGCCCTCTTGCAGTCTGGGACCTCTTGGGATATAATGACCTGCTGGCTTAGGCCTGCTCCTGGGTGGCAGAGGGCAGGCCCAATCCCTAAGTGCAGCCCATGGTCAGGCTCAGAGCAGGGCCGATTGAGGAGTTGGGGGGCCGCCCCATCATGCACAGAGCAGGGCGGATCGAGAGGTTGCGATGCCACCCTCAGTCACGCTCAGGGTAGGGCCAATTGGGGGGTTGGGGCACCACCTCCTGTCACACTCAAGGCAGGGTCGATGGAGAGGTTGCGCCGCCACTGATCAGGGGGTTGGGGTGATGCCCCCTGTCACTCACAGAGCAGGGCCCATGGGGGGGATTGGGGCTCCGTACCCTGTCACACAGAGCAGGGTCGATCAGAGGGTTGGGGAGCTCCTGCCTGTCAAGCACAGAGTAGGGCCGATAGGAGAGTTGGGGCACCACCCCCTGTCACACACAGAGCAGGGCGGATTAGAGGGTTGGGGCGCTGCACCCTGTGAAAGGGGAAGGTGTCCCAACGCCCTGATCAGCCCTGCTCTGTGCCTGATAGAGGGGAGCTCCCCAATCCCCTGATTGCCCTGCGGCTCTGTGTGTGACAGGGTAGAGCCATAACCTCTCCATCGGCAGGGCCAATGGGGAGGTTATGGCTCTACCCTGTCACACACAGAGCAAGGCCCGTGGAGGGGGGTTGGGGCGCCACCCTCTATCACCCACAGAGCAGGGCCGATCAGGTGGTTGGGCCACCGCCACTGTCACACTCAGGGCAGGGCCGATGGTGAGGTTATGGCTCTACCCTGTCACACACAGAGCCGCGGGGCAATCGGAGGATTGGGGAGCTCCCCTCTATCAGGCACAGAGCAGGGCTGATCAGGGCGTTGGGACACCTTCCCCTTTCACAAACAGAGCAGGGCAGATAGGGAGGTTGTGGCCCTGCCCCCTGTCACACACAGAGTCACAGGGCGATCAGGAGATTGGGGAGCTCCCCCCTATCAGGCACAGAGCAGGGCTGATCAGGGGGTTTGGGCGCTGCCCCCTGTCATGCAGATCCCTGTGCCAGGAGCCTCGCTGCTCTGCTGATCCTGGTGCCAGGAGGCATATTACCCTTTTACTATATAGAATAGAGGCCTGGTGAACGGGTAGGGGCTGGCTGGTTTGCCCTGAAGGGTGTCTTGGATCAGGGTTGGGGTCCCCACTGGGGTGCCTGGCCAGTCTGGGTGAGGGGCTGAGGGCTGTTTTCCGGAAGCGGGTGACTGAAGCTCCTAACCGCTCCTTTTTTTCTTTTTATTTTGTTTTAATTCTGGGCCAACTTTAGCTCTGAGGCCTCGCTGCTGAAAACATCGATACAATGTTGCGGTCAAGCTGGCTGAAGCCTGGCTGAATGAAAGCCCCGTTTCTGGGGTTTTGTTTAGCTTATTATTTGCAACATAGTACATAGTTGCTTAGAGTTGCAGCTGAGAGGCCGGCAGCGGCAGGCAGGGAACATTGGAGTCCACAGTCACTGGAGCAAGCAAGTCTCCCTGCTCCCATCAGTGCATGACTGCCGGCCGCCATCTTGGCTGACAGTTAATTTGCATAAGGATATGCAGATTATCCAATGGGAAGGGTAGCAGTCGTACCCTAAGTACCATGTTTCTCTTTTATTAGTGTAGATGATAATTATTTTTTTCAGTTTTCCTAGTTAGTTGATTATGATAAGGAATTAAACCCTGTTCAGTTGGAGAAATTTGTCAGTGAGATATCTTCCTTTCCTTTATAGGAACTTTGCTATAGAACATACTGTCAAGCATTGGGATTCTGTATTTCTTATTCTGACTAAATAGGAATGTTGCTCGTTTCACATAATTTTCTGACACCATTGATTCATTTATCCCTTTCATCTGTTTATTCAGGTTGTTATAGATCTACAGAAAACTCGAAAACAAGGAAGGATGGAAGCAAAGTCAAGGACAGGTATTCAGTGAAATCAACTTCTGTATTGTAATCATGTATAACACATCAATCCAAATAACATTTTCACATAATGCAATTTTGTTAGATGTTTCTAAACACACCCCTAGGTTTGTTTATTCACTAGAAAATTTTACAGGACTCAGCATATAGGTGTGCTCACACGTGAGTTTTATTACAGTGAAAGGTGTATAGTAAAATCAGCAAAAGAGAAAAGGTGCATGTGACAAAGTGCGGCAGACATCTGGTACAAGCTTCCCAGAGTCCTCACCCTGTGGAGGTACCAGGATGTGCTTAGTTATTCCAGTGTCAAATTCTGACAACACACATGAAATAGATCATCTACTGGTCTGGTTAGATTCAGTGTCAAGGTTTTTATGGCACGCTAGTCACATAGACATCTTCCCATAACATGTACCCAAATTCTAGATTCCCAGAAGGAAAGCAAGTGTTCAGTAAGAACCTCATGACTTGTGCAAAGTATTTAGGCACAGGGAGTCACACTTATCATTTAGGGAAATGTGGAAAGCCTACCCAGATTCAGGTTTTCAGACACCAACTGAAGGGTAGGCATTTAAGCAGGACTTTCTAAGGATAGCAATCTTAGGCCTGCTGCATGGAAATTTTCTACACAGCAGGAATAGCCCTGATGGAATTTTTGGCTTTGGCCTAAAATTATGTTTTTAAAGCAAGTAATATGGTAATATAACATGGTATTGGTTTCAGTCCCATCATGTATAATTGCTTGCAGTGCTGGCCACTTTTGTGTTTCTTGGTGAGTATTTCACAGGTATTTGTACCTAAATTACGAGGGCAATCTTAAGGTCCTCTCTTTGTCATTAAGCATTGCCATTTTCATTATGAAGTGTCTTAGAGTGGGCCTCCTTGAATTCATCTTGCATGGGACTCTCTTTGTGTGCTGTACTTGTGGTCCTTGTTTTTCACAGGTCAGGGAAGTTTCAAGTCATTTCTTCAACTAGGTTCTCAATTTTTTGCACATTCTCTCCTCTTTCTCTACAATGTGGATGTTCCTATGGTTTGTGTTGTCCCTGATGTCATTGAAACTCGCTAATTTTTTAAAGAAAAACAATTTTTCTTTAATTTTTTGCTGCTGTAATTGGGTGCTTCCTGCTGCCTTGTCTTCTAAGTCAAATATCCTATTCTTTGCTTCATCTAATCTGCAGTTGATTCCTTCTGCTGTATTCTTCATTTCAGATATTGTACTCCTCATTTCTGAGTGGTTATTTATGTGGATTCTTTGTCATTTTTAATAATTGCTATCTCTGTGTTGAAGTTATTATTACATTCCTTGAGTATCTTTGTAACCATGTTATTGAACTCTGTATCTGATGCGTATTTTCTGTCCATTTCATTTTGTTATTTTTTTTGAAACTTTCTCTGTTCTTTCATTTGGGGAATGTTTGACTCCACATTTTGTCTGACTCTCTCTATTTGTTTCTATGTATTAGTTAGATGTGCTTTGCATCCTAGTCTTGGAATAATGGCCTTATGTACTAGGTGTCTTTGAATCTCATTGGCACAATCTTTCTGATCACCTCTGTTAGGTGCTCTTGGAATGTCACTTGTGTGTGTTCTGTGAACCCCCTTTTTAAAGCCTTGATAGCTGTTGGCCTGCTTGTGCAATGGGTTGATCTTCAGGCTGGCTGACTATACACGGTATACAAGCTGCTGTGCAAAGGTGACCCTATGTTGAGCAATTCATGCCAGCTCAGTTTGCTGTATGCCCCGATCTTCATTTGGGTGTTCTGCTTGTGGATCTAATTGGGTCATGCTCTCAAGTCCCCCCACCTAACTCTCAGGTTTGTTGGTTCTGGGGCCTCTTGGAAAGGATTCTGCTGCAAATCAATGTCATTCTCTGCCTGTGATTTCCCTTGGGGTACCTGTGTGGAGCTATAAATAGGTCGAGTATTTATGACTACCTCTGTTGGGCCTGGGTGCACCTGGGAGGGGCCAGCTGCACAGCAATGCCTCCTTCCATCAGCATCCACCAGCAAAAAGCCCAAGTCACTTGGAGATCCATCTCTCCCTACAAGCTTTCTGTTGGGGTCATTCACTGAAAGAGTGCCCATTGGTATGTGAGTTGCATGAGGTAAATGACTCATCAGGTAGGTGCAAGTGGTGATTTCCAGGTTGATACAGATTCAAACTCTGTTCCGTTTTTGGGTGTCAGGGCACTCAGCTCAAGTCCCAAGGTACACAAATGCCACTTATCAGCCACCAGATACCCGTGGACTGCTGTGATTGGGGTGGTATCAGGAAGATTATAGGGGAAGGCTATCAAAATTCATCAAGGCCCAAAGACCAGGATTTGACTGTATGAAGGGAGGGCTCAGCACTGCAATGGTGGCTTTAGTTAGATCAGCAATGGAATAAAGACCCCCCCACCCAAAGTCACACTACTCTTTTTCTGACACCACCTGAATCCACCCAGACCTCATTAGGAGATCTATATGAAACACCATGGGCCCGTACTCCTTTGCAGCATGTAGCTCCACAGGGTGGGGGACAAGGATTCAGGACGATGGTCTAGAACATTCCCCTGGCTGAGACCATAAGGAAGGGAGGGCTTGACATCAGGGGTGATGGATCTGTGAGCATTGTGGGAGAGGGACTCAGCACAGGGAGGGCACCCAGAGGCCATCCCCTCAGCGCTCTCTCCCAGCGCCACACAAAGCAGTCTCCTCACATGACTCTTAGGCCACTCTGAGCCACTCTTTCCTCATAGCCCAGGGTAGGTGGTGGGAAGGATATTATCAGCTGGGCCATTTGTGAGGGCTCCTGGGTTTCTAGCAGAATCCCACCTCTTCCTGGAGGGCAGAATCCCTGCTGATTTTTACAGCCAGATGTCCTGTGGGCTCCTCTTCCAGGCTCTGGTTCTCAGGGCTGGAAGCCCAGTGTGGGGTTGAGACAACAAGCTCCTCAGGGGGACCACTGCACTGAGACATGCCTCTGCATTCTCATCCATCACAAGTGAATGTGGGGCCAGCCCAATTGAATCTCTGTCCTTCCTACCAGTGTAATGGAGGCTTCTTCTGTAGATCCTTGGTTATAATACTGATAATCAACTAGTCTTCAGTTGGTTATTCAAGTTTGTAGTTACATAATTGAGTTGTAATTCCGATCTGGTCCATGGAGAACGTGAGTTTAACTTTCACCTCCTTTACTCCCATCTTGGATCACACTGAAAAATTCTGAAATGCACTAGAGGGACTCACTATTTAGGATAGGGTGAGGTGAAATGTTTTAAGTGAGGAAGGCATTGTAATGTTAAAATTCAGCTACTAATTTATTTCTGATATATTTAGCACCTAATGAATTCTTTGATTCCAATAGTGTGACAATTAGGTTTGAGGGCGCATGTTTTTATATTAATTTAGACCAAGTCAAGATTTTCCTTTCTTTTTCTTCTCAGTTACAATTATTGATTTTGGGAATAGGTAAACATAGATAAGAAATCTAACAGTTAATTTTAAAGTCTATTCTAATTTATCTTTCTTCACAATTGATCATTTGAGGATAAATTTATTTCAGAAACACATACCCCAACAGCCAAGGCATCTAAAAATCAAAGAAAGCATGTTCATTGTCCACCATTGCATCTGGAAAAAATGTCTCAAGAATCACAAATAAACAAGGCATGTGACAAAGAGGATACATCTTCATATTCAGGACTCTCTTTTGTGCAAAAGGATGAGGAATATGCGCATCAAGCAAGGCACATTAGAGAGAGGAAGAATTTACAACTTTCCAAAGATGAGTCAAAGCAGAAGTCACGTGAATTTTCTGTAAAATTCAAAACCACTGATTGTCCTAAGGAAGAGCTACTACATGATAACTCTAAAGAAGGAGCAAGCTTAAGACAAATGCCTTCGAATTTGACAAGTAAAATGCTTGATTGTGAGGGAAAAGGTGCATTTGGAAAGACTATCTCTGCAGCATTACAAACATTTCCTAAACGAGAAGAAACCACTCACAAAATTGTTTCTCCATCTCATGGACACCCCGGGTCTCCAGAAGACTCTCCGTGGGACTCTTCTTCTGAGCTTTCTTTAAGAGACAAGGAATTACACTCTGAAAATGATCACAAACCTAATGCTGAACAAGTTTTAAACAAAAATGAGCAAAGTTTTTATAATGATACAGTAAATGAAAAAGTAAGGACCCTAGTAGTTACATCTGGAGTGAAAGAAGACCAAGAGTTTCCTATGCAGATGACAAAAAATATGAACCCAAATACCACAGATTGGAACTTAGGCATCGGACCTACACCTCAGTCTCATGATCCAAAAAGCCATCCTGAATTGCAGCATCCCTGCTGCAATGAAACAAAAATCATCATTGAAATGAAAAGCCATGGTATGCCTACTGTTATAAATATTTATAAGGAAACAAAGAGAAATCACGACTTGTTCCAGAATCCATTATGTGCAGATAATTTCAATGCTAATTATTGTACAAGCATGGACTCTAGATTAAAAGATGTGAGTTCCTCTGCACTGCACAATGACAGAACATCTGGAGTATCTGTAATTGAAAAACTAAAGCAAGATATGCAAAGTCTTAAGAATGATATAGAAATGTTAAAAGTAAAGAAGCTGGCTTTGGAAAAAGAGAAAGTTCAACTTAAAAAAGAGGTAGAATTTCACTTGCTGTTACTCTTTGTTTTCTCTCTGTATCAATTCTCTGATCCATTAAGATTTTTCACTCCTGAAAAATATATTGTATGTAAAATGAGGTTGTCTAAATATGCAAAATATATATATATTTTGTCAACTAAATAGCAGGAGTATAGGAAAATATTCTTGTTTACTCATCGATGTTTCTCTCTATCCCTCTCCTATGCTGTTTCCTAAAATCAATAAAAAAAAACAACACATAAATTGACCTAACCAGTTTGGCTGAGTGGATAGAGTGTCGACCTGTGGACTGAAGGGTCCCAGGTTAGATTCTGGTCAAGGGTATGTACCTTGGTTGCTGGCACATCCCCAGTGGGGGGTGTGCAGGAGGCAGCTGATTGATGTTTCTCTCTCATTGATGTTTCTAAACTCTATCCCCTTCACTTCCTCTCTCTGAAAAATCAGTAAAATATGTCTTTGAATAAAAGAAAAGAAAAGGGGGAATGTAATTTAAAAATTGTTCCATACTCTTGAATTAAGTTGTATCCTCCTACTTTAAAATTTTCAAACTGATTCTATTATTCCTTGAATTATCAAATCACATGACTACTAATAGAAGAATGATTAACCTTAGAACTCAGATTTAATTCAGTGGTCATTGATGATAAATATTTTAAATGTCAGCTTTTTTCACACTTCAAACTGATCTCTGAGTCATTGACTCAAAACTAAAGAAGACAATTCTAACTGTTCATGTTATACTTACTTTAAAAATGTATCATTTTTATTTTCTTTAGACACGAAGAGCATCTCAAGAAATCTCAGAGCCGTTAACATCTACGCATAACACTTCAAATATAAGTCATTTGGAACTCAGAACACCACTTTTGCAAGCTTCTCAAGATGATAGCAGAAAGAGAAACAGAAAACCACTTGTGACTCTACCAAGAAGTATTGGAACACAGAAAATGTTTGGAAAGGAAACGAACTTTGTAAGTCAAATGCACAAGCAGAGAAAATAAATTTAACTCAGCAATTAGCCTCTAAACTTAAAACATAATTACTATTGTGCCAGGTTCATGAGATTAGGGGGGCATGAAAGCTAACTAAATAGTATAACTTTGGCAAATGAACTTATCATTCAAATGTTCTTCCAGGACAGTTGCATCTCTCCTCCTTTTTTGGTTTTATGTGCCTTTAGTTTTTTCCCCTTAATATTTTCATATAGTTAACCTGATCTACCAGTCTTTAAGCTGAATGTCTTGAAGCTCTAAAATTTAGCAATCCTATATAATAAAAGGCTAATATACAAATGGACCAAATGGTGGAACGACTGGTCGCTATGATGCATACTGACCAGTAGGGGGCTGATGCTCAATGCAGAAGCTGACCCCTAGTGGTCATTAGAAGCTGCGCTCATAGCTGGCGAGTGCAGCAGCAGTGGCAGGAGCCTCTCCCACCTCCACAGCAGTGCTGAGGATGTCCAACTGACAGCTTAGGGCAGTGATGGCGAACCTTTTGAGCTCAGCGTGTCAGCATTTTGAAAAACCCTACCTCTGGTGCCGTGTCTGTATAGAAATTTTTTGATATTTGCAACCATATTAAAACAAAGATTTATATTTTTCATATATAGTTTATATATTTAAATGCCATTTAACAAAGTAAAATTTACCAAAAAAAATAGGAGTTCCTGTGTCACCTCTGACACACGTGTCATAGGTTCTGCATCACTGCCTTAGGTCATCTATTGGACATCCCCGGAGGGCTTCCAGACTACAAGAGAGCACAGGTCCAGCTGAGGTACCCCCCACTCCGAGTGCATGAATTCCCTGCAAAGGGCCTCTAGTACTATTATAAAATCACTTGTCAGAATCCCCCTAAATAGAAACATTTAAGATAACAACTTAAACACAATGGGTTAAGTTACTCCAACACAATCAGGTACTTGGTAAATTTACTTTCTTGATTGTGACCTTTGTTATTATCACTAGAGGGCATCTTTAGACAAACTGTCCTTTATAGTTTTCTACTCTATATAAAGACATACATGTTAAATAGGGAAAGATTATCATAGAGGTGAGGGGCAGTATCATTGACAAAGTGGCTAAAACTAATGTGATCTGCAGGAGGAGGGTGTGGGGAAGACAGAAAGGGCAGATCCCACCTCCTATGCCTTGGTAACAGTGGTATAAGCAATGGCCTCTGGAGCCCTTTTCGGTCATTTGATCACCAGCCAGGCTATCTTGTTCTCCCTTAGAGGTTGTTGCTCTAAATTATACCTCAGTGTCAAATGATTAACATCTCCAAGGTAATGAGTGTATTGTACAAGGGTGGTGAAGGCAAATGCTTGGCAGTGTTTTTAAGGGATTATTTTTTAAATCTCTAACGTGGCTACTAAATATGTCCAAGGGCCTCTTCAAGGATCTTGTAAGTACCGCCCTTCCAGAGGCAGCAAGTATTACCCGATAAGCCATCTGCATCACTGACAGCCTCCTGACTTTGGATTCCTTAGCTGGGACCCCCTCTCCCCACTCCCTAGAAACATAAGTACTTTTCAGGACAGTTTCGAACCTATACTTGAAGAGAGTAACTCTGCTCTGATACATTTTCATTGTTAAAATGCAATTTAATGGGAAATTCCATTTATCATTGTGGCTACTTAAAAAAATGCAAGTCATTGAGGGAAAAATAAAATACTAAGTATCTGCTGTTTACAATCCTACAGGGCTCAGAAGCAGCCAGCAGAGGTCAGCACTGAAATGCTCCTTCTTGCAGGAACAACAAAGCAGATGACTGAGTACTACTCATATGAGGCCAGTCCTGGAGACACCTTGTGGTGGAAATCCTGATTATAGTTTTACAGGCAATAGAAAACTTGGTGGTTCCTACTCTGAGAATCTTTTTAATGAACCAAATAAACTTATAATACTAAACTGATTAATATTTGTCTTTAAGTGAAAATTTTTGCCATCTTCTTGCATAGAGAACATTAATTGCTACTTTCCTTACAGCATTTTTATTTCAGTTTTTGTAAAATGTCTTGCTGAGCAGTTGTCCATTTTCTAAATAGTGCAATGAAGGAAATATTTGAATTTTTATTTTATATATTTGCATTTTTAAGTGAAGTTCACTTATGTCTATATCTTGCCAGCCCTTGAATGACTGATGACTAAGATGGCAATGTCAGGACATCTTGATATAGCAACTAGCTTTTGTTGTGTATCAGTTATTAATAAATCCATTCATTATCTCATTCATTGAGTTCTTAGTTCCATAATTCGATTGGTTCATTTTATAGTTTTCATCTCTTTGGTAAGGTCCTCCTTTTGTTCATTAATTGTATTCCTGAGCTCATTGAACTGCCTTCTTGTATCTCGTTGAGTATCTTCATGACTGCTGTTTTGATTTCTCTCTCCTTTATATCACAATCACCCATTATTTTGAGTTCCTTTCTGGAGAAGAGTCATTGTCTTCCTGTGTAATTGTTACCTTGGTGGTCCATGCTGCTTGATGGGTTGTTCCACTGCTGGCTCATTTGAAGTGGTGAGCACTTTTCTTACTTAGGAACATTTTCCTTTCCACAATTCAGCAGGTTGATAATTTGAGGTCTTTCTTTAGCTGTCCAGTAGGTGGCAGGATAGCACAGTTTTTGTTTTCTCTTACCTGTCCTACTTAAGCTTGGGGAGGGGGACTTCTCCTCACTTGCTAAGTAAAGCATTGGCACAAGGTTGCCACTGAATTAATTAGATGGAGTCAGAGCCTCAATCATTCACCAAGTCCTGATTCTGGTTGTGCCATGGGGATTGTTTCCATCTCTCCTGGGCTGGACAGGATTCTGATTTCCGAAGTACATTTAGCCAATGTAGAGTCACTTGTTGTTCTTCAATTCATTTACTTGCTGTTTTGTGTTGTTTTCTTCTTTTCTTCTTCTCCTGGTGATCTGGGGATAACCATCTAGCCACTTGGCGCAAAAAGAACAAAGGGAAGAACAAAGGCAAGTGCCCAGCGGCCCGCCCGGCTGTGCTGAAATGCTTTCAGTCCTCATCGTCCTTGAACATCCCACCCCCTTCAAAATAGGTTCTCCCTTTTCCAGATACTGGAGATTCCCTTCCTTTTACCAGTTCCTCCACCAAATACCCTCCCTCATTTATGAAAAACCCACAAAAAAAACCCAAAAACCCCACAAAATGACTAAACCATAAAAAAGAAAAATCATAAAGACCACCAATGACCCGTACTGAAAGGCCAGAGGACCCATGGTGGCCCCCACCTCCTGACCCCAAAGCAGATCCAGAGCCTTCAAACTACCAACACACCTTCTGAAGACAACGGCCTCCTCTCCTGTCTGCCTGCGGTATCTGGAGTGGCTGTAGAAGGAGAAAAGGGTTCCCGTGCTGCTTCCATTTGTTCTGTTAGTGACAACGCTGTTCCAGCCCTAAGGGTCACACCCCATTTGTGAAACTCCTGACTCTACCTCCAGTCACTGGTATCTTTTCAACAAATCCACTTTGGCCTGGGGATACTCACAAGGCAATGACAAACTGACTTTCCAGAGGCAGACAACATGTGAGCATGCCCCATAGAACCAGGGTTAGCTACTTCACCTCCATTAAAGCATGTGTGTGCATATGCATGTGCGTGTGCATGCACTGGTGAGCAAAGACAGACATTCTCTCAGGGCTGGTCCCTCGTGATCCAGAAATTCGACTCCCTCTTCTAGAAGCCTGGTGGTCCCAGGAGAAGCCCAGACCAGCCAAACCACAAAGACCTGGAGTCAGGCTTACTGTTAACCCAGAGCTTTGCCAAGCCAGGCCTGGGCCCCATGTCCTTCAGGCCAGGGCAGTCTTCAAGGCAGGTGGCCTCAGGCTTTGCTTTTCTCCAGCTGGCTCCTGGGGCCACTTTTCTATAAACACTGGGTCTGCCCAGCCTGGGTGATGGGGCATTGAAAAGCCTTGCCCGCTCCCTCCCAGCAAGTGTCCACAGTGTGCAGAGGGGAACAAGTGCAAGAAGCAGGAAAGTGATTTGGAAAGTGGCTGTAGTGCCCCATTGTCCCCCTTGAGGATGACACTTTGATTTATTATTTCTGAGTGACTTCCAAGGATAGGAACCAAATGTAATATATTGCATACATGTGTTCACACTTGTGAAATATATGTGATTTGAGGTGTCCCCCAAATATATATACTACAGGGTGTCCCCCCAAATGTAAACACACTTTAACAGCTGATAACTCAATTTTCACTCCATTTCAGGGTTAACAGATTTAATGTAATGGGTGAAGCCAGACTGAACTTTGAACAAAGAAGATGTATCCTCTGGACTTTCTTTTGGGGACACATAAAGGATGAGGTGTCTGGCACAGAAAGGGCCACAGTCCAGGCATCGGGGCTGCTGTTGACAGAAGATGTGAACAAACAGAACGCAGTGATTCTTGGTGTTTGCGATTCCATTGCTTCCTCAGCAGCAGCGCCTGGAGCAGAACTAAGAAAAGCGATGGAGGCGCAAACAATAAGAATCGTTCCTTCGGTTTGATGTTTGTACATATCTCTTTCCATAGCTGCCCTGGATTCCTCAACTTTATCTTTTACATATCCCCATAAAGAGCCTAGTGGAGAAGTTTTTTTTCATTCACAGGTTAGTGTGGCTTCACCCATTTTTCTGAATCAGTTAAACTTGAAAAGGTATGAAAATTCAGTGAGTTATCAGCTGTTAAAGTGTGTGCACATTTTTTTGGAACTCTACTTTCTGTTCCATTGGGAGTCATTCTCTTCCACCGGAGTCTCACCTGTGTTTCTATTTGGGAAAGGGTGGGCGCCCTATATTTATGTTCAAAAGGCAGTCATTCTTTTCCTTCGGGAGTTGATTTATTATTTCTTTTCACTGTGTTCACATTTTTTGGACCACCCTATGTTTACATCCCATAAGGCGTCATTCATTCTTATCTATGTTTATGCTCCATCGGGAATCATTCATGTTTATTGGGAGGCTGACCTCTGTGTACCTGTCTTGGGGGACACTCATGTTTATGTCCCATAGGGAGTCATTTCTTTGCATCAGGAGTCTCACATGCTGCTGTGTGTATTTGGCCGGTTCCAGACACATTCTGTTTCTTCTTGTTTACTAAAGGTGCTCATTGTGTGATGTACTTAACCTGGTGATTTGGGTTCTATAAAGATTTTTTTTTCATTTGAGCTAAGGTACTGGGAAAGAAATGTTAACATAGTCAGTACTCGGAGCACTTTGAGTTCTATATCAAATAGCCATTGATTCTTGGAACACACAAGGATGGGTTTGTAATAAAATGAGATGTTGTAGAATTGCGTCCTAGTTTTCCTCACCGCTCGTCACTGGCAGTGCTGTTCGGGGGTTGGGTCTCTGGGCTCCCTGCTCATCCCCCCAGTCTCCCCGGGCCCTGGAATCCACCAGCTCCCTTTGCCAGGAGGTGAGAGCATGGGAAAGGGAGGTTTCCTGTTTACCGTGCAACAGCGTTTATTTTATGTTCCTATTAGTTGAATCCCATTTTTATATGGGATTTATATCAAAACAGGAGGTAAGCTTAAAGTGATCCGTTGGATTTTTCCAAGGCTACTCAACCAGGAAGTGTCAGGAGAAGGAGGCAGGGAGGAAGGCAGGTAGAGATCCCCTCCTGACCTAATCTAATGGTGTTCTGTCCAGCTGTCACCTGCATGCCCCCTTCCTTCCTCACCAAACCTCTCCTGTAAGGTGCCTCCTGTCACTTCCTTTCCTATTCTTTCCTGAGGTCCTGCAGCTCTGGGAGCTGCCCACTCAGCCAAGCTGCCCTCCCCAATGCTTTGAGCCAAACTGAGCAGCGCCACCTGCAGGCCTCCTCCCCTGCACCTTTGGCTTTGGCAGGATCTGACACTGGCCAGTCACCCCTGGGAGCTCTCAGCCTCTGTCCCATGATTCTCTCTCCTCTGGGACAGGTTTTTCAGGGCTCACACTTGCCAATCACTCTGTCACTCACTCATTCCTTCCACAAACACTCATTGACTGCTTCCACCATGGAGGTAGCTCCCTCCAGGCCCCCTCTGTTCCCCTAGGTCTGACGCTCCCCTCCTAAACTTCAAGCCTGAGGTCGGCTGCCTTAGATCCTCTGTCCAGGCTACATGCTTCCTCCACTCTCCCTGGTTCCTCTGGCCTCCCTAATTATTCAAGCAAGCCCGCAGTCCATCATAGAAGCCAAAAGCCTATGGTGCAGGCTGGACCCCACCTCTCCCCTTATCCCACATTTGATAGGTCCTCTGAACCTGAGAATGTGTGTAGAATCTTCCCACTCCATCTTAGATGACTGTTCTCATCCCAGGTCCAATATACATCCCATTCCCTGGGTTTGCCAGGGACTGGTCAGCTGGTCTGCCTGTGTCCCTCAACTTTTCAGTCCTATGGCACCTCTCGGCATTCACCCTTGGTGACCTTCCCTTTTGAACCTTCCCTCCCTCAGGTTCCACACTAGCTACTCCCATCCCTTCGTGGTCTAGCTTCTCCATGGGTCACCTCAGAATGCGCCCAATGCTCTACCACCCTCCAGCCCAAGAAAAGCTCATACATGTCTGCCACTTCCATTGCAATCTTCCCAGAAGGCTCCAAACACCTCAAGCCCCAGCCTCTCCTGGGAACCTCCAGATCTGTTTCCAGCTTTTATGTCCCAGAGACACCTCCAACTCAAAATGCTCAGCACACGATTCACCATCCTCCCCCCACCAAAGCCTCTATGTTCATCCTCTCATCACATCTGTCCCCCATCCAGACCTGTGCTGTGCCAGCATGTCCATGCGTGACCCTGAAAGGGTGGGGACGCGGCAATGGTGAAGGATTAAAGAAGAAAGACAAGAGAATATAGCTGGGGCTAGGTGGGACACTGCCCTCTGATTAGAGAGACACTGCCACGGCCTGCAAGCCGAGCCTATTTTTATAGCCAGATTCCATGATGCAAAGTAAAGGCATGGTCAAGATGTTTACAGTGTTCTCCCAGGTTTCTAATCTACTCAATTACATGCACCTGAACACTATCAAGCACCTCCTACAGCAAACCTCACTTAGCGACACGGATCACAGGTTCAGACCATAAGGTCAAGCTTACAACTACAGCCTTTGGCTATAATTTTGCCGGGACTTGCATGTGGCTTTCCCATGAGAGGATCGTGTCCTCTAATTAGTCTGAAGCTTGAACCTGTCCAAACACAATAGTCGCTCTCCACACAGACCATGTTGGTTATCCCCCTCTCTCTTTCCCATGTGGTATCCAGCACTCCCTCAGATGCTTCCTACTCTGATGTTTCTTCAAATACCCAACCACACTCAGGTGGTGGGTCCTCTGGGCAGTACCATGTGTTCCCATTGCTGAGGGGGCATCCCAAACCATACCCCTCTGAGCTCCATAGATGCACCTCTACCCTGGCATGAGAGCTCTGTGATCTGGGGAGTGGGAAATATCCAAGTGGCAGCTCTGGGATAAGGTCTGCCTGCAGAGAGGGTTGGATCACCTATGGGACAAGGGGCACTCCCACTGGGGAGAAGAGCAAAGTGAGAAAATTAGAAAAGGTTGGAAAAACATCAGGAAGCATACAGCCAAGTGTTTATCAACCAACCAGAGGAAGGGGAGGGAATATGTTTATCTGTATGCATATATATATATATATATATATATATATATATATACACATATATATATGCACACAGCTCATAGATTCCCTCAGAAAGCTCTCATTGATTTCTCCAAACAGGTGTATTTATAGCCAACCTATGCTTGCCCTCAACTAACAGATGAGTGTGGTTCCAACGTGAATGTTGGATGATGTTTTCTTTTATGCTGGCAAGTAAAACAAGCTGAAGGTGTCTATGAGAACCTCACTCATTCAGGTCGTCCTTTTCTGAATGGCAGCCTATGTTCCTCAATTTCTTATAATGTATTTGTATAGCACCCTGGCCCTACCACTGGCCCTGTTGCACAACCATCAGCCCCTGTGTCATTCATGGAATGTTTTATATTTGCAACCAGCCCTTTCACCAGGTCCAGAGAAACCGAACTTTCTATCCACCAAGTGCCCTGAATGCCTGGGGAGGGTGCTGACTTTCATTCACTGAGCAGCTACTGTGGGTCAGACTCCTTCTAAGCCCTCTGGGGAAATAAATGGATTTACTTCATGTAGTTCCTGTTAAACGTGGTGACAAAAAGGGTGACTGACTCCCTCTTCCCAATTATCACCAGAGAAATGATTGAATGAGAGACAGGCATGCTCTCCAGTGTGTAAGACAGGAGGGAGACCCTGTAGAGACTTGGGTGGGGGTAGTGAGGGTGCTGAGTATATGCAACACTGGAGGAGGTTGGGCAGATGGAAGATGAACATTGTCATGCCTGCTCTTGAGTCTCCCTGGCACAGCCCTACACACTGTTATTGAGGCCCTCTGGGCAGATATCAGCCCTGGTCCACATGTCAAGGCACAGGATGTGAGGTGCTCAGGGAGGCAGTGAGGAGCCAGTGCCTCAGGCAACCCCTCCTCCTGCTCCTCACCCCCAGCCTGGAGGTTGCAGCTGGGAGTCCATTCCTCCAATTTGGCTTCTCTGCAGGAGCTTAGGAGACAGTGATCTGGGCAGGTGGGTAGGGACCAGAGAAACTCCACACTGCCTGTGAAACAATCACCCCCAGAAATCAGGGTGAGGGCAAAGCCAGTCCTTCTGGGGCTGCAAGGGAAAACCTCTCCCAGCTTCTGGTGGTGCCAGCTCTCCTTGGTTCCTTGGCTTGGAGACCCATCCTCCCCACCCATCTCTGCGTCCGAGTCACATGACATTCTCTCTGCCAGTGAGTCTAATTTCCCTCTTACAAGGACACCTGTCACTGCAGTGAGGGCCCAGCCATCCCAGACCCAAGGCCTCCTCTGAACTTGATTACAGCTGCAAAGGCCCTATTCCCAAATAAGGCCACGGTCACTATGTCCCATCCGCGTGGATGTGGGGACACTGCAGAACACACCTCAGGGTATCACACGGCACACGGAGACATTGAGGCCCGAGGTGGAGTGGAAACACCAGTCTCAGAACAGCAAGCTGAGTAGAAATTTCCTGTAAATACTGGTAAATGCACCCCAGGCCCGGGGGCACATATTCCTACGGGCATGAGGCCTCTGTACCAGGGCCTGCAGGGCTTTCCTGTGTGAAGTGAGAATGCATCTCTGCACTCACCTACTCAGGGCACAGAGTTCTGACAGTGGACACATTGCAGCCTCCCGCCACCAGGGGGCGAAGCGTCGCCCCTCGCAGTGCTCTGTCCTCCAGGCATCACCCGGAAGTCCCGCCTCTGCCGGGAGTCAGCAAGGTTTGTCCAATAGACAGCAGAGTCCAGGGGTGCAGGCTTGTTTGGCCTGAGTGGCTGCTGGCAGTGCAGGGCCCTGAAGCCTCGAGGGGGACATGGGCCTGGGGGCGGCGGGCGGAGCCCTGAGGCGGCTGCCCTGCAGGGAGGAGGTCCTGCAGGTGTCCTGGGGGAGCAGCCTCACTGGAGATGTGCTCCCTGCAGGGAGTCCATCAGCTTCTGCAGCAAAGATGGGAAGTGGGGGCCCCGGGGCACGGGCTGAAGACTCCCGGGTCTGCATGGACCAGCTGCTTAGGGAGGCGCCTTCTGAAGTCAGGGTTTGGTTTCTGAGAAAGACTCCTCCTCACAGGCCAGGCCCACCCTCCCCGCCGAGGGTGATGGAGACCCGCGCCTGCCTCTGCCCTGTGTGGCCACAGCTCAGGGGGCTGTTCCATGGCTTTCTGGGCCCATGTCTTCCTGTGACGGACCGGGATCCTCCTCAGGCAAAGGGTTTGGGCTCAGGCAGAATGTCACCGGGTTGTAATAAATGCCATAGACACTGACCACCTGCAGCAGGTCATGCGTCCACTGGACGTGGGCCCAGGAGGTCATTGGTCCACTTGGCACATCAACCTTCTCTCCTGGCATGAAGGACACCAGATAGGACTCGTTGCAGGGGCCTCATCATGGTGCCTGGGAGTTTGGCGTCCCCTGAAACCTGTGCCAGAGGGATGAGCTCTCAGGATGCGCGTCCATGAAGCTCTAGTTCTGTGGTGACAGGAGCGTCCTCGTGGGACCCAGAGTGTGTCACCAGATCCGGGGGACGGTCCCTGGGCTGCTCTTGAGTCATTTATTAATCAGACATCAGGTCTCTGCAGAGTATGTGCAAGTCCCATCAGAGCTCATGTAAGTGCTTAATAACTTCAGCAACATGAATGGTATTGTTTGTTTTAAATGCTCTACTAAGTTACAGGTTATATTGAAGACACGAAATAAATTCAAAATTTTAGATAAATTGACGTAATTAATTCCAATTGTGTGTTGAACGCATTCAACCTGAGTAGTTTATACATAAACTAGAGGCCCAGTGCACCAAATTCATGCACTGGTAGGGTCCCTAGCAGCTTCCTGCTGGCAGCTGGATACACTCTCCATTCCCCCAGCCAGCCCCGCCCCCTGGTTGAACTCTAGGGCAACTCCCCATAGAGTGGACACTTTGCACGCTATTATGTAAATTTATTTTTATGTCTGCAGATTTCTAATTTCTCTTTTCAAAAATATATTTCTATTGATTTCAAAGAGGAAGGGAAAGGGAGATAGATAGAAACATCAATGATGTGAGAGAATCATTGATCAGCTCCCTCCTGCAAACCCCACATAGGGAACTGAGCTGGAAACCTGGGCATAGGTCCTGACCAAAAATCAAACTATGACTTCCTGGTTCGTATGTTGACTCTCAACCACTAAGTCATGCTGGCTGGGTAATTTCTCTCCTCTCTCTCTCTATCTCTCTCTCTTTCTTTAAGTTATATTTGAACTTAATGCCCTGGGCATAGTATGCTCTTCAAGTTGATTTTCATGCAGGGGCGCCAATAGGGAGTTTACAGGTTATATTTATTATTTGTTCCCTAAAGAATATCCCCTGTCTATGGACACTGGCCTCTGTGAAGTCATTCTCATCTGCCCAACTGGCCTTTCTCTGGAGTCTTGTAGCATTTAGTGTTTGCCCGTCAGCAATGACACGTGTATATCACACTAACCTGTCTGGTTGAGCTCACCTGCACCCATAATTGAAGGAGCCCCCATAACCTGCTATTCCCCTCAGGTTTCCCCTTCCAGCTTCAGTTCCTCAGAGTTTAATCTTTTATGACTAGTGGCCAAGTTGCTGGTCACAACTGCTAGTTCTGTTTTGAGGTCTTCCTTCCCAGGTCCAGCAGGACTGCATTTGTGCAGGTCTCACTTCCCAACTGGACCTTCGACACCACTCTATGCCTCCTCCTCCAGGCTCAGTGGGCATGTCAGAATGAGTGTCGGTAGATGTGCAGTGCTGCAGACAGAGATGTGTAGTGGTATTTTTCCAAGGAGCCAGATGGCTGCTTGCTGAGGCAGTCCCCCATAGACTTAGAAGACGAGAGGGTGTGCTAACATGGGAGGCTCCAGTGCTGTGGCAGATTGCTCTGTGCTGCAGCTGCCAGTCTGTGTTGCTGTGTATCAATACTGTACACTCAGACTGGTTTTTAAAGTTTCTGTCCTGTGGGCCTGTGCATCCTACCATGTGTATAATGATGTGTTGATTTTATAAGCACTGACTCCTTCAGCATAAACACTAACAGCTTGTTGAAAAGAAGGATCCCTGAGAGTAACTTGCTGCCACAAATGTCAGGTGTTTGCAATAACGTTTTGTCTGTTCCATTGGTGCAGGTGAAAGCTCCCAGTATGGAGGCCACAGTGAGGAAGTTTGATGACGTCTGTAAAAAGGGCAGTGAAGGCAAAGAGTGTGACAACCTGTTCACCATCATTGCCCATTTGTATGACTTCCACCTGGGACAGCCTCTCCTCATATTAGTCATTTTGGAAAAACTTACAAGAAATTTCACAGAGAAAGATAGGAACTGATCCTATTAACACATTTCGTACTGCTCAGGAGTTTTCTCATGTTTCGCGCGTCATCTGTTAAGGACCTCTCAGAAGTGTTCTCATTTTTCACGCCCAAGGAAAAAAGAGTGAATCTAGATACTTATGTAAATTTTGTTTGGTCCCTCTTCATAGAGGAAAATGTTTGACGCAGTACCATACATTAAAAAAGTACTAGGAACTTCAATTGTTTAATTGTTTTTGTGAATAAAAATGTTATAATTATTGAAAAACAACACCTAAAGTGCATTATGATGATTTAAATAACGTGCAGTTTGCCCAAAAACATGCAGTCCTTGGCGTATGTCTTAGCAATTTCTATGCGGTACGCGATGTGTTAATGCTGAGAAATGTGGGCTTTTTGTTGAGAAAAGATAATGTTTTGTCACTTTGTTGTTTTTTTTTTTGCCTTTAAAATCTTTTTATTGATTGATTTTAGAGAGAGGAAAAGAGAAGAGAGAAAGAGAAAGGGAAACATTGATTTTTTTTTGTTCCACTTATTTATGCATTCATTGGTTGATTCTTGTATGTGCCCTTACTGGGAAATCAAACCCACAACCTTGGACAATGCTCTACCCAACTGAGCTACTTGGCCAGGGTCTGATTTGCCTTTTAGATGGTCCCAAGTGTATAATAGAACAACATTTAAACATTCACCTTGTATTTCTACCCTGCAAAAAACATTCCAAAGCATTCAGAAGAAATATGATACAGCTCTGACAGCCCATGCTAGGACACAGAAAGGAGGTCTGCTGTTCAGTTTCTCCCACTTCAATGACGCTGTGCCCGAGTTCCAGCTTCCTCATCTGTCAGGTGGGAATCATAAAAGCCAGCGTTGTCTGCTTAGCCTGAAGTTGTCTTCACCTCAGAGTTATCAGAGCTTCTTTCTCAAGAGCTCCTGGGCTACCCCTGCTTCTGATCAACAGTTCTTCCAAGTTATCATTCTCAGTGCACAAGGAAGGACAGTGAAGGGACTAAGCCAGCGATGGCGAACCTTTTGGCTTGGCGTGTCAGCATTTTGAAAAACCCTAACTTAACTCTGGTGCCGTGTCACAGATAGAAATTTTTTGATATTTGCAACCATAGTAAAACAAAGACTTATATTTTTGATATTTATTTTATATATTTAAATGCTATTTAACAAAGAAAAATCAACCAAAAAAAATGAGTTCGCCTGTCACCTCTGACATGCGTGTCATAGGTTCGCCATCACTGGACTAAGCAGTGCAAAGGAGCTTGATTTGATTGCAGTTTCATAATGAACCAACAGAGGGCGCGGCTGCCTGTATGCTTGGTTGTATCTGTTAATTTTTAGCAGGAAAGCAAGTGACAGGGCAGCCCTGGTCCCAGCCCCAGCCCAGGCTGGATCGGAACACATTTTAGGTGAAGGATCCTACTCTCGGGGAAAACACTGCTAAGCACAAGTTACAGGATCTTCTGGAATACCATCATATAAAGAATGACTAAATGAACTGGGGGAGTATTTAGAATAAGAGACAAAGAGGAAATGACAGATTCCCCCTCCCCACGACAGCCCCTCCACTGACCACCACAGCAAGTGTTTTGAAATTGCCTTTGCACGTGATCTCTGTAATCTTGCCTACTCTTAGCCTACACCATCTTCATAAACCCACTCCATTCCAGCTTCCATCCCCATCACCTGGGCCAAATGTCCATGGCCCGCCTCTCTGGCTTTGCCCACTTTTCTAAGTCTTTGTTATCTACTCACCCCTTCTGGCTCAGTCCTGGTCCCACTTCCCACTTGCACACTCAGGGTCTAGGTGACAGCATACACATTCCTATAGCTTTAAATGTTAACAATGTGCTGACAATTCCCAGCCTAGTTGTTATATCCAATTGTCAACTTAACATCTGCATTTTAATATCTCAAGGGCTTATTAAAATGAACAATTAATAAGCCCTTCAGATATTAAAATGCACACAACCAAATCCAAACTCTTGATCCAACAGCAGAATCCCTTCAATTTATTTTTCCTCTAGTTTTCTACCTTTTAGTAGATGGCACCTCTAGCTGACTAATTAGAAATGCACTAGTTGTAATATTGAAAATACTTGATTGCTGGCTGGTGACTGTACAAATGGAAAGGAAGCTAGGATGCTAACCATAGAGGTGCTGCTCTCTGAGTACCAGTCTGATAGCTCCCTCTCTCACCAGCCACATGTAATTCTTCACCAAGTCCTCTGCAGACTATCTCCAAAATAAATATCAAATCTGTTTATTTTTCATCTCTATGGTGACCATCTTCTGTTTTGTCACTTTAAGTGATCAAAGAGAACCAGGCCAAAGCCAGCAGGGCAGGCAGCAAGTTCCAGGACAAGGCAAGGTATGATGGGTCACTCGACCTGCCTCCTGACTACTTAAGTGTTCAGAAGCTGACCGGCACATAGAAATAAGTGGGGTAAATGCTACATTTCATTTCCTAGTAATCTGCTATCTTCTGCTTCTGTGATTTGATTTTTTAATCTTTAAAACTAGAGGCCAGGTGCACAGATTCGGCTTTCCGATATCCCCCGAGGAGTCCCAAATTGCTAGAGGGTGCAGGCCTGGCCAAGGGACCGCACTGGTGCACGATTGGGCCAGGGAGGGATCGTGGGAGGGCTCCCGGGCATGTCTGTCCCATCTAGCCCAGTCCTGATCAGCTGGACTCCAGCAGCAAGATAACCTACCAGTCACAGCATCTGACCCCTGGTGGTCTGTGTGCATCATAGCATCTGGTCAATTGGTCAACGGTTGGAGAGACAATTAGCTTATTGGATATATATATATATTTGAGGCCCAGAGCAAGGGATTCATGTACTGGTCGGAGGGGGGCATGGCCTGCAAGGATCAGCCTGCGGTGGAAGTCCACTCATTCTGGTCAGCATTAGAGGAGCGTGCTAACCACCACAGGGCAGATCCTACATTGAGTGTTGGCCCCCTGTTGTTCAATACGCTTCATAGTGACTGGTCATCATTCTGGTCATTCTGTTGTTTGGTCACTGGGCTTTTATTATATACTAGAGTCCCTGTGCATGAAATTCGTGCACGAGGTAGGGGAAGGGGAGGGTCCCTCAGCCCAACCTGCACACTGTCCAGTCTGGGAGCCATCAGCAATGTCCTACTGATGGCTTAGGCTCGCTCCCCGAGGTTCTCGGCTCTCTGCAGGGCCTGCCTGCTCCACACCATGGAGATGGCAAGCAGGCCCTGCTGGGCGCTGCCTACTGGCCACACTTGCTTGCTCCCACATCCCCCCAGCGACCCACCAGCAGGCCCTGCAGGGTGCTTGCCTGCTCGGGGGTCCCCATGATGATCTGCCAGCAGGCCCTGGTGGGTGCTGCCTGCAGACCAAACTTGCCTGCTTGGGGATTGCTGTGGTGACCCACCATGCCTGGCTACCTGTCAACAGGCCCTGCTGGGTGCTGCATTCAGGCAGTGCTTGCCTGCTTGCAGATTGCCGGGGTGACCTGCCAGCTGACCCTGCTGGGGGCTTGCCTGGTCTGGGTCACCATGGCAGTGCCCGCTGGCCTCACATTGCTGGTGTGACACAGCCAGCATCCTGCCCTGGCTGCTATGGGCACCTCCTTTTTTCACAGTGATGATTAATTTGCATATTACTCTTTTATTATATAGGATGATGTGAACAAGCCTTTTTTCAGTTTTAAGAAACAGGATAGTTCTTCAGTTTAAGAATTGATTTCACACTCATGTATTCAAAAGTTATTTACTGAGGAAGGCCATTTGGCTTGGGGCTCAGGTGTCAGCACACCTGGACTACCAGCTCAGCCAGTGGACAGCCCTGTACCTGAGTCTTCCAAACCTCAGTTTCCCCTTCTAGAAGGCAGGGCTGAGCATGGCTCCTACCTTGTTTTCTTTTCTGAAGATCAGAGTAGGGGAGGACAGGGAAGCCCCAGGATGTGTGAAGAGCAGGAAAAGCATTTGTGTGGGGCCCACAGAGGAGCAGGGCAGAGGCCATTGCAAGAATTTGGGCTTTTATCCTAAAGGCACCAGAGGGTTCTGAGTGGGAAAATGGCAAAGGAAGTTTTCATGCTAATGGTCCCTTTGGCTACAACGTAGAAGACGGAGTTGGTCAGGCAGGAAGATGGAGCCAGTGGGGGGAGGATTAGCTCAGTTGCAGTGGGTGTGGCAGTGAGGACTGACTAGGTGGGTGAGGGGTGTGAGGGAAGGCCAGGGTCAGCCCATGTTCTCAGCTTGGGCCTTGGGTGGACAGCAGTACATGCAGAAGACCCACACTCAAAAGGGAAGATGGGCTCTTTTCTGAAATCCCGAAATGTTCACTGTTAGGAGGTGTGTTCTGAGCCCTCTGAGGAGGTCCTGAGGCTCTGCGGTGGGAAGCCTCAGGGTTGAAGCACTGACATTCAGACCTTTGGGAAGAAGAGCGGTTGAGGGTAGGAAGAGCAGGAGAAAGGTCATGGGAACCAGGCTGGAGTGTTCCAGAGTAGAAGTTTCCCCATATTGAATGCACAGAGGTCAGGTTTAAAACAGAGAATTCAACCCAGCTTAGTAGTGGAGAGTCTACTGCTGAACCAGGAAGTGATGGTCTGATTCCCAGTCAGGGCATATACCTGGATTCTGGGCTCCACCCCCAGTGTGGGGCATGCAGGAGGCAGCTGAGCAATGATTCTCTCATAATTGATGCTTCCGTCTCTCCTTTTTCAATCCTCTCTGAAATCAATAATATATATATATATATATATATATATATATATATATATCCTCACTGGAGGATATTTTTCCATTGTTTTTTTTAGAGAAAGTGCAAGAGAGATGGAAAGACAGAGGGAAATATCAATGTGAGGAAAACACATCAATTGGTTGCCTCCTGTACACACCCTAAACCAAGGCCTGGGCCAGGGTGGAATCTGCAACTGAGGTATGTGCCCTTGAGCAGCATCAAACTCAGGACCCTTTGGTCCAGAGGCCAAAGCTCTATCCACTGAGTCAAACCAGCTATCTCAGTAAAAATATGTTTTTAAAAATAAATCAATTTTAAAAGCACAGAAGTTAGCAGAGGCAGAAAATACTCTCCTGGTTGCCTACGGGTGGTGGGTTGCGGGGAATTTTGGTGTGGCTGTTAAATTGTATTTGGAACTGCTTTTTGGTGAGCACTGAAAATGATGTAAAATTATGGACATGGATGCACAACCCTTAATATACTCAGTGTGTATTTTGAATGGGTGAGTTTGATGGTATGTGAACTATATCAATAAAAAGTCAGCATTTGAAGAAATAGCAACATGGGATATCTGGGAGTTCTCTGTACTGTTCCTACAGCCTTTCTCTCAGTATGACACTATTTCCAGGTTAAAAGTTAAAAGAGTGAACATCCCAGGAGTCGGGAAGGATTGGCAACTCTTGTGGAGAGCAGGGGTGATCCAGAGCACAGGGTCAGGAGGGAGGAGCGCAAGTGAGGGCATCAGTGGAAACAGTTGGGGGTGAGAGAACAGGAGAGGAAAACCCAGAGATTTGTGGGTAGTGGTCAAGTTCCCAGTGGAGCTCTGGTGCAAGTTCAGTGCTGGATTGATGTTAAAAGGCAGCAGAAGCTGGAGAGGGATTGGTCTGCCTGAGACCATCAGGTTTATTAGCAGTGATGGCCACCAGCAGAGTTGGTTTATTTCTTCCCAAGTTGAAGGTCAGTTGTACAGACAATTTGAAATGATGGCTTTCTCTTTCGTGTGTTTATATTTTTAGGATTCGCTTTTTGCTGGAAAAGATGTTAGTACTGAAGGACAATGGCATGCAGAGGGTTCTGGGCTATGACCCTGAGCCTGTAGAGAAACTGAGGAAATTGCAAAGAGCTTTGGTGAGTCACTTTTACTCATAAGTGCTTTGAGTTCCCTGTGGACGTGAACCCATAGTGGAAGTCTGGGAGGTAGTTGGAGCTGTGAGTCAGGTGACCGGCCTGGTCAGCAAGAGTTCTGAGGGATTGAGTGGCAACTGTGTTTCTGCGGTGAGACCCTGTGATTGGACTGTGTGCAGTGAGTCCCCGTTAGTTTAGCATCCTCCACCCTTACCTTGTGGTGCTGGACTGGGCTGTACAGCAGAATCATCCTAGAACTTTCTGATCATTTTGGAAGAGGTCCCACAGGTGTTAGCCAGAGGTGGTAGGAACAGAGGTGTTAGCCTCGGAGGAGAGGGGGCTTGTCTGTTTATCCTTCCCAGGTTTTTTTATGTGGGGTCATAGCTGAGACCCACTGCCCTCTCTAATCAGGGTGAGTTCTCTATCCTTCCTTTATTATTTTTATTTTTTAAAAAATAATTCCATTATATACATATATATAATTGGTTTCAGAGAGAGAGAGAAACATCAATGATGAGAATTATTGATTGACTGCCTCCTGCACACCCACCCTGGGGATTGAGCCCACAACAGGGGCATGTGCCTTGACCTGGAATCAAACCATGACCATCTGGCTCATAGATCGATGCTCAACTACTGAGCCAGGTGGACCAGGCTTAGGTGCAGTAAAACTGCTTATATAAATAAAGGAATGTTATTGCTGGTTTAGTTTACTCCAAGGTATTCTTTGAAAATATTGGGAAATTTGGCAAGAATTTAAACTAAAATTTAAAAATTAACTTGTAAGACCTAGTGGAACTCATTTTGTCTTTAAATACTGTCCTGAGGATATGCTTACTCATTAGAGAGAGAGAGGGAGAGAGAGCGGGGGAGGAGAGAGAAATGTTGATGTTAGAGAAAAGTATCAATTGGTTGCCTCTCATAGGCACTCCCATTGGGAACTGAACACCCAACCTAGGTATGAAACCTGACTGGGAATTGAACCCAGAGCCTTTCAGTGTGTAGAGCGGTGCTCCAACCAACTGAGTGACACTGGCCAGGTCATGGAACCAAGTTTTAGGATAGAAAACCTTGGATTACTCCTTAAATTTCTGCATATCTGAGGTCCAAAATACATCTAAGTCAATGGAACACCTTGATGACTTTGAGTGGATTAAATGAGATAAAATGTCTGCAACATGCTCATCACTGTGCTAAGCTGGCACTCACTCTATTGTGGTTTCAGTCGGCCTCATCCTGTTTTCTGTGTCATTGTTATGAATTTTCCTTAAAACAGCTCTAGGTTCATAAATTTTGCAACATTTCTCTGAAACGTTGACACTGAATATTGGGAGCAGAGAGTGAAAAATTTTAGCATCCAGTTACTATCTCATTAACATAAATTCAACAGTTATTGAAATCTTGATTGGCATAATGATAAAAGAAGTAATTTTCAATATATCAAGATTCTTTCAATTATAAGTAATTTGCTGTGTTCTCAGGTCACATCACGACATCTATAAATTTGTTTCCAGTTTAGATCACAGTTCGTTTGACATCATTTTAAATCTCATCATGCCTCCCACAAATGAAGCATGTTAGTTAAGTTTATGGGATAGACTTTACAAGAGGAATTGATTGAGGTAGTCATGAATAAAACAGATTTAGGTGTGATTTCTTTTCATTTTTGTACTTTTGTTAGGGGCAGGAATAGAATACTGGGGACTAGCTATAATAATAAGAAATATTAATCTGGCTCTGTTAATTGTGATTGTTACGTTCTGATCAGAGAAAGCACATTCTAATCTGTTTGAGAGTTGTACGCCCTGGGGCATGGGAGCTGACATGGGAATCCAGCCATCCTCCTTTCCCCAGAACAGCCTAGATTAACAACCTGGTTGCCTTTAAGCTGGTCCCTGAGGCACCAGCCCCTTATGAACCCCCAACCCGCATTGCCTGTAACCTGTAACCACTGTACCTTGCCTACTTCCCCATGCGTGTAATTTCTACTTTCCCATGGAGTCTGTATCATTCTACCCAAGAGAAGCAGCTGACTTATGGGGTGAGTAGAGCAGATGTTTGTGGATGACCTGCTGCTCTCCCATTCTGCCCACATTAATGGAATAAACACCATATATGAGTCAACCCAGTCTCTGCTACATTCGTTCAAGTATTAACCAGCAGCCTGGGCCCGTCAGGTTGTCTGGTTATAGCAGTTAGTGAAGCTAGGTAATTAACAGAAATGATAATCAATACTCCCCCATCATAAGTCCAAAGATTTCATCTACTTAAAACAATTTACATTTATTTTAAATTAAGAATGAATTTTTAATTAACAACAAGTAAAATCATTACTAGTTTAGAAATAATTAAAACGCTATTAGCTCATTTATTTATGGCCTAAATGTTTTTTTACAATTAAATTTTTATTATTCAGATTATCACAGTTGTTCCTCTCCCCCGCCCATAGCTCCCCTCCACCTATTCCCACCCCATCCTCTGCCCTTATCCCTGCCACTCACTGTCCTCATCCATAGGTGTACAATTTTTTCCAGTCTCTTCCCACACCCCCACACCCCTTTCCCCCCTGAGTAGTCAGTCCACTCCCTTTCTATGCCCCTGATTCTATTATGTTCACCAGTTTATTCTGTTCATCAGATTGTTTATTTGCTTGATTTTTAGATTCACTTGTTGATAGATATGTATTTGTTGTTCATAATTTGTATCTTTACCTTTTTCTTCTTCTTCCTCTTCTTAAAGGATACCTTTCAGCATGTCATATAATACTGGTTTGGTGGTGATGAACTCCTTTAGCTTTTTCTTACCTGTGAAGCTCTTTATCTGACCTTCAATTCTGAATGATAGCTTTGATGGGTAAAGTAATCCAAGTTGTAGGTTCTTGCTATTCATCACTTTGAATATTTCTTGCCACTCCCTTCTGCCCTGCATAGTTTCTGTTGAGAAATCAGCTGACAGTCATATGGGTACTCACTTGTAGGTAACTGATTGTTTTTCTCTTGCTGCTTTTAAGATTTTCTCTTTGTATTTTGCTCTTGGCCTTTTAATTATGATGTGTCTTGGTGTGGTCCTCTTTGGATCCCTTTTGTTTTGGGTTCTGTGCTCTTCCTGGACTTGTAAGTCTATTTCTTTCACGAGGTAGGGGACGTTTTCTGTCATGATTTCTTGAAATAGGTTTTCAATATCTTTCTCTCTCTCTTCTTCTGGCACCCCCATAATTCGGATGTTAGTACCCTTGAAGTTGTCCTAGGGGCTCCTTATACTATCTACATATTTTTGGATTCTTTTCTTCTTTTTGTGTTTCTGGCTGGGTGATTTTTGCTTCTTCATATTTCAAATCTTTGACTTGATTCTTGTGATCCTCTAGTCTGCTGTTGGAACTCCGCATAATATCCTTTATTTCAGTCAGTGTATGCTTAATTTCTAGTTGGTCCTTTTTCATAACCTCGAGGGTCTCACTAAATTTATCAGCGGTCTCACTAGATTTCTTGAGGGTCTCACTAAATTTATCGGTGGTTTCTAGAAAGTTCTTGAAAAACCTTGAAAGTGTGATTTTTGAACTATATATCCCGTAGTTTGCTTTCCTCCATTTCTGTAATTTGTTACTTGTTTCTTTGTCTCCTCATTTTTTATGCTTGATTGTGTTGATAGAGTAACTTTCTGTGTTAGGTGTCCTATAGGGACCAGTGGCTCAGCCTCCCCAATTACCTGAGGTGGACACTCTTGGTATACCCCTTTGTGGGCTTTGTGCACAGTCTTGTTGTAGTTAAGTCTTGATTGTTGCAGGTATCACTGGGAGGAATTGACCTCCAGGCCATTTGGCCGTGAGAATCAGCTGTGTCTGCAGTGGGAGAACTTCTGAGCTGGAGACACTCTTCTGGGGAAAGACTTGCTTCAGTGGACTTTGGTGCTCACTGAGTCTGCCCCCTGAGTGTGTCCCTTATGGATCTGAGTAGTTGTAATCTGTATGTTCCCACTCTGACCCCTGGGGACACTGGCTTTTGGATCTCTAAGGTGCTGCTAATTTAGCCTCTGCCTGAGGCTACACAGCAGGAGCTAAGGAGAGATTCCTCTTCTTTGTTTGTGGTTTGGATGTGCCCAGATGAGGCCCAGCTGTGAAGCAATGCAAGCTGCCGTGGGGCCTTGGACCTTCTTTTTGAAGTTCTGGGTATCTCTGATTCAGCTGCAGTTTGTTGGGTAATGTTCAGATTTCAAAGCGCCAGACCTTTCATATGCAAAGCCTCTGTGCACAGCTTGGGTATGGTGGGGTCTCAGGGGATCAACATGGCGGAGCAAGCAGCTATGGCTTCTCCCCAGTCCCACCCTAAGAAGCCCGCATCCCATGGTCCCTTTAATCACTGCAAGCACCTCTAAGAGAAAGCCACCCTCGAGTTCTGCCTGATTCCAGACAGTCCAGTTTTTCCCCGTATGAGGCTGGGTCCCCAAAGATACACCTGGACCTGGAGTTCAGAGCAGACCAGAGCTTGAGACTCCCTCCCGATTGAAAAAGACAACCGTGTCCTCAGCTGCCAGCCCTCTCCATGTACGCCACTCCTCAGTTGCCAGCCCTTTTGACCTGCGCCTCCGTACCTCTGCACTTTACTTCCACACCTCCTGTGAGTCTCAGTGCTTGTCTCTTTCCTTCTAGTTGTAGAATTTCCACTCAGCCAGCCTTCCTGTAGTTCTGCATGATGTCCGTTTTGTCTTTTAGTTGTATTTTTAAAGTGGTTGTGTGAGGCAGCAATTACCAGTGTTTACCTATGCCACCATTTTGGTTTCCCCAGCCAGCCTAAACGTTTAAATTCTGTTCAGAGGATACCTGCATATTTGCTCTCTAAATGTCTTTCTTGCAGGTGCTAATTTAAGACTCCTTTCACAGAAATCTATGTACAATATCTTTTTGTTAAAATAATTTCCAATCAGGCTGTTGTGGCTCAGTGATTGAGCGTTAAACAATGAACCAGGAAATCACTGTTCCATACCCGATCAGGCACATGTCCAGGTTGGGGGCTTGATCCCCATTATGGGGCATGCAGGAGGCAGCCTATCAATGATTGTCTGTCATCATTGATGTTTCTATACCTCCCTCCTTCTTCTTTTCCCTCTGAACTTAATAAAAATATATATTTTAAAATTAAGTAAATAAAGTATTTTCCAAACACACAGCTTTACTTTGTTCATTTTTCTTATAAACTACACATTAGTGAATCATTTGTGAAATTGTTTCTTAGGAAGTTGGCTGGGAGCTGAGCTCTCTAGATAAGACTCCACAAAATAAAATGAATGTGTTGTTACCTGAAAGGAACAGATTGATTTCAATAATTCAGCTGATGGGAAAACAATAATTATTAGAAATGTGGTAGACAAAGTTAGAATGAAGTAGTTAATTTCCATTTATTATCTACTTTTTGTTTCTTTATATTTTCTTTACCCAGATAGGTTTTAAGTTTCATAGGGAGAGTGTCCTAATATTTGTGTATTTCAAAGCAGTTAACATTGGGCATGAGCTGCCTGTAGAGCAGTTTAGAATGCGGCCCATAGGGCAGTTTGAAATGGGTGGCATGGAAACAGTGGATTGTGAGGTGCAGAGTCGTTGGATGTGGAGTTGGTCGTGTGGAGTCAGTTGAGTGCAGAGTCAGTGTGTGAAGAGTCGGTGTGTGAAGAGTAGGTGGACGTAGATTCGGTGGACATAGAGTCGCTGAACTTAGAGTCGGTGAACTTTGAGTCGGTGAGAGCAGATTCGGTGAGTGCAGAGCCTCTTCATGTGTAAGAAGTGACTGTCCCTGCCTCCCGCTCAGGGCTGTTGAGGAGAGTGAATGTTTCAAGGACAGAGGGCACCTAGTTCAGGGCTCTGGATGGGCAGAGAGACAGTGCCCAGGTGAATCCATAGTCTGTGAGCAAACCCTTCTGGCTGCCAGGCTTTGATCAAAACTATGTCCACTGATGGGAGGTCCATGGCTTCCCTTCTACCAAGAATCTTGGGTTCAGGCTCCTTAGGGGAAAATGGACAGAAGATGGAAAGGCAGCAGTTACCGCCTCCTCCCAGTCATTAGAAACCCTGAATGGAGAAAACTGCCATCGAGAGAAATGGTCACATCCCTTGGATGCGTGTTCCCACACTGTGAAGGCATTCAGGGGAGACTCAGACCCCTAAGACACCTCGTGGTTCTGGGAGGGCTCTGGGGAGGGAGCAGAGATGAGGGGAAAGAGCCAAATGGCTCCCCCATGTGCGCTGGGCACTGGGACAGGAGTAAGTCCAGCAGACTCCTCCCGTGAGGGGACCTGCAAGGGACCAGCCATGGCGTCCCACACCCAACATGTGCCTGACACCCAGAGGCCCATAGTATTATTTGTTGTGTCTGAGCCCTCATTTCCAGGAAACTGCCGAGAGCTGTTGGTTTTCCAAGAGGACATGTGGAAACTGTTCAGATAGGAACTGTGTGTTGAATAAAAGCTTGCCCGAATAGCTATTTATTTCCAGCCCCAGATCAGTGGAGTGACAGTGGAATTGAGAGGCCTAGACTCAGCACTTAAACCCTGGACAGACTCTTAGCCCACCCCTTCCTTGTGATGGAAATGGGCTCAGCGAAATCTCATGCCTATCAGTAGCTGTACATGTCAGACCCTCTTGTACCACATGTACAACAGATTGGGGCACTGTTAGGTTTATGTGGTGCCCTTCTCTGACTTTCTGCTACTGGTTTGTTGCTTTTGCCGACATAGTGACCTGCTGATGGTGAAGAGTTTCTTATTAAGCTCAGTGGCTTGACTGGACTGGGCAACATTTAAGGTCTTCAAAACAGACCAGGCCTGCCTGGCCAGGGCTGATGCCCAGGTTGGAGGAACCTTACCCAGGGATTGCCTGTGAGAGACAGCCGATCAATGATTCTCTCTCATCATTCATGTTTCTATCTCTCCCTCTTCCTTCCTCTCTGTGATATATATATATATATTTAAAATACATTTTATTTATTTATAATATGTGTGTGTGTGTGTGAGTGAATGTTTAAAAAAACCTCAAAACCAGATAGGGCCTGACTGCTGTGTTGCTTTTCTGTAAGGATGGATGTAGGTGGGTGACTATTGCAAAAAGGGTCTCTACTAGTGTTTAACATGTGGGTTGCGCTGTGATTTGGAAGTCCCTAAAACCTTTCCAAGACATGTTACACCTGCTAAGGAGCCGCAGAACTGCCCATCATCATATTCCTTGCTTTAAAGCCCAGTGCTGTACGCCCCTTTGTTCAGACACCACTGAGAGACATTGGGTGTCTTCATCACCTAGGCCACTGGGTCAGCATGTGTGTTAGTGGCTGTAGGTCTCCCAGCTGGGCTCTGTGTTGGAGTCACTTCTGTGCAGCTGTGTTTTTGGAATTGAGAAGGTGTATGGAGGCCCTTCATTCTGGGGGAATGAGGATAGATGCATGGGGGTGGGGCCTGTCCAGAGGGTGCCCCGGGGTACATCCTCACCCCACCCCTCTTCCTGCACTAGGATCTTGGACACATTCCCCAGCGGTTTCTTGAGGAGCTGTTGGGGGACAGCATGGCCCTCGAGGCTGAACGGGTGCAGAGGATGAACCAGCCTGCCCACCTGAGCTGGGAGATGGAGCAGCTGTCAGAAGGTAGGTAGCAGCCCCTGGTGCCTGGGAGTCAGCCTGGATGTGGCTTCCTCATCCAGGGAGCTGAGCTCTTAGATCTGAATCTCATGAGTCAGCTCATCCTCACCCCAAGGGAATAAGATTTTATTTAAAAGCCATTTGGAACTGTGTCATTGCAATTCTCCCCAAGGAGAACATGAAGGGTCTGGCAGCCTTGACGTGAGGACATGAATTACAAAGTAACCGATTTCTCATCTCCCATGTGGACAGTCCCAGGAGCTTCCAGATGACAGCACGCTGGCACCCTTAGGATGTCTTAGATCTGTCTGTGGGGGATTAAAAGCTCTGGATGGCAGGAGACTTCCCCAGTGGTTACTAACCTCCAGTATACCTGACCCTGGGCATGATTTCCTCCATTCATTTCATAATTGGGCAGATGGGTGCAGTCTGTACTCTGTCCCCCCTGGGCAGGGGTTGCTACATGTTGGCTTTTCAGGGGAGCCAGGCCTCTTCCCATCCCTCTTGTGTTTGCCCCCTCACAGCCCAAGAGGAGGTGTGGCATTGGCCAGGGGAAAGTGGTCTGGGGGCAGGCAGTGCACCAAGCAAACAAGTAGCCAATTCCTGTGCTGAAGAACATCACATGTGCACCTGAGGTTGCAGGTGAAGGTGTGCTTAGATCTCTGCAGAGCTCAGGAGGGCCTTGGGCGTGTTGGGGCGGGGGAAAGGTGCTGCTTTTCCAATATTGATCAACATTCCTAAGCATCATGGAGAGACTGTTGAAAGAACCTGGATATTCCTTCTCTTCAAGGGTTCCCATCAGTTCCAAACCTAAAATCAGTTCATTGAACTGTGAATCTGTGTGAGAAGCCAGTTTTGTTTTTTTTTTCTGGGGTTTGTTATCTCGGCACTCCTGGGACCAAGTGTGGGCCAAACGGGATCCCTGTTCTAGGACTTCAGGTTCCTGGGGAGGACCACTGCCAAGTGCTCAGGTTCATGGGGAGGACCACTGCCCCCTGGTGGAAGGCAGGAGTGGGGCCGGCTGGCAGGGATCTCTCAGACCTCATGTTTCTCTTAGAGACCAGGGAGATTGGTGGGTTGGGCAGTCTCCCTGATTCAGGCCCTCTGTGTAGTTTGTGAACCCTTTGAGGTCAGTGCCCTTGAATACTTCTTGGTGTTCACACTTCAGCTACTTAGCTAGCAGGAGCCTTACCAGTGGGGAGTAACTCTAGTACAACTGACATTCATAAACAAAGTGTGAATGTACTTTTGCGAGGATGGTGTGGTGGCATCTTGAGTCAGAAAGGCCTGGCTTCAAGTTCTGGCTCCTCCAACTGTTAGCCAGGTGACCTCTTTTGAACCTCAGTTTTCTTATCTGCAAAATGGGGTAATGAAGCTGCCTCATAGGATTGCTATGTGTACCTCCTGAGAGGAGACAGTGAAGCCTTACACCCTGCCTGGCCACCAGGGCACCAATAAAGATGGCTGGCCTCAACACCCTTGTTGAATTAAAAGACCCCCTTTGATCTGCTTCTTGGGGTGTGTGTGAACACAGTACGCAGTAGACACCCATTGTTTTTTCCCCATAAAATGCTGTGTCAACATAAGAGCCTCTGAGGCGCTGGCCTTTAGGGGAGAAGAAATGAGGCTGGTCATCAGCTCCACTGCAGCACTTGGCGATTCTTCACAATCATTTCCCAGGAGCACAGAGGCACAGGGTGAGGCACTGAGTGAGTCAGGAGGTGGGCTGGGTGAGTTGCAGGACAGTGGAGATGCATCTAATGGCACAAAACTATACACTGAAAAATAGTTAAAATGGTGAACCCAGTGTTGTACATTTATTTCACCCCAATCTTCATAACATGCATTTTTATAAATTTCAGAGAGGAAGGCAGAAGGAGAGAGAGAGAGAAATATCAAAGATGTAAGAGAATTATTGATTGGCTGCCTCCTGTCTGCCCCATGGAAGGCATGGAGCATACAAACTGGGCATATACCCTGACCTGAAAACGAACCATTACCTCATAGTTCATAGGTTGGCACTCTATCGCTAATCCACACTGACTGGGCTCATCCCGATTCATAAAACTGTTATTTTTAAAGCAAATGCTGAAACGGTGCCATTGAATGAGCACAGGTTGTGACTTAGTAGAGTATTCTGCTGTTAGTGTCATTGGTAGCCTTGTAAGGATGAAGCCCTTGGCGTGCTTCCATGTGTTGACAGCATGTGTGTTTGTCTGTGGAGTGTGCTGAGCTGGAGTTGGGCCACGAAGGTTCATCTGCACCACTGCTGAGTTGACTGCTGCTTGGGGTCTTCAGTCTGTTCTGGCTTCTTGGGTCTGTGCTGCTCTCCTTGGTGGGAGCTGATCACATCCACCTTCATGTGCTGGGGTGAAAGCCGGCGTCCACTCTAGGTCCTTCCAGCCCCAAGGGGGTGAATAGGAAGCAGATGGGGTGCAGTCAAAGGAGCAGAGCAGTGTCAGTAGGGTCCCGGGTTTGAGGATGTGGCCCTGGAGGGACAGGTGAGGGAGCAACCTGACCCCTCACACATTCATTTACCTAAAATCACGTACCTGTGTGTGGCAGAAAGGGGCTGAGAACTCCCGTTCTTCCCAGGTCTGTGCTCCTCTTTCTGTTCTGTGTTCAAGCTGTGTAAAAGCAAAGGAGGAAATCTGCCTTCTTCTGTCCTTACCTTATGTTTTGATCTCACTTAGACTTTTTCAAGCCATTTAGATGTACTGTATAATTATTTTTTCAATGCTATTGTAAAAGTACAAAATGAAATCTCAATCTG
The DNA here is from genome assembly GCF_028538775.1 of Myotis yumanensis. NCBI lineage: Eukaryota > Metazoa > Chordata > Mammalia > Chiroptera > Vespertilionidae > Myotis > Myotis yumanensis. Next base: position 18,781,646 of record NW_027223771.1, on the reverse strand, counting down.
AAGGCCCTGCCCAGGGATGGTAAGTACTGGGCATACTTGCCTCAGAGCCTCTACCACCTACAGACGTACTGGTCAATTATCACAGCCCCTATACCCTGAGCTGAGCCACCCAGACCCCCATCACCCTGAGGGCTGGCACAGAAAACTCCATATCTTTGCCATCTCTGTTACTCTCTGAAATCCATGACTTGATGGCCAGGTTAGAACTTGGTAAATAGTGGTTCCAGCAGTTGTACCAAGTTGAGGTTTTGCATTGGCCTCTCCACCATCACATTCTTTCTTTTTAAGCTCTGGGTTGGTTCCTTACCAAGCCCCAGCTGAGCCAGCAGAGGGGCCATAATGGCCTGAGGAACACTCAGGTGCCTACAGCAACAGCAGCCTGTGAAAAATTGAGGGGACCCAGCCAACCGTCCCAGGTCCCTCCAACCTAGGGCCCAGGGTGGTGGTTGTCTTGGGGCCGGGGGCAGAGAGTGGAAGCCCAGGCCATGCAATGTGGGCTCTGACTCAACTTTACTCTTTAGCCTCCAACCGTATCCTAGAAAACCAGACCCTCCAGGGCGTGGTCCAGGAGATGCAGGGTGCCTCCGTGGCCCGGCAGGACAGCAGCCTGAGGTGCACGGAGCTTCAGGAGGAGAACCAGCAGCTCCAGAAGCAGGTATCGGTGGGTGGTGTACAGAACATACGTGCAAGCAGGTGGTTAGGTGGTGCACCCAGGTGTTGGTGTGGATGTGAAACTGGGAGAAATGCAGAATGCAGGGCAGCCCCAGTTATGGTAGCGGGACACGAGTCCTCATGGAACAGAGTCCGAGGCAGCATGACATGTCGGTGCAGCAGAGTGAGTGGACACTATGGACGTGTCTGTGCCCCATTGCCTTCATCTTCATCTGTGAAATTGGGTTAATGATGTGCCCCCTGTAGGTGTTTTGAGGATCATATGAGTTAGCGAAGGTAAATGGTCTGAGCACATAGTGTTTACTGAAAGGAAAGCAGCGCCCTGTTAGAAAGCACAGGGCGGGCCTGAGAGGGAAGCAGTCATGGAAGCCACGCACATGTGTATAGGACGACGGATAGACCGCTTCATGGCTGGGTCTTTGTCTCTGCAGAAGGAACAGTTGGAGATGGAACTCCTGAAGGAGAAGAACAGCAGCCAGGAGTGGGAGACCCTCACTGAGGAGCTCGTTAAAGCCCTAGAGCAGCTGCTCAATGAAGTTGACACCCTGAAGGTGGACAGAGCCATTCAGGTAAGCACCCCCAGAGCTTGTGCCTCCCCTGGTGCCCCTGCCTACAATGGGGAGTGTCCAGGATCACAGCCCTGTCCTGGTCATTGATAAGTGATTCCTGGGTGAACAGTTTCCTCGCTCAGCTGCAGCTCAGAGAAGCAATCCTCAGCCACAGCAGCAGGATGGGGACAGGTATCTCTGCCCAGGAACACTGGCCATCTTGTTTTTTATTGACAGGACTTGGGGGAGGAGACAGGTGGTGCTTCTGGCTTTGGTGCCTGGAGGCCAGGGATGCTACTCCATGTCCTGCAGCCCCCAGGACAGCCCCGCAGGACAAAGAATGATCCTGCTCCATTGTCCAAGGTCACCCTGAGAACCCTGGCAAACCTCCAGCGTGGATTTGCCTGGCACTACCACAAGTCCCAGGGAAGGCATCCCAGCACTGGGGCAGCGGCTCATTGATTTTACCCAGGGACGAGGCTTCCCCCTCTGCCAGCCTTGGCAGTGGCTGTTGTACCTCCCCAAGAAGTGGGCAGGAAGGTTCATCCTTGAGAAAAAGCCTGTTAAATTGTTCTATGAGGTAAGAGGTTTCACTCTGTGAAACAGACTTTCACAGGGGCTGGGTCTTTCGCTCTGCAGATGGAAAAGTGGGAGATGCTACTCCACAAAGAAAAAGAAAAGACCCAGAAGATGGAGACCATCAATAAAGTACAGTACCAGGCCCTCCTGGATGAACACAGCCGCTACAAGACCCTGCTGCATCGTTCCCTAGAAATAGAGAGCAAGGCGTTCAGGCGTAGGTGGGTGCCGTCAACTGTCAGGGTGACTAGCGAGCTCTCCAGGCTCCTGTCCCCCTTTGCTCTGGTCCCTCATAGTTCCTCTGGATCTGCTGCTTCACAGGGAAGAGAAGTGAATGGAACTCCCCCCTATGCAATGTGGGGTGGGTGCAGCTGGAGGCTGAGGGGCAGGGGGGTCCCCCAGGGGAGGATGGTGTGCCCACCTGATCCCGGCTCAGGGAAACGATGTGTCAGCATTGGGGTCACTGCTCCCCTGGGGTTCCTGCCCCCTCTTCCTCTTCTCTCCCTACCAAGAACAAGGAGGGGGCGCTCACCACAGCTTCCGATGTACAGGGATGTGCCTCACCAGCTTCCAGGCCTCTTCTCTTTCAAAGTCTCAAAGTCTGGGCTTCTCTGTGTGTTTTTTTAACTTTTAAATTTGGAAACTTTTGAATATATGGGAATGTGCAGAATTGTATAGTGTGATTCCCAGGTACTCATCCACGACATCAGTACTTCGATACTGTGCCCATCTCATGTCATCTTTACCTCTGACTCTCCACCTCCATACTCCTTTTTTTAAGGTAAAATTGATGTCCATTGACATGCACAAATCTCAACTTTGAGCTTCTGCCAGGTCAGGGCTTTGTGTGCGTGCAGTCAACCAACGTCGCAGAGCTCCTGCTCCAGCAGATCCCAGATTGCTCCGGGGCCTGGGGCAGGTGCAGTGGCATACAGAGCTTGTGGGAGGTCTGATGTGCACAGGATACCAAGTGAGGAGAGAGGGGGAGAGATATGGCTAAAGAGAGCCTCTCCCACACTTGGGGCAGCACAGGAGAGAGCTGTTGTCCACTTCCTATGCTTGTGAGACACCCCTGCTCACAGCATTTCCTTTGAATCCTCCTCAAAAACACTGAGCAAACGTGGGGTCTTCAGTAGTGTAAGCAGCTGAGGTGCAGGGAGTTTCTATCACAGGGAGCCTGCTGAGGGTGCCTGCTGCTGCCGTGAGTGTGGGGGCCATGACATTCATTTATTCACTAACCCAGTGCTTCCTGTAGACTCCACAGGGCTTTCCACCACCTTTATCCTCCAAGTGCTCCATCCTCTGGGGGGTGCCAAGACATCTGCTCCTACCAGACTCTGTTCCTTCCAGCCAGAATGAGCATCTTCTGCATTTTGGCATCCCCCTCTCTGCCTCCTCCTGCACCCATCCCAAACTCCCGTGATGCTTAGTGAGCTTCTGTGGGGCATGTGGTGCTAGCCCTGTGGGAATGCTCCTAGCTGAGTAATGAGGGGAGACTTGTGTGGTGCCCACCCCTCACCAGTTGCCTTCAAGCCCGATGATGTGGTTATAACAGTGTCATTATATTCTTTTTTCCCTCTTTTTTTATTATTAAATCTTTATTGTTCAGATTATTGCATTTCTTCCTCCTCCCCCCCATAACTGCCCTCCACCTAGTATCCACCCCACCCTCCACCCTCACTCCCCACCCACTGTCCTCATTCATAGATGCGCAATTTTTGTCTAGTTTTTTCCCGCATCCCCCACACCATTTCCCCCCAAGAATAGTCAGTCCATTCCCTTTCTATGCCCCTGATTCTATTATAATCACCCCTTCATTCTGTTCATCAGGTGATTTATTCACTTGATTTTTAGATTCACTTGTTGATATATGTGTATTTGTTGTTCATAATTTGTATGTTTACCTTTTTCTTCTTCTTCCTCTTCTTAAAGGATACCTTTCAGCATTTCATATAATACTGGTTTGGTGGTGATGAACTCCTTTAGCTTTTTCTTATCTGTGAAGCTCTTTATCTGACTTTCAATTCTGAATGATAGGTTTGCTGGATAAAGTAATCTTGGTTGTAGGTTCTTGGCATTCATCACTTTGAATATTTCTTGCCACTCCCTTCTGGCCTGCAAAGTTTCTGTTGAGAAATCAGCTGACAGTTGTATGGGTACTCCCTTGTAGGTAACTGACTTTCTTTCTCTTTCTGCTTTTCAGAGTCTCTCTTTGTATTTTGCTCTTGGCATTTTAATTATGATGTGTCTTGGAGTGGTCCTCTTTGGATTCCTTTTGTTTAGGGTTCTATGCACTTCCTGGACTTGGAAGTCTATTTCTTTCACCAGGTAGGGGAAGTTTTCTGTCATGATTTCTTCAAATAGGTTTTCAATATCTTGCTCTCTCTCTTCCTCTGGCACCCCTATAATTCGGATGTTGGTATGCATGAAGCTGTCCTAGAGGCTCCTTACACCACCTTCTTATTTTTGGATTCTTTTTTCATTTTGCTTTTCTAGTTGGGTGTTTTTTACTTCTTCATATTTCAAATCTTTGACTTGATTCTTGTGATCCTGTGGTCTGCTGTTGGGAGTCGGTACAATATTCTTTATTTCAGTCAGTGTATGCTTAATTTCTAGTTGGTCCTGTATCACAACATCGAGGGTCTTGCTAGATTTCTTGAGGATCTCACTACATTTATAGGCATTCTCACCAGTCTTTTCGAGGGTCTTACTAAATTTATCGGCGGCTTCTAGACAGTTCTTGAAAAACCTTAAAAGTGTGGTTTTGAACTCTAAAGCCGGCAGTTTGCTTTCCTCCATTTCTGCTATTTGTGTCCTGTTTCTTTGTCTCCGCATTTTTTATGCTTCCTTGTGTTGATAAAGTGGTTTCCTGTGCTAAGTGTCCTCTAGGGCCCAGTGCAGCCATGGGCAAACTACGGTCTGAGGGCTGGATATGGCCCGTTTGAAATGAATAAAACTAAAAAAAAAAAAAAAAAGTCCATACCCTTTTATGTAATGATATTTACGTTGAATTTATATTAGTTCACACGAACCCTCCATCCATGCTTTTGTTCCAGCCCTCCGGTCCAGTTTAAGAACCCATTGTGGCCCTCCAGTCAAAAAGTTTGCCCACCCCTGGCCCAGTGGTTCAGCCTCCCCAATTACTTGAGGAGGACACTCTTGGTGCACACCCTTGTGGTCTTTGTGCACTGTCTTGTTGTAGTTAAGCCTTGATTGTTGTAGGTAACACTGGGAGGGATTGGCCTCCAGGCCAATTGGCTGTGAGAATCAGCTGTGTCTGCAGTGGGAGAACTTCTGTCCTGAAGCTCTAGGGAGGTGCTAATCTAGCCTCTGCCTGAGGCTATCCAGCAAATGCCTCTGTGCAAGGCTTGGGCGGGGCAGGTCCCAGGGCATCAACTGGGTGGGCAGTGCGAACAGTTATGGCTGCTCTCAGTCCTGCCTTCAGATTCCCCGATTCTCAGTGTCCCAGCAATTGCTGCAAGTACCTCCGAGAGAGAGCTGCCCTTGAGTTCTGACCAATGCCAGACAGTCCCACTTCTCCCATATGAGTCTTGGTCCCCAGAGACTCCCTAGGAACTGGAGCTCAGAGCCTGAGACTCCCTCTCGATTGAGAAAGACAACTGTGCCCTCAGCTGCCAGGCCACTCCACGTGCACCTCTTTACCTTAGTATTTTACTTCCGCACCTCCTCTGAGTCTCGGTATGCTTTTCTCTTTCCTCTAGTTGTAGAATTTCCACTCAGCCAGCCTTCCTGTGGTTCTGGGTGATGTCCGTTCCATCTTTTAGTTGTATTTTTGAAGTGGTTGTGTGAGGCAGCAAACTCCAGTGTTTACCTATGCCGCCATCTTGGTTATTTCCATGATATTCTTAATGTCTGCTCACATGGGGAAGGTTTGTGCAAGTGGCATCTCACTGGCTCTGAAGGAGTGTTTCATTGTCATTCTACTGGTAGCTCCTTGCTAGATAGACCTCCTGTGTTATTAGGTAGTGTTTGCTGATGCACAGAGAGCTGGAGCCCTTGGTCTGTCTGCAGCAGGGCTACAGGGTGGGAGGTGGAGGTGCCTGCAGCACAGGCTGGTGGTCTGTGTTCATTTCACTTGACGCCTGAGTGGGACCCTCACTCCTTCGTTCCCCAGCACATGTTTCCTGGGTATCAAGCCTCATCCCGTTGACTCAGTGGGGAGTGAGACTCTCAGTTTCTGCCCTGCAGTAGGGTGGTCACCAATGGTTGGAATGTACTTAATCCATGACCCTATAAACACTGAGACAGGAAGAAAATAAAAGTGCTGAACTGAGGGGGAGATGAGGGGGAACTGAGGGGAAGGTAAGGGCTGGACTGGAGGTGCCTGGAGAAAGAGGCTGAGTGGATGTGCATGTGCCTATGTGCCAATGGACCCTGGCAGCTGCGTGGTTCCCAATGGGCAGGCCTCTGGTCCCCACGCTGCCTGACTCAGCATAGGGAGGCTGTTCTGGATCTGGGCAGAGTGCTCACCAGGCCCTGGTGTGGTGGGAGGTCAGCTGTAATGTGGGTGGAATTCCCTGAATATGTGCTGGTTTCTGTGAGAAGGGTGTGAAGTTCAGAAAACAGTGTTGGTGTTCCCAGCGGGCTCATGGAGAGAGGCTGCTGAGACAGGGACGGGAAGGGACCCTGCAGACGTGTTGGGTGGGAAGAGAGACACTCAGCTCTGGGGCTGGAGGAGAGTCCTGCCCATTACCGCAGCCCTAAGCTCTGCAGAGAGAAGCCGCTCACAGAGGCTGTTGCTTCTCCTGTGTGTGGGTGCCTAGCGGGTTTGTTTCCCTCTTCAGGGAGCAGGACCAGCTCCAACATGAGGCAGCATTACAGGAGCTGAGGGACTTAGTGAGCACCCAAAGAGAGGCTCTGAAGCAGGCTGCCCAGGAAGAGAGGCTGCCACAGGAGGAGAGGTAACCGCCTTCACCCCCTGCAGTGGCATCTGCCAGGTTACATTCAGAACAACTCACTCAGCACCCACTGAGCTAAGCTCAAGCGAGTCTCCTGGTAATGGTATATTTTTCCCAACCCTGTCATGGTCACAGCTGGTTGGTCACAAAGGAAAGGCAAGCCAGATAGTGGCTGGGATGGAAGGATAGCAACACTGGGATGCTGCATTGTCTAGATGTGGATGACCTCCCCTCTCACCTTGATGGTGGTTATGATTGTATTGGCTGTGAACTCCTCCATCCTCTAATACCAGCCATCCCGTGAGGGAGAGACACTTGGTCTTTGGCATTCACGCATTGTCTACTGGTGAACTCACCTCCTCACTGAAAAGCACTTAAACCAACAAATTATAACCATGGCCTTTCATGGGACTGTCCAGATTGCAAGAGACAGGAGTCGCCTGATGGGCACATTTGCAGATGAGGTTGAAAAAGACCTTTGTCTCCTGCCTTTTTCAACTCTCACACTGCAAACCAGTGACCCTTTTATGGTCCATTGAGTGCCATGGAGTTCTATTTTCGTGCTTTTTGGTGGTGATGTCATTGTTTGAAATGCTCCCCAAATGGATTGCTGAAGTGCTATCTAGTGTCCCCAAGTTCAAGGCTGCACTGGGCCTTATGGGGAATAAGAGGGGTAGCACGTGAGGTTCCTTTTGGTCCAGGGTATGGTGCACTTGGCTGTGAGTATATTACAGGAGGTGTCTTGATGACTTGGTCGGTTGACAAAAATGTGGCCAAAGACTCACAGGAACCGGCGGGTACATTTCCAGTATCCATTAACTTAGTGTTCGCAGTGGCTTGATAGAACTTTATACCGAAAATCATGAGAATTGACTGCACTACAGTTATCTCTTAAAACAAAACAAAACAAAACAAAACAAAACACCACAGATGAGGGAAGAAGCTCAGAGAGATTAAATAACTTGTTCAAGTTCATGCTCCTAGTTAGTGAGCCTGTCAGGAATCAATTCCAGGTCTTGTCTCAACCCAGAGGCATGTCCATATGAAGCCTTCCTTCCCACAGCCTTGTTCTAACATGTATTGGGGGTTATAAACTCAGGTGCCCCCAGTGGCCAGGCAGGTCCAGCAGGTGGGGGAAGGAGTGTCAGTGTTAGATCAGACCCTCGTGGAGAATACACACCCTCTGAGGGCTGCCTGTGGAGAGGCAGGCCCGGGCTGCCAGGTCATTCTTTTTATAATCTGTTTTTTTAAATCCTTACAACATGATAATTTTTCCATTGACTTTTACAGAGAGTGAAAGGGAGGGAAGGAGAAGGGGAGAGAGAGAGAGAAACACCCATGTGAGACCATCACATCTATTGGATATCTGTAGCACACACTCAAGCTACAAGGAGGAGCAAATGGGCAACCCAGGTCTGTTCCCTTGAATGAGACTTGAACCCATGACCCTTCTGTACATGGGTCATGCTGTAACTACTGAGTCATGCCTGCCAGCACCTTTTGTTTATGCTTTCTCCCCACCATCTGAGAAGATAGATACCTGAATGTTGACCTGACACTTAAAAATTTTTAAATATTGTTGAACTAATTAATTTAAATGGAAAAAGACAGATGATGTGCACCAAACAGGGCACATCTGTGTTCAAATTGAGTCCATGAGCTTCTGGTCATGTGAGCTTTCTGGTATAAATCTGCCCCCTGATACTCAATCGAGCAGTTAAGATGACGATGATGATGATTTCTGTGGATTTACATAATACTCTCCAAACTCATATGTTATTTGTCTCAGGAGAGGAAATAAGAAAGGGCTTGGAATTGGGGAGAAGAGAAGGACAAAGACATATACATTTACAGCAAAAATGTTCTGATTCCATGTATTTCAAAAGTATTTCGTCAAAGAACCCTTTGTTCCAAGTCAGCAGGTCTGCCAAAGCCTTCCATGGGAAGGATTCTCATAGGGTGCTCTGTTGAAGTGGTGTCCGAGCCTGCCTGTCCTGTCTCCCCAAGCCCACAGTGGGCAGCTGCGCTAGCCTTCTAGAACCCCAATGGACACAGTTTGAAATCCACTAAGTTTGTTCCACCCTCATTTACACACGGGAAAAACGGAGGCCCAGAGAGGCTGTGGTTTTGATTAAGGTGCACACCTGGGTCGGAAGCTGGGAGTGCTCCTCAGCCCTTGGCCCTGTGGCTCTCCACCCCCAGAGTCAACTTCTGGAACCAGCTGATGATTGCAGAGCCAAAGGAGCTGCACACCCAGAGCAAAGTGATGCAAAGCTCCCCAGAGGTCCTGCAGCAGGAAGTGATGCTCTGGCAGGCCCAGTACAAAGGGGCCAAGGAGGACCTGCAGAGGATGGAAATCTCGCTGAAGAAGCTGAGCAGCCAGTGTGAGGTGAGGCCTGGGCTGGGGGGGTCAGGACCCCCTGCGTGTGCCCTGAGCAACAGCCTTGGCTCAGCCAGTTCGCAATGGGTCCTCATTGGCTTCTTTGCTCAAAGACCGTGTGTGAATGTCACACACAGGCTGAGAGGAAGCCAGAGGCATTTGAAGGGGACAAACCCCATGACTGGTGCGATTGAGTTAGAAAACACCTTACACCTGAGCTTTGTTTTTGAAAGGTCGGGGCGGTGCATGGAAACAGCCAAGTATTGTTTCATTTCCGAACCCTCGGCTGAGCACTTTGCTCTTTGCTCACCCATGTCCTCTCACTTATTTCTCCCAATGATTTTGTGAGCTGGGGTTCCCATTCTCGTTGCTCTTAAGTTGTGGGTTGCAACCCAGTTTGTCTGATGCCAAAAGTTGAGACTTTTCTGCTACAGCAACAGGGATGATATTCTAGAGCAGAAGCAGTCCAACTTCAGTCATACATATTCATATCCAACCCCTGCTCCTGTGTGTTTTTATGTCTGTGAAACAAGAATACATTTCTAAATATGTTTTATTTCATTTTATGGATATCAGTGAGAGGAAGGGAGAGGGAGAGAGTAATGGAATCATCCATGAAGAGAGAAAATCCTTGATGGGCTGCCTCCTGCAGGCTCCCTACTGGGGATCAATGCCACAACTGGTCATGGTCCTTGACCAAGAATCGCACCAGAGACCTCTTGGTGCTGGGAGGACGCTCAACCAACTGAACCTCACCAGTGGGGCAGCTTATTAACAAGATATTCTACATTGTTTTGCAAGATTGTGATTAAGGCGTCAGAATTTGTTGTCTATTTTGCAGTTGCAGCACATTGCAGCTCAGACCGCCTGCGTTTTCAGTGCTCAGTGGCCACAGGAGGGCTGTGGTTCCCTGATTGGACGGGACACTTGGCCATCCACATGTCATTGATTGTGTTGGTCATTCCCATTGTCGTAGATCATACCGAAATGACCACCTTTGAGCATGTGGCCTTTTTCTTCTTTTGGGAACAGATTCCCCTCAGTGGAATCACAGGGGCGCATGGTATGTGAGACATTGTTGACCTGTGTTGTAGGTGCTCTCTCATGAGAAGGAGAACTTCCAAGAAGAAAAAGTTAAGCTGAAGAGGAAGATTCAGACATTGGCCAGGAGGAACAGAAAGCTTCTAAAAGAGAATGAGAAAGACAAGACTCGGCGCATGTAAGGGGTGTGGGCTGACCTGTCAACAAAGGGGTCCTTCTTTCTAGTCCATGCCTAGGCCTCAAGATGCTGGGCAGAGAGCCCCCTGGTGCACTGGTGTCCCAAGGGAAGGGGACACACCACCTTCCCATTGCATCCTCCTCTCATTTTCCCTGGAATGGTCCTAGAGTTCTGCAAGTAGGGATGGTTGGCTTTTGAAAGATACTGCCCACTACCAGATGGTTCTTAATCTGCCTTTGGAATTCAGTTCAGTTTAAAAAATATGATGGCAGTAAAGAGTGGTGCCCAGGGAAGAGATTCAGATTGCAGGCGGAGGCTTTTCTATGTGTTTTCCCTTAATGAGCTGGGGAGATGGTTGTTGCTGCACCGTGGTTTTCGTTCCTCTGTTGACAAGACACATCCTGGCTTTGGGAAGGCCCCGTGAGGTGCACAGAACCAGTTACTGGGTGGCCAGGAAGTAGTTGGAGTGATAGGAAGTGAGCAGAGCTTCATAGAGGCCAAGAAGGAGGCCTGGTGGTGGGAGTTGGGGTTCTGCTGCTGACCCAGATGGGGATAGGTCTAGCCAGTGGGGGGTCATGAGATGGAGCATGGGTAGTCTGGGTGCAGGGAAGGTGCAGGCAGTGGCAGGAGGGAAGGCTGCATCAGGCAGCGCTCAGCTGTAGAAGGCATCCACACCAGGCTAATGAGTTGGATCCGCTGGGAAGTAAGTGTTGATGGGAAGCTGGTCTACAGGGCCCAGGAAGCTCCCAGAAAGGAGGGCTTGAGGAAGAGCCTTGGTGTTGGAAACCTTGTGGTTGGAAGTCATGTAACCCGAGATGCCTCTGGTGGGTCCAGGGTAGTCTTCCCCCCTCCGTGCTATGCTGCTGAACTGTCCTTCTTTGTGATCAGGAATGGCTGGCTATGTGGGACAGAGGGACATGGTCCCAGTGACCACAGGGGGCACTATCCATGTCCCCGGGGTCATGGTGCTGCTTTATTGTCCTCTCAGATTCTTCTGCGCATCTACAGGTGGTTAGCCACCTACCCAGGGTGGTTTACATGGAAAGCCACACTGTAGTTTTGGGGTAGAAATGACTGTGGCCTGAATTGGCTCTCTGTGACACAGGACGTCAAAATTACCAGCAGAGGTTGGGCAGGTACCAACTAGAAGAGTCAGGGCCTGGTATCCAGGGGGTAACTGATAATGGTTTTGCATTATCCGGTGTCTGCAGGAGGCTATGGAGTTGGCAGGCTTGCTGAGCCTGTTCTGAGCGGAGTCTTCCCCAGTCCTGGGAGGGTTGTAGGTCCTGCCTTCTGTGAGTTTGTGCGCCCAGGGGTGCAGGGTTGGTCAGAGCCAGACAGGAAAGCGATCTAGCATAAAGCCAAGCAGCACGGCTGTGGGAACAGAACAACACAGTGCCAAGGACGCTGGGAGCAGAGCAGGATCGGTCGTCAGGTGTCCAGCAGTTTGAAAGCCATCACTTCTAACGGGGTGCTTACTTCACGATGAACTGGTGGAAATTTCTTCGTATTACTGGGACCTCGGCACCTTCATGACCAACAGAGTCTGAGCAGCTGCCTTGATCCTGAGGACTCATTTTCCAGCAAGGAAACCGGGGTCTGAGCTGTCAAGGCCCACGGGTTTCCGACCCTGAGTTTCACATGGTTCAGGGCTTGCTTTTCTGAGATGACGTTCAGCCTGATCCTCGGTGCTTCGGCAGGTCTCCTCGACGTGTTAGGGTTCCCGGACCCACATCATGTGCTTCCATCCCCATATTCCCGAGTCAGAAATCAGTAAGGCCATGAGCACCGTGTTGTCTGAATCCTAGGAAAATGCCGGCCCTTCTGGGCCTGGTCCCACGCTGGGCCGATGAGTCGATTTACATGTTTTATTTTAAAAACCCGATTGTTTTTCTTTCTCGTCTATTTACAGGGAAAATGTAAATTTCTTACCGACAATCATAGAAGAACAAGAGGAAACATTTGTGGGTTCCTATGAGTCTTGGGGTCCTGTTCCACAGAAGTGAGTTTGATTTAATGGCAATAACTTAAGCACAGAACAGAAAGCTTGCTCTTTCATGAGTGGGGAAAGGTGTAGCCATCTACAGCAGTGGCCAGTTTTTGGGGCCCCCATCTTCCTCTCTATGGCCGGTCCCCTGTGTGCATGTTTATCCCAGCACTGAAAGAATTTAGAGTTTCTTTTGGTCCTGCCCTCCATACTCAGGGTTATCCTAGGAAGGATGGGGAAGACCAGCTGGCCATGAGCCTGTTTAAGGAGCAGAGAGTCTGTGGTTTAAAGCCACTAAAGCAGGACTCTCATTTGTGTCTCCAGGTGTCAGGACCTAGAAAAACCATTGTTTCTGTTTTGGTAAGGAATCTTGGGCCAGACACCTGCCTACTACCCAGGGTCTTCAATTACAGGAACCTCTAGGTCTTCCCTACATTCCTCTGGAGTCTCTGAACCCCAGGGTGGTTCACAAACACGTTCCCTTCTGCAGAGTATCAACCCTGATGGCGGGCCCTCTTGGAACCCAAGACTGCCGGCTGCTCCATACACCAGGGCTTCCTCTGGTGTGGGCCGGAGCCCCATTAGCTGGGCCTTCAGATTGTCCTGTCCCAGCCCAGCCCAGAGGTCATAACACCATGAATCCTGTAAGACCTCTCTGTTGAAATCTCAGAACCACAGAATCTTCTACCTTCTGCCTGACACTTCTGTTGACAGGGAAATGAGGCATCTATGAGGGAATTAAGTAATTTGTGAAAGCACTGTGCTGGTCTGTGGCGGAGCCAGGATTAGATCCCACATTGTAGTTCTTACTCTATTCAAATGCCCCCATTTCCAGTTAGCTGCAATGTTTTACTTACCCTTTAAATTCACTGTTTTCATTTATTTCTTTTTATTTTCTTAACCTCACTTGAGGACATTTTTTCATTGATATTTAGAGAGAGTAGAAAGGAAGGAGGCGGGGGAGAGAAACATCAGTGGGAGAGACACATCGATTGGTTGTAATCCTGTACGCACTCTGATTAGGGACAGTGATAAACCTGATTGTTGTATTTGAAGTTCCATTTCCCAAGAGGCTAGTGTGGGTTTCTTCCACAATGAACGCTTCTACCATCCTGCGTCTGTGTGAATTCACTGCCAATAGTGTTCCACCTCCTGAGACCCTCATATGAACATGGTGGTGCTGGAGAAGAGCACCATCCGTCTGAACCCCAAATGAACAGCCACTTGCCCATCTGCAGGGACATTGGGGGTTGGTAATGTCCGAAACCTCTACTTCTTGTAGGAAAAAGTGGTGGACTCGAGCCAGATCCTTCATCAAATTCTTCAAACCCAAAAACAACGGTTCTGGAGAACCAACGAAGCGAACCCAAGACAGCCCTCCTGGATCCCTGGAGGCCACCCCATCATGCTCATACTGGGTGGAAGAGCAAGGTGCCCCCAGCGCGCCATCTCCAAAATGTAAGAGGGGTGACTGAGCTGTAAGTGGGAAATAAAGGGGAGGATCTCAGGTCTCCTCCATGGGCAGGGCAGCACCAAGGAGATGGTGTGCTGGGTGTGCACATGAGTGTAGGAGCCGGAAGGGGGTGTGCCTTCCCTTAGGTATGTGAACAACCAAATATAAAATATAAACCCTTGTCAATGTTGGACACTTTTTTCCCAGAACAATGTAGTTCTGCTAGCATGAGGAGCCTTGCCCATCACATATAGTTGGTAGGTCCTGGGATGTACAGTGCGGATCTCCATAGAGTTAACGCAGACACTAGAGCCTTCTGAAGACCAGGGCCAAGCCTGAGACTCATGTGCTCGCAGCGGCTGGCATTACAGTACCTGACAAGATCTAGGGAGGGTGACAAGCCTCCTTCTGAGTGTGACATGTGCACAAGCCTTTCTGGGTGGCATTCACCACTTCAACTTTTGGTGTGTCACTGGAGATGCAAAAATGAAGTGTGCACACACATGCCCACTGTTTGGGGACTAATTCTTGCATTGCCAGTCTTTACAGCAGGTGAATTAGGTCAAATGCTCACATGCAGGTAAATGATAATGAAGCTTATTAACATTTGTTTTATCTAGAGGGGTTCTTTAGCCTGATGTTTTCATACTGGCTCCTTAAATGTTGTGACATTTATTACCTCAACTTCTGTTATTGTATAAATTGCCTTAATGAATATAATTAGCCTAATTGAGTTAGCAAACCTTTCAGAGAAAAAAAAATGCTTGACAGATCCAAACTGTCATTTGGATGCATGAATGAGCAGGTGAGTGGTAAATAATAGTAATGGCAGCCGTGCAATGGTGCTCCCTGGGCTCAGTCCACTTTAGGGATTTGACCCGCTTTATCTACCACCTTTAGTCCTAACTGCCGGGTGAGGTAGGCATGACTCCTATCCCCTTTTCAGAGCTGGGAAAATGAGGTTTGACAGGGTGAAGCCCTGGCCCAGAGAATAAGTGTTGGAGCTGGGATCCCAACTTGGGTCTGACAGATTATGGTGCCTGAACTTTAACCCCTGTGAGCACTGCCTGCACTTCAAGCTGCTTTGGTCTCTGAAGATGCTGAACCAGCCTGTGGCCCCAGCATTGAGTAGTGGGTCCTCATCCTGTGGTGTGAGCTGTGGTCAGCAGGTGGCAATGGGTGAAAGAAGTAAGGGAGGTTCTTCTATGTATGAACTTGAATCCTCAATCAGAAATCTGGTGAATCAGTTATGATCATGCACATGACATGCTCAGAACGTTAGACCAATTGTCAGACTATAATTTAAAGGTCATGAAGGAGAGGTTTAGAGCAGAGGATGCATATTGATCTAAACAGGAATAATTCTTTTTGAATATATATTTTTATTGATTTCAGAGAGGAAGGGAGAGGGACAGAGATAGAAACATCAATAATGAGAAAGAATTATTGATTGGCTGCTCCTGCATGCCCTCTACTGGGTTGGAGCCTGCAACCCAGGCATGTGCCCTCGACCTAAATCAAACCTGGGACCTTTTAGTCCGCAGGCCTGTGCTCTTTCCACAGAGCAAAACCAGGGCTGAACAGGAATCATTCTTGATGTTGAGAGTGTTTTGTCATCAAAAAGTGGTAGAGCCCTAGCCATTTTGGCAGAGGTAGGTACTTCCCTTATTTTCAAAGGTATCCTTCTATGAGAGGTATGTTACATGTTTAAGAATTATTAGTGCCCTGACCGGTTTGGCTCAGCGGATAGAACATCAGCCTGCGGACTCAAGGGTCCTGGGTTCGATCCCGGTCAAGGGCATGTACCTTGGTTGTGGGCACATACCCAGTGGAGAGTGTGCAGGAGGCAGCTGATCAATGTTTCTCTCTCATCGATGTTTCTGACTCTATCCCTCTCCCTTCTCTCTGTAAAGAATCAATAAAATATATTTTTTAAAAAAGAATTATTAGTAATCCTGGCCGGATTTGGCTCAGTGGATAGAGCGCCAACCCACAGAATGAAGGGGCACGGGTTTGATTCCTGGTCAAGGGCATGTGCCTCGGTTGCAGGTTTGATCCCGGTCCTCAGTTGGGATTCATGCGAGGAGCAACCAGTGGATGTATAACTCTCACATGGATGTTTCTCTCTCTATCTCCATCTACTCTCCCCCTTCCACATTCTCTCTAAAAGTCAATGTGAAAAATACCCTCCAGTGAGGATTTCCAAAAAAAAATATTAGTGAGTTGGGATAGCCCATTTTACAGCAGAAACATACCACTAAGTGTTCCAAAGGCTTTGAACAGGAGCAGGAGTTAGGGTGTGTGAGCCAAGGTGTCAGGAAGCCTTTCATAAAAATGGATGAGTAAGCCCAGCTGGTGTAACTCTGTTGGTTGAGCATCATCCCACGACCCGGGAGGTAACAGTTTGATTTTGGTGAGGGCACCTGCCTGGGCTGTGGGCTCAATTCCCAGGACAGGACATGCAGGTTGCAGCTGATCAATAATAGAAACATCATTGATCTTTGTATTTCTTTCTCCCTCTCCCTTCCTCTCTCTTAAATCAATAAAAACATATTTTCAAAAAAGAATGAGTGGCAAAAGCCAAGTCCTAAATTAATAAACATCCACATTTCATAATTTAACACATCGAAATTGAAAAATGATCTAACACATCATCTCCTAGAGCAATATAGACTTCTCCTCACTTGCTAAGTAAAGCATTGGCACAAGGTTGCGACTGAATTAATTAAATGGAGTCAGAGCCTCAATCATTCACCAAGTCCTGATTCTGGTTGTGCCATGGGGATTGTTTCCATGTCTCCTGGGCTGGAGAGGATTCTGATTTCCCAAGTACATTTAGCCAATGTAGAGTCACTTGTTGTTCTTCAATTCATTTATTTGCTGTTTTGTGTTGTTTTCTTCTTTTCTTCTTCTCCTGGTGACCTGGGGATAACCATTTAGCCACTTGGCGCAAAAAGAACAAAGGGAAGAACAAAGACAAGTGTCCAGCGACCCGCCCGGCTGTGTTGAAACGCTTTCAGTCCTCATCGTCCTTGAACATCCCACCCCCTTCAACTTAGGTTCTTCTTTTTCCATATACTGGAGATTCCCTTCCTTTTACCAGTTCCTCCACCAAATAACCTCCCGCATTTATGAAAAACCCACAAAGAAAAACCAAACGAAAAAACAAATACCTAAACCATAAAAAAGAAAAATCATAAAGACCACCAATGACCCGTACTGAAAGGCCAGAGGACCCATAGTGGCCCTCTCCTCCTGACCCCAAAGCAGATCTGGAGCCTTCAAACTACCAACACACCTGCTGAAGACAACGGCCTCCTCTACTGTCTGCCTACGGTACCCGGAGTGGCTGTAGAAGGAGGAAAGGGTTCCCGTGCTGCTTCCATTTGTTCTGTTAGTGACAACGCTGTTCCAGCCCTAAGGGTCAAACCCCATATGTGAATCTCCTGTCTCTACCTCCAGCCACTGGTATCTTTTCAACAAATCCACTTTGGCCTGGGGATGCTCACAAGGCAATGACAAACCGCCTTTCCAGAGGCAGACACCATGTGAGCATGCCCCTTAGGATACGTGTTAGCTACTTCACCTCCATTAAAGCATGTGTGTGCATATGCATGTGTGTGTGCATGCGCAGGTGAGCAAATACACACATGCATGCATTCTCTCAGGGCTGGGCCCTCCTGATCCAGAAACTTGACTCCTTCTCCCAGAAGCCTGGTGGTCCCAGGAGAAGCCCAGACCAGCCAAAGACCTGGAGGCCCTGGGTGGACCCTGGAGTCAGGCTCACTGTTAACCTTAGAGCTTTGCCAAGCCAGGCCTGGTTTCCACATCCTTCAGGCCAGGGCGGTCTTCCAGGCAGGTGGCCTCAGGCTTTGCTTCTCTCCAGCTGGCTCCTGGGGCCACTTTTTTATAAACACTGGGTCTGTCTGGCCTGGGTGATGGGGCAGTGAAAAGCCTTGCCCGCCCACTCCCAGAAAGTATTTACAGTGTGCAGAGGGGAACATGAGTGAGAGGCAGGTGCAGCCTGATTTGGAAAGTGGCTGCAGTGCCCCAGTGTCCCCCACTGAGGATGACACTTTGATTTATTATTTCTGAGTGACTTCCAAGGGTAGGAACCAAATGTAATATATTACATACATGTGTTCACACTTGTGAAACATATGTGCTTTCAGGTGTCCCCCAAATATATATACTACAGGGTGTCCCCCCAAATGTAAACACACTTCAACAGCTGATAACTCAATTTTCACTCCATTTCAGTGTTAACAGATTTAATGTAATGGGTGAAGCCAGACTGAACTTTGAACAAAGATGTATCGTCTGGACTTTCTTTTGTGGACACATAAAGGATGAGGTGTCTGGCACAGAAAGGGCCACAGTCCAGGCATCGGGGCTGCTGCTGACAGAAGATGTGAACAAACAGAACGCAGTCATTCTTGGTGTTTGCCATTCCAATGCTTCCTCAGCAGCAGTGCCTGGACCAGAACTAAGGCAAGGGATGGAGGTGCAAACAATAAGAATCGTTCCTTCAGTTTGTTGTTTGTACATATCTCTTAATTTAGCTGCCCTGTATTCCTCAACCGTTATCTGTTGTCTATTGTCAACTTTATCTTTTATGTATCCCCATAAAAAGCCTAGTGGAGAAATTTTCTTCATTCAAATCTTAGTTTGGCTTCACCCATTTTTTCCAATCAGTTAAACTTGAAAAGCGGTGAAAACTCAGTGAGTTATCAGCTGTTAAAGTGTTTGCACATTTTTTTGGAATTCTACTTTCTGTTCCATTGAGACTCATTTTTTTCCACCGGATTCTTGCCTGTGTGTACATTGGAGGGGGGGCACCCTATATTTACGTTCAAAAGGCAGTCATTCTTGTCCTTCAGGAGTTGATTTATTATTTCTTTTCACTGTGTGCACATTTTTTGGACCACCCTATGTTTACATCCCATAGGGAGTCATTCATTTTATCAGGAGTCTGACCTCTGTATACCAATCTTGGGGAACACTCCATGTTTATATTCCAAAGGGAGTCATTCATGTTTATCGGGAGTCTGATCTCTGTGTACCTTTGTTGGGGGGACACTCTATGAATGTTCTATAGGGAGTCATTTGTTTGCATTGGGAGTCTCACCTGCTGCTGTGTCTATTTGGCCAGGTTCCTGACACATTTTGTTTCCTCTTGCGTACTAAAGGTGCTCATTGTGGGATGTACTAAACCTGGTGATTTGGGTTCTATAAGGATTTTCTCCATTTGAGCTAAAGTGCTGAGAAAGAAATGTTAACATGGCCCATTTTCTGAGTGCTTTGAATTTTGTATTAAGTAGCCATTGATTCTGGAACACAAGGATGGGTTTGTAATAAAATGAGATGTTGTAGAATTGAATCTTAGTTTTCCTCACCGCTCGTCACTGGCAGCACTGTTGGGGCGTTGGGTCTCCGAGGTCCCTGTTCATCCCCCCAGTCTCCCCGGCCCCTGGAATCCACCAGCTCCCTTTGCCGGGAGGTGAGAGCATGGGAAAGCGAATTTTCCTGTTTACCATGAAACAGCGTTTATTTTACGTTCCTATTAGTTGAATCCCATTTTTATATGGGATTTATATCAAAACAGGAGGTAAGCTTAAAGTGATCCATTGGATTTTTCCAAGGCCATTCAACCAGGAAGTGTCCCGAGAAGGAGGCAAGGAGGAAGGCAGGTAGAGATCCCCTCCTGACCTAATCTAATGGTGTTCTTTCCAGCTGCCACCTGCATGTCCCCTTCCTTCCTCACCAAACCTCTCCTGTAAGGTGCCTCCTGTTACTTCCTTTCCTATTCTTTCCTGAGGTCCTGCAGCTGTGGGAGCCGCCCACTTAGCTGAGCTGCCCTCCCAATGCTTTGAGCCAAACTGAGCAGCGCCACCTGCAGGCCTCCTCCCCTGCACCTTTGGCTTTTACAGGATCTGACACTGGCCAGTCACCCCTTGGAGCTCTCAGCCTCTGTCCCATGATTCTCTCTCCTCTGGGACAGGTCTTCAGCGCTCACACTTGCCATTTTCTCTGTCACTGCTTAATTCCTCCCTCAAACACTCATTTAAAGCTTCCTGTGTGCTCTCTCCCGAGTTCCACCATGGAGGCAGCCCCCTCCCCCTCTGCAGGGCTGACACACCTGGTCCCCTAGCACGGACTGCTATTGAGCTTCAGGTCTGAGGTCAGCTCCCTTTAACCCCCTGCCCTCCCTGCAGGCTTCCTCCACTCTCCCTGGCTTCTCTGGGCTCCCTACTTATCCACTCACACCAGCTGTCAATCACAGAAGCCAAAAGCCTATGGTGCAGGCTGGACCCCTCCTCTCTTCACTTCCCACAGGTGATCGCTCCCCTGAATGTGAGAATGGGTATGCAATCTGCCTGCCCATTTTAGCTGACTGTTCTCATCACAGGTCCCCCAACACCCTTGTCCTTGGGTCTTGGCAAGGGCTTATCAACTGGTCTGTCTGCCTCCTGCAAATCCTCAGCCCCATGGCACCTCTAGGCATTCACCCCAGTGACCTTCCTTTTTGAACCTCCCTCCCCTCGGCCTCAACACTAGCTACACCATTTCTTTGTGGTCTAGC
Source organism: Myotis yumanensis (assembly GCF_028538775.1). Taxonomy (NCBI): domain Eukaryota; kingdom Metazoa; phylum Chordata; class Mammalia; order Chiroptera; family Vespertilionidae; genus Myotis; species Myotis yumanensis. The sequence continues at coordinate 18,761,306 of NW_027223771.1, read as the reverse complement.
TTCTTCATGGGTCACTTCAGGATGCACCTAATTCTCTATGACCCCTCACCCCTGCCTCCAGACCCAGTTAATCTCACACACATCCAGAGCTTTCATTGCAATCTTCCCAGAATGCTTCAAACACCTCTAGCCCCAGCCTCTCCTGGGAACCTCCAGATCTGTTTCCAGCTTGGATGTCCCAAGATATCTCCAACACAAAATGCTCAGCAAACTATTCACCATTCTCCCCCACCAAAGCCTCTGTGCTCCTCCTCTCGTCACCTCTGTCGCTGTCATCCAGGCCCTTGTCGGGTCTCCCGTTCTCTTTCCCATGTCCTGTCCATCACTCCCTCAGCTGCTTCCAACTCTAATGTCTCACTCACATAGCCAACCAAGCCCAGCTGTTGGGGCCCCCTGGGCAGTACCATGGGCTCCTGTTGCTGAGGGGTCATTCCAAACCATATCACGCTGAGTTCCAGGGCCCCACCTCTACCCTGGCCTGGGAGCTGTGTGATCTGGGGGTGGGAAATATCCAAGTGACAGCTCAGGGCTGAGGTCTGCCTGAAGAGAGGGTGGGATCACCTGTGGCAGCACAGGGGCTCTCCCTGGGGAAAACAGCAAAGTGAGAAAATCAGAAAACATCAGACAAACCTTGGGCAGGAAGATTCCAGCCAAATGCTTATCAGCCAACCAGAGGAAGAGGAGAGAATATGTTTACATGTTTGCATATGCACACATACACACACATGTACATATACATGTAGGTAGACAGCCCATTGATTCCCTTAGAAAGCTCTCATTGGTTTTTTGCCAAACAGGTGTATTTATCACCCACCTATGCTTGCCCTCAACTAGCGGATGAGTGTGGTTCCAAAATGCATCTCACAGGTCACATCCTAAGGCACTCTTGGTTTGGGCTTCAGCTCCTCACGGAGTGGCTCACTGGCCCAAGGTCACATAGCCAGTTAGAAGTCACAGTGAGGCTTGAACTGGGGGCTGACTGACTCCCATTCTAGGGTTATCTTTATAGCCCCATGCAGCCTCCCGAGTGACCTGGTTGTAGAAATCCAATGTCAGACAAGCCTCCCCTGTCACAGGGTCCAGTCTAGGGACTTTCCTGAGGCAGCCACCCTGGTGAGCATCACAGGACTGAGCTAACCAAGAGGACTAGATGCAACTGAACGGGCTGTGCTTCTCTCGGGCCTGAGCAAGGGGTCAGGAGTCTAGAGCTGTGTGTGTATGTGTGTGTCCAAGGGTGACGAGAGCACAAACTGTGACAACAATCAAGGGCTTGTCTGTGTCTCCTCCCTGGCACTTGTCCCTCTCCTCTTGGCAGACTGCCCGCCCCAGGGACAGCTCTGAGGGGCCTTGGAGGCTATGTCCCCTGCCTGCCGGCCAGAACATGCTATCACCCTGTCCTCACTATGGTGGCAGCAGGGACCTCAGCAATTTTTATTTTAAAAGTGATCTCAATTTTAATTCCTTCTTCTCACTTTTGCCTTATTGGTTTACTCAGGGTAATGGCTGCCCTGACGTCAAGATATTTGGAGATATTTCAGCCAACACAGTCAACATGGTCCTATCTATGCCTCTGTCTTCAAAATATGCTGCTGGGCCCTGGTGGTGTTGCTCAGTGGCTGAGCGTCGACCTACAAACTAGAAGGTCATGGTTCAATTCCCAGTCATGGCACATGCCCTGGTTGTGGGCTCCATCCTCAGTAGGGGGTGTGCAGGAGGCAGCTGATCAATGATTCTCTCTCATCATCGATGTTTCTATCTCTCTCTTCCTCTCCATTCCTCTCTGAAATTAATAAAAATATCTTTTTAATAAAAGTTAGAAAAATTGTATTACTTTTATGTATATTATATTACTGAGGTAAATTTTGCTGATACCCGACTTACAGCTTCATTTCTGAAAGATTTCCTGAAAACTGCTGGTATAGTTATTGTATCCCCACAATGTCTAGTACCTTCCATCTTTAAGTTTGAGCTGAGTAATCCCTTATTGCAGTGACCTCACGCCTAATACAGGAGATGACTTAGCACAGGATGAGTCTGAAGAGAAGTTTCAATGCCATGTCAGGGAGGCTCACAGGAGACCAAGCTCACAGTCCGAGAGCAGCCTCCATGTTGCGGGGAGAAGGCAACGTGCTAGCTACTTTGCTTGGAAACACCTTGCTAGAAATTGAATCTGCTCACCTGTAGATGTGTGTGTTTAACTAGGATGGCAACTTTGCAGGTATATGGAGAGTGATAAACAAGGGATTCTTGTATGTTTGTGCAACTTGAGCATTTGAGGTGTCTTGTTATCCAAGCAGTTATCCCTTTTACATTTAAACCAGCATGATTACATATATACATGTATATTTTTTTATTTCTTTAATTGATTTCAGAGAAGAAGGGAGTGGGCGAGAGGGATAGAAACACCAGTGTGTGTCTCTCACAATGATACTTCTCTCTATCTTTCCCTTTCTCTTCCACTCTCTCTAAAATGTCAATGGAAAAATATGCTTGGGTGAGGATTAAAACAAAATGAAATAAAACAAAACAAACAAACAAACATATATAGTTTAGAGGCCCAGTGCACGAATTCTTGCACAGGTGGTGTCCAGCCTGCCTGGCCCCAACTGGGGAGGATTGGGGCTGGGCCTATCAGGAAGAGGAGATGGCAGGAAGTTGGTTGGCTGGCCCACCCTGATTAGGCCCAATCAGTGCCTGGGTAGCTGGCGGGAGCGGCCATGGCCAATTGACTGGAGAGCCCCACCCTGATTGGAGTCTGGAGGCTGATTGGGGGTGGGGCCAGCCATGGGGAGAAGCTGCCCCCTATTGTAGGGGAGGGTGCAATCAGGGGCAAGGCCAGCTGAGGGGGAAGGGTTGTGGGCCTATCGTTGGGGGGTGGGCTGACCAGGGGCTGGGCTGGTGTAGGAATGGGTAGGGAGGAGCGGTGGGGGTGCATTTGGCTGGCAGCCCTGCCCTTCATCTGGGTGGGAAAGTCTGATCAGGTGTGGGTGGCCGTGGGGAGGGGCTGTAGGAGGTTGACTGACTGGCCAAACACCCTGATCACCTGTTTGCTAGCCACAGTGGGCATCACAGTGACCGGTCACTTGGTCGTTTGGTCACTATGGTGGTTACGGTGTTAAGGTCACTGGCTTTATATATACACCACACCCACTGCAACTGAGCTAATCCTCCCACCACCATCTATGATCTTCCTGACCACCTTCATCTTCTACGTTGTAGCCAAAGTGGCCATTAGCATGGAGACTTCCTGTGCCATTTTCCCACTCAGAACCTTTCAGGTGCCTCCAGGATAAAAGCCCAAGTCCTTGCAACGGCCTCTGCTCTGCTCCCCTGTGAGCCCCACATGAATCTTTTTCCTGTTTCTCACACATCCCTAGGGGCTTGCCACCCTCAACTATCTCTGATCTTCAGAAGAGAAAATGAGGTCAGCCCTACTTTTTTCTTTTTAAGTTTATAATGGTCTTTATTATTCATCAATGAGTGAGATCATGTGGTATTGTTTCTTAGCTTTTTTCACTAAGCATAATGCTCTCCAGTTCCATCCAGCCCATTGCAAATGGTAAGAGTTCCTTCTTTTTTTATTATGTTTTTATTGCTTAGTATTACAAAGGGTATTACATATGTGTCATTTTTCCCCCCGCCTTTGACAATCCCCTGGCCTTCCCTACCCCCCAGTGTCTTATGTCCATTGGTTATGCTTATATGCATGCATACAATTCCTTCGGTTGATCTCTTACTCCCCTCCCTCCTGCCCCCCAACCCTCCCCGGCCTTCCCGCTGCAGTTTGACAATCTGTTTGAGGCAGCTCTGCCTCTGTATCTATTTTTGTTCAAAAGTTTATAATGGTCTCTATTATCCATGGATGAGTGAGATCATGTGGTATTTTTCCTTCATTGACTGGCTTATTTCACTTAGCATAATGCTCTCCAGTTCCATCCATGCTGTTGCAAATGGTAAGAGTTCCTTCTTTTTACAGCAGCATAGTATTCCATCCTGTAGATGTACCACGGTTTTCTAATCCATTCATCTACTGATGGGCACTTAGGCTGTTTCCAGATCTTAGCTATGGTGAATTGTGCTGCTATGAACCTATGGGTGCATATATCCTTTCTGATTGGTGTTTCTGTTTTCTTGGGATATATTCCTAGAAGTGGGGTCATAGGGTCAAATGGGATTTCCATTACCAGCTTTTTGAGGAAACTCCATACTGTCTTCCATAGTGGCTGCACCAGTCTGCAATCCCACCAGCAGTGCACAAGTGTTCCTTTTTCTCCACATCCTCTCCAGCACTTGTCGTTTGTTGATTTGTTGATGATAGCCAGTCTGACAGGTGTGAGATGGTACCTCATTGTTGTTTTGATTTGCATCTCTCAGATGATTAGTGACTTTGAGCATGTTTTCATATGTCTCTTGGCTTTCTGAATGTCCTCTTTTGAAAGGTGTCTATTTAGATCCTTTGCCATTTTTTGATTGGATTGTTTATCTTTCTTTTGTTAATTTGTATGAGTTCCCTATAAATGTTGGAGATTAGGCCCTTATCAGATATAATGTTGGCAAATATGTTTTCCCACGCAGTGGGTTTTCTTGTTGTTTTGTTGATGGTTTCTTTTTGCTGTGCAGAAGCTTTTTATTTTGATGTAGTCCCAATTGTTTTTTTTTCTCTTTAGTTTCAAGTGCCCTAGGAGCTGTATCAGTGAAGAAATTGCTTCGGCATATGTCTGAGATTTTGTTGCCTTTGGATTCTTCTAGAATTTTTATGGTTTCCTGTGTTACATTTAAGTCCTTTATCCATTTTGAGTTTATTTTTGTGTATAGTATAAGTTGGTGGTCTAGTTTCATTTTCTTGCATATATCTGTCCAATTTTCCCAACACCATTTATTGAAGAGATTATCTTGGCTCCATTGTATGTTCTTGCCTCTTTTGTCAAATATTAATTGAACATATTGGTTCAGGCTGATTTCTGGGCTCTCTATTCTATTCCATTGATCTATATGTCTGTTCTTGTGCCAGTACCAGGCAGTTTTGAGAACAGTGGCTTTGTAATACATCTTGATATCTGGTATTGAGATCCCACCTACTTTGTTCTTTTTCAGGATTGCTGCAGCTATTCGGGGTCTTTTTTTATTCCAGATGAATTTTTGGAGAGATTATTCTAGGTCTGTGAAGTATGCTGTTGGTATTTTAATGGGATGTGCATTGAATTTATAGATTGCTTTGGGTAGTATGGACATTTTAATAATGTTGATTCTACCAATCCATGAACACGGTATGTTCTTCCATATGTTTATGTCTTCCTCTATCTCTTTTTTCAACATCCTGTAGTTTTCTGAGTAGAGGTCTTTTACCTCTTTAGTTAAGCTTATTCCTAGGTAGCTTAATTTTTTTTTGATGGGATGGTAAATGGGATTGTTTTTATAATCTCTCTTTCTGAAAGTTCACTATTGGTGTATAGAAATGCCTTAGATTTCTTGGGGCTAATTTTGTATCCTGCTACATTGCCAAATTCATTTATTAAGTCTAGTAGTTTTTTGATGGAGTCTCTAGGGTTTTGTATGTATAATATCGTGTCGTTTGCAAATAAGGACAGCTATACTTCCTCTTTTCCAATTTGGATGCCTTTTATTTCTTCTTGTCTTATTGCAATGGCTAATACTTCCAATACTATGTTGAACAGGAGTGGAGAGAGTGGGCATCCCTGTCTTGTTCCTGTTCTTAGGGGAAATGGTGTTAGTTTTTGGGCATTGAGTATGATGTTGGCTGTAGGCCTGTCATATATGGCTTTTATTATGTTGAGGTATGATCCTTCTATTCCCACCTTGCTGAGAGTTTTTATCAAAAATGAGTGTTGGATTTTGTCAAATGCTTTTTGCTGCATCAATTGATATGACCATGTGGTTTTTTCTTTCAATTTGTTTATGTGATGTATCACATTTATTGATTTGCGGATATTGTACCATCCTTGCATCCCTGGGATAAATCCTACTTGGTCATGTTGTATGATATTTCTGATGTACTGCTGGATCTGATTTGCTAAGATTTTGTTGAGGATTTTGGCATCTATGTTCATGAGGGATATTGGCCTGTAATTCTCTTTCATTGTGTTGTCTTTACCTGGTTTAGGTATTAGGGTGATGCTGGCTTCATAGAATGTTCTTGGAAGTGTTCGCTCCTCTTGAATTTTTTGTAGTAGTCTGAGGAGGATAGGTTTTAGTTCTTCCTTGAATGTTTGGTAAAACTCCCCTGTGAAGCCGTCTGGCCCTGGGCTTTTGTTTGCTGGAAGCTTTTTGACGACTGCTTCAATTTCCTCCATAGTTATTGGCCTATTGAGATTTTTAGTTTCTTCCTGATTGAGTTTTGGAATGTTGTATTTTTCTAGGGATTTGTCCATTTCCTCAAGGTTGTCTAGTTTGTTGGAGCAGAGCTGTCCATAGTATTTTTTAACAATCATTTGTATTTCTGTGGGGTCTGTTGTTATTTCGCCTCTATCATTTCTGATTTTGTTTATTTGGGTCCTCTCTTTGCTTCTTGGTGAGCCTGGCTAGGGGTTTGTCAATCTTGTTTATCCTTTCAAAGAACCAGCTCTTGGTTTCATTGATTTTCTGTATTGTCTTTTTGGCCTCTATGTCATTTATTTCTGCTCGAATCTTTATTATCTCCTTCCTCTGCTCACTTTGGGGTTTTCTTGTTGCTCTCTTTCTAATTCTTTGAGTTGTAGAGTTAGATGATTTACTACCATTTTTTCTTGTTTTTTGAGATAGGCTTGTAGAGCTATAACCTTCCCTCTCAGAACTGCTTTCTTTCCGTCCCATAGGTTTTGGATTGTTGTGTTTTCATTGTCATTAGTTTCCAGGATGCTTTTAATTTCTTCTTTGATCTCATTGGTAACCCAATCAATATTTAATAACATGCTATTCAGCTTCCAAGTGTTTGAGTATTTTGGGTTGTTTTTATTGTAGTTTATTACTAATATTATGCCATCGTGGTCTGAGAAGATGCTTGGTATGATTTCAATCTTCTTGAATTTGGGGAGACTTTGGTTGTGACCCAATATGTGGTCTATTTTTGAATGTGTCTTATGAGCACTTGAGTAGAATGTATATTCTGTGGCTTTGGGGTGAAGTGTTCTGAATATGTCAATTAAGTCCATCTGATCTAGTGAGTCATTTAGGGTTGCTGTTTCTTTGCTGATTGTTTGTCTAGAGTATTTATCCAGTGATGTCAGTGGTGTATTAAAGTCCCCTACTATGAATCTTATTATTGTCGATCTATGCCTTGATATCTTCCAGGAGATTTTTTATGTATTTGGGTGCTCCTGCATTGGGTGCATATATGTTTACCAGAGTTATATCTTCTTGTTGTATTGATCCCTTTAGTATTATGAAGTGGCCTTCCTTATCTCTTGTTATGGCCTTCACTTTGAGGTCTACTTTCTCCTATATAAGTATTGCTACCCTAGGTTTCTTTTCCTTTCCATTTGGCTGAATGATATTTTTCCATCCCTTCACTTTCAGTCTGTGTGAGTCCTTTCTAATGAGGTGGGTCTCTTGTAGACAGAAAATGTATGGGTCATGTTTTTTTATCCATTCAGCCACTCGATGTCTTTTGGTTGGAGCATTTAGTCCATTTACGTTTAAAGTTATCATTGAAAGGTACTTGTTAGTAGCAATTTTTTTTGTGTGTTGCTGTTTTCTTTCTGAGCTTTTTATTTCTTCTTTTACACTAGTCCCTTTAGCATTTCTTGCATTGCTGGCTTGGTGGTGATAAACTCCCTTAGCCTTTTTTTGTCTATGAAGCTTCTTATTTCCCCTTTAATTTTGAATGATAGCCTTGCTGGATAGAGATTCTTGGATTCAGTCCTTAGCTTTGCATCACTTTGTAAATTTCCTTCCATTCTTTTCTGGCCTGATGTGTTTCTGTTGAGAAATCATTTGATAATCTAATGGGAGATCCCTTGTATGTAACTTTCTGTCTCTCGCTTGCAGCCTGTAAGATTCTCCCTTTTCCTGAACATTTGCCATGGTAATTATGATGTGTCTTGGTGTGGGTCTTTTCAGGTTCACCTTGTTTGGGACTCTCTGGGCTTGTGTGACCTTTTTCTTCCCCACCTCTGGGAAGTTTTCTGATATTATTTTTTCAAATAGGTTTTCTAATCCTTGTTCCTCTTTCTGTTGTTCTGGCACCCCTATAATTTGTATGTTGTTTTGTTTCATGTTGTCCCAAAGCTCCCTTAGGCTCTCCTCCTGTCTTTTAATTTTTTTCTCCAATTGCAGTACAGTTTGGGTGTGTTTTGCTTCCTTGTCTTCTAATTCACTAATTCGGTCCTCTGCTTCTCCTAGTCTACTGATGATGCTTTCAATGATGTTTTTTATTGCAGCTATATCGCTCTTCATTTCTTCTTGGGTCTTACATAAGTTATTGATTTTTTTCATCTGTTTCTTCTTGCTTCTTGCATGTTGTTGATTTTTTCCTCCATCTGGCTTATGCATCCTAGGACCGTTAATCTGAATTCTTTTTCTGTCATGCTGCATGCCTCAGTTTCACTTAGCTGCTTTTCTGGCGAGTCCTCCTTTCCTTTCATTGGGGGTTTCTTTGTCTACCCATGTTTGATCTCATGCATATATCTAGATGTTGAGTCATTCAGTGGCTGCTCCCTAGGTGTCAGTGGCTCCTGGGGCTGTGGTTGCTCCTTGGGCAGTTGTGGTAGTAGCTGCTCCTCAGTTGGCAGCAGCTCCTGTGGCAGGTGCTGTTCACTGCTGTGGTGGCTCCTCTGGCTGGTAGGAGTAGGCTTCATACACAGCTGCTGTTTCTCAGAGTGTGTGGTTATCAGGAGGCTGCTGTTACTTGAATGGGGGTGGGCTAAACGAGCAGCTGTTACTCCTTCGAATTGTTACTTTTAATCTTTTTATGTGGCCTCAGGGCAAGGTGTTTTCCAAAACCGTGTGTCAACTGTCTTCCCCCCAGGCAAGGCAGATGTCTCTCCCCCCAGGCAAGGCAGATATCTATGTGGCTGTGTGAGGGAATGACCGAGCCAAGGAAACTTGAGGTTTCTGACTTCTGAGCTCTATCCTCCAAGTCCCCAATGCTGGCCTCTGCTCTCACAGCTCCAGTCCTCTTCGCCCTCCCTCTGCCAGAGCTCAAGGCCTGTGGCTCCACAGGGAATGTTTGTGCCTTGGTCCTTTAAGAGGGTGCCTGAACTTTCAGCTGCCACACCCTGGCAGACAGCACCCCACTGCTTTCCACAGCTTGATGCTATGTGGATACCCTCCTCAGCTTGGCGCTTTCTGCTGGGGAGCCCAGCTCTGGGACTAGATCCCAGAATTCTCAGTGGCACCTCTCCCCACTCCTCCACCACCAGCTGAGACAACTCACTGGGACTTTAGTTACCCTCTGAGGGTCACGTCTCTGCCCCTCCTACCAGTCTCTATGCCAGCTCCACCTTCAGTCCTTGGGTATCAGAGTTCTCTCCTGTGAGTTTTCCGTTGATTATTCAGGAAGCCTTCTTGTATTTCAGTTGTAATTCCCGCTTGTTCCTGGGAGCATGGCCATGCAGCATCCTCCTACTCTGCTGCCATTTTTAATCCTCCTGCCCTACTTTTTAGAAGCGGAAACTGGTCAAAAGGCTGTCCAGTGGCTGAGCCAGAATTACATGGCCTTCCTCAGTAAACATTTTTTGAATGGATGAGTGTTAATTAAGCCAATTCTTAAACTCACAAAAATCCTAGCTCTTAGTAATGAAACAAAGCTTGTTCACATCCTAAATAATAAAAGCCCAGGGACCAAACAGCATAACAACCAGAATGACAACCAATTGACCAGTCATTATGATGCACACTGAATACCAGGGGGCAGACGCTTAATGTAGGAGCTGCCCCCTGGTGGTCAGTGTGCTCCCACAGTGGGAGCGCTGCTAGGCTGATCAGGATGAGCGCTCTTCCACAGAAGGCTGATCTCTGCAGGCCACGCCCCCCACCAGTACACAAATCCTGTGCTCCTGGCCTCTAGTCTATATACATAAAAGCCTAATATTCTAATTGTCCCTCCAACCATTCGATCATTTGATCAGTCGCTATGACGTGCACTGACCACCAGGGGGTAGATGCTCTGACTGGCAGGTTAGCTTGCTGCTGTGGTCCAGCTGATCAGGACTGGGTGAGATGGGCCAGACATGCCCTGGAGCCCTCCCATGATCCCTCCCTGACCCCGATCATGCACCAGTGGGGTCCCTCGGCCTGGCCTGAGAACCTCTTTTAATATGGGACCCCTTGGGGGATGTTGAAGAGCTGAATCTGTGCACCTGGTCTCTAATTTTAAAGATTAAAAAATCAAATCATAGAAGCAGAAGGTAACAGATTACTAGGAAATGAAACATAACATTTACCACACTTATTTATATGTTCTGGTCCACTTCTAAGGATTTAGGCACTTAGGAGGCAGGTCGTGTGACCCATCATACCTGGTCTTGTCCTGAAACTTGCTGCCTGCACCGCTGGCTTTGGCCTGGGTCTCTGTGATCACTTCCAGTGACAAAACATCATCTTTTCTCATTGAAAAGCCCACATTTATCAGCATTACTAGGATCAGTTCCATATCCTTCTCTGTGAAATTTCCAGTAAGTTTTTCCAAAATGTTGAATATGAGAGATGGTACCACGTAGAAGACATACAAATAGGCAATGATGGTGAACAGGTTGTCACACTCTTTGCCTTTACTTCCCTTTTTACAGACGTCATCAAACTTCCTCACTGCAGCCTCCAGAAAGGCAACTCTGACCTGCATAAATAAAACAGACAAAATGTTATTGCAAACACCTGACAATCATGGCAGCAAGTTATTCTCAGGGATCCTTCTATTCAACTAGCTGTAGTGTTTATGCTGAAAGAGTCAATACTTTTAAAATCAATGAATCAATATACACATGGTAGCAGGTGGGGCCACTGGCCAACCTCCTGCAGCCCCTCCCCCTGACCAACCCCACCCCCAATGGGCCCCCACTACCCTGATCGGCCTGTAGCCCCACCCCCACCCAGGCCCACCCCAGATTGGCCCTTCACCCCAATAAGGGGCAGGGCCTGCTAGCCAACAACCCCTGGCCTCTCCCCTATGCCACTGGCCCTCAATCAGCACCCCCCTACCCAATTGAAAGCGGGGCCAGCTGGCCCACCCATCACAGCCCCTCCTCATGACTGACCCCACCCCAATAGGCACCCCCATTCCCAATTGGGGCGGGGCTTGTTACCCAATCACCTGTGGCCACTCTCTCCAGATGGCTTGGCCCTGATCAGCCCCAATTGGGGCTGAGCTGGCTGGACCCCACCCATGCACAAATTTGTCCACTGGGCCTCTAGTTATCCTATCTAATAATAGACAAACATGGTAATTGACCGTACCTTCACCATGCTTCCCATTGGCTAATCAGGGTGATATGCAAATTAACTGCTAACAAAGATGGCGGTTAATTTGCATACCCAGGCGCAATGCTGGGAGGCGAAAGGGGAAGGATGGAAGAAGCCACCTGCTGCTGACAGTGATCAGAAACCCAGGCGGCAGGCAAGAGCCGGGTAGCATGGCAAAGGTGGCCCTGAGGGCCGCCTTTGCCCACCCTCCAGCCGGTGATCATAGAAGCCGGGCGGTGACTGGAGAAGTGCATATATTTTTTTTACAAAGTACCTATATTTTTAATAATTTCTTGACATGGTAAAAGAATTTTACATTAGATCCAAGGGTGGTGGGGTGAGGAGAAGGAGCAGCAGAACAATCCATCAAACAAAAAGGGAAAGAGAAATGCATGCTGGCAGGAATTTGAAGGGTGGGTGGGGCCATTGCCCAACTAAAATGCAATTGGTTTTTTACTGAGTACTATTCATGGGAAGACAGCATCCTGACTCCTTCTCTACACAGCATATTGGGAGTAAAATGATGGATCCAGGTGGAAATCTGATTAGGGGTTGGAAGACAGGCAGGGAAAGAAGAAGTCAGAAATAGACACTGAGAGAGTCACTGGCTGGCTGGCTGCAAATAATGACTCTCCAGTAGTGATAGAATTAAAAAGTGCGGCATATCTCGGGAATATTCAAGAGATAGGTGGCAACTCTTCTATGGTTTTGACTTGCCCAGCAGATTTCCACATACACACGTGTACACGCCTATGTTTGCATGCACACACATATACACATAACTGACTGCTCCCTGCCTGGAAGCACAGAAGAAGAAGCCACCAGAGGAAGAAGCCACCCACCTTTGGTCCAGGTGCCAGCGCCTGCGGCTTGCCGCAGCCCAGGAGATGGACAAGCCAGCCACCTGAGGTCCCAGGCTGCAGCCACCCAGAGAAGCTGCCAGCCCTGTGGTCCAGGGCGCCAGCACCTGTGGCCAGGGAAATAGGTTCCCTCTTCTTCTACTACAGTCATTACTTCAATATTCCCCTTCTGAATTTCTCTCCTGTGCTGCAACCCAACTCCACTTTTTATCGGAAGGATACAGAACAGAGAGAGCAGTGTTAAAAGCTTACATTTTTAAGCCGGTAGGTTAGTACTTAAACATATAAATGGAAAGCTAGAGTCCTTAAGGTAACAAAGGCTACAAAGGACAGGGACAGCGCATGACCTATTATATCCAACAATCCATAAGGGGACTGCAAACTTTGCAATGATGACAATTAGTGAAGATATGAATCAACTAAAATAGTTGTCAGGGACAATTTTTCCATCTTTGAAAATATCTACATCAAATCTGTTTAAATAGATTTTCATCTGAATAATATAACACATTCTCATAAGACCACCACCACCACCAATGTGGTCAGTGTTGTGCCAATAAATGTTTAATAGCTGAGGGATCCCCCCTCGAGTGCACAAAATTTTGTGTACCGGGCTACTAGTTGATTATAAATTGCATTCAGATCCAGAGATAGAGAAGCATTGATCAGACTGTCAAACCTCAGAGGGAAGGTAGGAGAGGGTGGGGGTAAGGAGGAGAGATCAACCAAAGGACTTGTATGCATGCATATAAGCCTAACCAATGGACACAGACAAGAGGGAGTAGGGGTCTCTGGGAGGATAATGGCAGGATGAGGACACACATGTAATACCTTAATCAATAAAGAAATTCAAAAATGTTTTAATTTATTTCAGAGAGGTTAGAGAGAGGGAGAGATGTAGAAATATCAATGATGAGAGATCATTAGCGACAGGCTGCCTCCTACAGGCCCCCTATTGGGGTGGAACCCACAATTTAGCAAGTTCTTTGACCAGGAAGCTGAAGATAGTCATTGTGGTTGGTTTGGACAACCAGGATCAGAAAGCATGGTTATGGCTGAACTGTGGGCCCTGTGGACAGAGTTGACCTTCTCTGCAGGAGGCCTCACAGTTTGCCTTGAGCCCCAGGCTGCCTTCCGATGGGTGCTTTGTACACAGAGGGAAATTTTCAGAACTGCATGCAAATAAAAAGACCAGTGGCTTACACTTTTGCTTAAAAGTGTATCTGTAAGGTACGTTGGTATACTCACCACAATGATAGTACCCCAGAGGAAAATGACATACACAGAGGCAGAATTGATGATAAGCATCCACAGAATTTCAGAGGATCTGGCCAAAATTCACAACAACGGGACAGGATATGGAATAAAAGAAATAAAATTTTAGATAATGAGGGGCCTCCGACATTTACAATAAATCTATCTCAAGAAATCATCTTTAGAAAGCCAAAATCAGCTTCCAAGATGCCCCTATTCGATTCCTGTGTTTTAAGAAAGACTGCAAGACCTGGCCAGTTAATCAGTGGTTAGAGCTTTGGCTCCAGGAGCAAATGGTCCCTGGTTCCATTATGGTCAAGGGCAAAGACCTCAGTTGTGGGTTTAATCCTAAGGCCATGTCAGGGCACATAAGGGAGGCAACCCATTGATGTGTCTCTCTCTTGAGGATCTCTCTCTCTCTCTCTCCCCCCACCTCCTCCTACCATTCCACTCTATATAGAAGTCAATGAGAAAAAACAAACATACCTTAGGTGAGGATAAAATAAGTATTCTATATATTTAAAAATATATCCATTGACTTTTTAAAAAGAGATGGAGAGAGAGAGAGAGAGAGAGAGAGAGAGAGAGAAGATACATCAAGTAGCTGTGTCCTGTATGCCACCTAAAGGGAATCCAGGAAGGTATATTCCCTGACCTGGAATGGAACCAGTGACCTTTCAGGGCAAGGGATGGTGCCAACCTACTGAAGTACAATGGGGCCAGGGAAGATTTTATACTTGCATTATTATTTATGAACTAGAGGCCTGGTGCATGAAATCCATGCACTCAGGGGGTGCCTCAGGCTGGCTTTTGTGCCCTCTTGCAGTCCGGGAGCCCTCCGGGGATGTCTGACTGCCCTGGAGGTGGGAGAAGCCCCCGCCACCACCACTGTACTTGCCAGTTATAAGCCCAGCTTCTGGCTGGCTGAGCGGTGCTACCCCTGTGGGAGTAGACTAACCACCAAAGGGCAGCTCTTGCATTGAGCATATGCCCCCTGGTGGTCAGTTCCTGTCATAGTGACTCCTTGGTTGATTTGCTTATTAGCCTTCAATTATATAGGATTATTGAATTAATTTCCATACAACAACTCTAAAGCTACTTTACCACACCCTATATTTACCTCCTGTCTTTCATCATCTGTCTTCTACCTTCCCCATCCCTAAATGCATTTATTCATTTTCTTCCCTTACAAGATTAGTTCATATTTTTCATAATATTGTAAGCACTATAAGGTGCATATTCCTTAACAAATATTGGTCTCCTTCATGATACACACTTATTTTACATTCAACACTAATACTTATGTTAAATGTTAATTATTTTTTATTGCTGAGTAGTATTGTGTTCTGTATATGAACACTTTAACTATTGATCTGTTTATGGTTTTTGTTATTTCCAGGTTTGGGGTATTATAAATAAATTTTCTGGAAATGTTGCATTCAGTTATTTATATAAATGTATGTTTCACTTATCTAAATGTTACAGTGTAGGTGCGTGTTATGCTTTTGAAGATATGCAAAACTGTGATCTAAAATTGTTGAGGGTTTCCTTCTACGTCCTGGGTGGATCAGGGTTCGGGATCTGAAAAGAGGAGCCGCACACAAATGGGAGAAAAAGACACGAGATAATTTTGCAATATTAGGGGACCAGGCCGGCAAGTCCCGAAGGACTTCCACCTAAGCTCAGGCCACTCCGATCGTTTATTGAGGTTGGAGTAGCCTTAGGGTAAGGAGGTCTGTCTGGGATAGACCTAAGGTAAGGTGGTTTGAATGACACATGGATTAGCTCATCAGTAGACAATTTCCAGAAATTGGCAAAATATTTGATCAACAATAATCAACAAGGATCTACACAAGTATCTAAGGAAATAAGGTGGGGATGATGCTTACCTACCATTATCTAGGGAATTCAGTGAACTAAGGTGGGGATGATCCTTCAGCTAGATTAACTGGGTGGTGTCTAATTAACTGGGTGGTGTCTAATTAACTGGGTGGTGCACAGTCCTGAACTTTGCTAGGACTTTCAAGCCCTGACCTTTCGCTAGGACTTTCAAAGGCTACTAGCTTTTGGGGGTTCTCTGTCTATATTCAGTTAGTGAAGACAGTAAATGGTTGCTGGCATAAAATGGTCATTCCCTTTGGCTTCCCAGAAACACACAAGAATGAAAATTCTAGTTTATCTTTATCCTTGTAAACACATGCAATCCTATATAATAATAGAGAAACATGGTAATTAAACGTAGCTCTGACACGCTTCCCATTGGCTAATCAGTGAGATATGCAAATTAACTGCCAACCAAGATGGCGGCCTGCAGCCAGGCAGCTTGAAGCCAACAGAAGGCTTGCTTGCTTCAGTGATGGAGGAAGCCAACATTCCCCATCTGCCGCTGGCAGCCTCTGAGCTTTCAGTTTAAGAAACATTGTTGCAATTATAGAAGCTAAAAAACACCCCCAGAAGCTGCTTTCAGCCAGCTGGGCCTCAGAGCTGGAGTTGAAACAGTGTTTTGATTATAGAACCCAAACAAACCAGATACCTGCTTTCAGCAGCCGAGGTCTCAGAGCTGGAGCCAAGCCTCAGAGAAAAAGCTGGCTCTCAGTTCCAGTGACAGCCATAGAAGGTAAATAAATTCAAGAATAAAAGAAAAAAAGGAGAGGTTTGGAGCTTCAGTATCCTGCCAGCCTGAAAATGGCCCTCAGCCCCTCACCAAGACTGGCCACGAACCCCAGTGAGGACCTCAACCCTGAAGGGGGTGTGACCAGTGGCAAACAGCCATCATCCCCTCACCCAGGCTGGCCAGGCACCCAAGTGGGACCCCCACCCTGATCCAGGACACCCTTCAGGGAAAACCAACCGGCCCCCACCCATGCACCAGGCCTCTATCCTATATAGTAAAAGGGTAATATGCCTCCCAGGACTGGGATCAGTGGAGCCACGAGGCCTCCAGGCGCCAGGATCGGCGGAGCCACAGGGCCTCTTGGCGCCTGGAGCAGCGTGACAGGTGGCAGAGCCCAAACCCCCTGATCGCCCTGCGGCTCTGTGTGTGACAGAGGGAGGGGCCACAACCTCCCTATCCACCCTACTCTTTTCGTGACAGGGGAAGGCACCCCAACCCCCTGATCGGCCCTGCTCTGTGCCTGATATGGGGGAGCTCCCCTACCCCCTTATTGGCCTTGCTCTGTGTGTGACAGGGTGGAGTGCCCCAACCCCCTGATCGACCCTGCTCTGTGGGTGACAGGGGGCTGCTCCTCAACCCCCTGATCGGCCCTGCTCTGTGTGTGACAGGGGGAGGTGCCCCAATTCTCCTATCAGTCCTGCCTTGAGTGTGACAGGGGATGGCGTCCCAAACCCCTGATCAGCCCTGCTCTGTGGGTTACAGGGGGCGGCGCTCCAACCCCATGATCGGCCCGGCTCTGTGCATGACAGGGGGTGGCGTGGCAACCTCCCCATCGACCCTGCCTTGAGTGTGACGGGGGCGGCGCCCCAAACCCCCAATCAGCTCTGCTCTGAGCCAGACCAGGGCTGTACCTAGGGATTGGGCCTGTCCTCTGCCACCCATAAGCAGGTCTAAGACAGCATGTTGTTATCTGCCGAGGGGTCCCAGACTGTGAGAGAACACAAGTGGGGCTGAGGGACACCCCCCCCCCCCCCCGCAGCCAGTGCACAAATTTTTGGGCACCAGGCCTCTAGTGTTTAATATTTTTAAATTGTAGGCCCAAAAATCAGTATAGTGTTAACTTGCTTTGTTTTAAATCCATTTCCATAAGAAATTTTCATGGTGAGCATTTCTTTATACATTTATTTCTGCTGTCTTTATCTCTTTTGTTGAAAGTTTTGGTCAGAAACTTTTGCAATTTTTAAAATGAAATTAGGATTTAATCAATAGGAGGACAGTTCAGCAGCTAAGACATATGTATTCACTTCACTCATTCCTTAAAGACCCAATTGGTTTATTTGCCATTGTGAACTATATGTTTTGAATACTGAAAGCAAAACAGTTTTTCTCAAATTTTATCTTATGCACAATTTAATGCTCACTTGCAAGACACACTTTTAAGTTTAATCTATGTTGCTAACATTCTCCACCATTCATTTTAAGTTAAAGTATTCAATAGTACATTAGTGAAGTTAAGTTTTGTACTATTTGTCAATTTTCTTGGTGTAAAATACTCTCATCATGATCAGTTTCAAACTGACAAAATGATGGCACTGAACATGGGCCTGATAAGATATTTCAGTAGCAAATCATTACATATTATTTCCAACATGCTGATGCAGTAGGTACAAATATACTCATGAACATGCATGATAATATAGTAAAATAATAGAAAGTGGCAAGTTTTAAACATTTTAAACTTTGATGTAAGTATAAGTGATTTAAAGCATACATTCAAAATATTTTTATGGATTTCAGAGAGGAAGGGAGAGGGGGAGAAAGAGAGAGAAACATCATGATAAGAAAGAATCGCTGTTAGATTGCTTCCTGCGTGCACCACAATATGAATTCAGCCCACCAATTGAGCATGTGTCCTGATCAAGAATTGATCAGTGACCTGCAGGGTCATGGTTTAACAGTCAACCACTGAACCACACCAGCTGGGCTCTTCTAAGACTTTCAGGGATCCCACTCAAGCTGTAACCAGGGTAGCAATGAGCAGTGGCAGCTCATCTAGGCTAACCCCCTGAATCTGCTGTTAAGACCTCCTTTACTCTGAATGCCCAGTGAGCTAACAGCAGCCTCACTTTGGCTCATTTATTTCCCACAATGTTTCTAGTGAGGCAAAGGAGCCACACCTGGTCTCTGTGCTGTTGCTTGTTCTATCAGAAGGCCTACATTTTTTCATTATTCCCAGCTTCAATTAATGTACCCTCAAAATCTTCTGAACTCGTGTTGTGAAATCTTTTCTAACATGAAGTAATGAACTCAAACTCTACAGACCAAGCTGAGGCAGACCCGCTCTAGGCTCCTTCCTGTTGGTGAACACAGCTATGCCTGGGACATACTCTATAAAGAGAGACCAAGGCATGATTTTTCTTTGAGAATGTGAAAGAAATGTGATAGCCCTCATTTACTTCAGTGTTGTTGACTCAAATCAATCTTAACACTATTCCTTTTTTAAATTGATTTTTAGAGAGAGAGGGAGATGTAGAAAAATCAATGATGAGAGAGAATCATTGATCAGTTGTCTCCTGCATGTCCCCTACAGGGATGGAGCTCCAGAACCTAGGCGTGTGCCCTGACCTGGAATCCAGCCAGAGATAACTAGATTCATGAGTCCACGCACAACCACTGAGCCATGCCATATGTGCAAACTATCTTTTTTATTATAGACTCCATTAAAAATAGTACCTGTTTCCTCCATCTTCAATCCCCTTTGCTTCCCTCTCTCCTGACCACACCATTTCTAGGCCCTCACCCCATTATTGTCTATGTCCATGGACTATGCATATATGTATATACTTGGAAAAATATATTTTTATTGATTTTGGAGAGAGGAAGAGAGGGGGAAAGATAAATACATCAATGATGAGAGAGAATTACTGATGTGCTGCCTCCTGCACGTCCTCACCCCCACCCAATTGAGAATTGAACCTACAACCCATGTATGTTCCCTGACCAGGAATAGTACCAGGATCTCATGGATCATAGGTCAATGCTCAACCATTGAGCCACATCAGCTGGGCTATATTATTTAAAATTTAAAAAAAATGTATTTTTTTTTTTATCGTTGATAGTATTACAGATGTCTCCCATTTTCCCCTGTGCATATATTCCTTGGGGGATCTCTCCCAGTCCTCCCCACAACCTCTCCTGGGAGATCTGCCAGTCTGTTTAGTTAACCAGGCCTCTGGTCCCATCTTATCTTTCCCCAGGTCCTCTTGCTGAACACATCACCTCTATTCACCAATGTCATTGGCTGGGAACCTAGTCATCCTGTCGGCGTTTGAGGAAACTACATTACCCAGAAAGGAAAGCCTGACGTGGGCGGAGCTAAAGGGAACTTTTGTTGTCAGGGCTTCCGGTTAGGGCGGGACTTCCGCCTTCCTCCTCCTGGCGGGCATTTTAACCTCTTCACTTTCTTCAAAGCTTCACAGGCCTCAGCGCACTGGTCGTGAGTAGGAGGAGGCCTAGGAGGCAGCGTCCTTGCTGTGCAGGGTGTGTCTGACGCTGGTTGGGCACCAACAGGCCGGGATTGGGGCCTCCGTGCCTCCCGGACTCCTCTCTGCCCACAGCGTTCCCGCAGCCTGACCCCGTTTAACCCCCCAGCCTTGGGGACCCGCCTCTCAGGTTCCGCCGCCCAGGAAGCCGCATCCAGAACAGTGAGTCTCTCCTGGGTGACACAGGGTGTGATGGGGGATGAGGGCCACAGGCTGCAGTGCCACCTTCTAAGGACACGTGGTGGGGCTGAGGCAGGAGGATTAGGAAAACCCGGGTCTGTTGTGGATCTAAAGGCAACGGAGAGATGAGGTGAGGTTTTGCACGAGCAGTTTTACTTTCATTTTCAGAACGCTGGGGCCATAGATGGTTGTGAAAAAAAAGAGGGAATTTTCTGAGGCCGGTTTCTAACTTTTCCTAACATTGCTCAGAGGAAGGACAGACTAGAAGACAGAGGACAGCAGCTGTGGACAGGAAGGGGAAGTCCTGTAAATGATAAGGGAACTGGCAGAGTGAGCACTGAGCACTGAGCCCCGAGCTAACACAGGCATCTGGAGGGCACCTGGCCTCTGGGTTGGGCAAGGGCACTGAGCAGGTGAGCCCATAGAACAGTGGTTCTCAACCTTCCTAATGCCGCGACCCTTTAATACAGTTCCTCATGTTGTGGTGACTGAAAGGGCGAGGGCTACACCCTTCATCTTGCCCCAGATCCTCCATTTTTGGGGCAGCAGCCATTAGCCATGTGCTCAGCAAGGAGCTTTTTCCTGGAAGCCCAAGCCTCTGCTAGCCACACCTAGGATTTCTTTAAACTAACCAATGATAATTAAGGGAAGTGCGTGCCATAGACGCAACCACATGCTGTGTAACAAGACAGACTTGCACCTGGCCAATCGCCAGGGACAGACTCAAACTACTCCTTTAAGTATTTTATGATTGATCATTTCAAAGAGATTAGGGGAGGCTATAGAGCTCCCCCAGGAATTGGGAAATTGTTAGAAATTGGATGGATTGTTTAAATTCTGAGTGAATGTCTGGTGAAAATGTGTGAGTGTGGAGGGAGGGGGCCTGTCCTCTCCTCTCCTTTGTGTGGCTCCACAAATTTGGTCAGGGGGGCATCTGAGTGAGGATCTGTGAAAACAGGTCACCCCCTCCCTTGTCTGTCTCTCATCACCGATCATCATGGGGTTGGGATAAAGTTTGTATAAAAACTTATGTCTAGGTATTTTGAAGTGAAATAATGCTGAAATATTGCTAGAGGACAGAATTGAATCTGTTGGTTGATTAAAAATGTTACTGATTAAGAAATGCTAAGTATTTGACTTGCCAGCTAAAAGTTTAAGGTTCAGATTGAATTGGGAAAAATTGTGTAGTTGTGGTAACTAAATGCCTTTGCTTATTGGTCTGATTAAAAAGGATTAATTTTATGACCTCAACTGAAAATTTTTAATACAGAAACCAGTTTAAATTTAATTGATATTCTTTAAGATAATTATAAAAGGTATAAACAGCTAATGAGATTTCAGTTTGTCTGCAATATAATGTTGGCCATCTATCTTCTAGGGATTTTGATTTGCTCTGTCAAAAAAAAACAACAAAAAAACAGTGTAGACAGCCACCATTTTGAGCTGCATGACTTGGCTGCCACCGTGTCAGCCACATGGCTTGCTGCTCCCCTGTTGGCCGCCATCTTGAAACAGCAAAGGCCCCTCCCTCTGATTTAGCCAAAAAGGAATGTCTGCTCACTGAGGCAGGATGGAATTTCAGGGGTGGAGCTTTAAGGCGGAGTTTTACTACAGAAATGTGGATGGTGGAGGAAGTGTGCTTGCCTTGCAGATTTATTTAATACTATTTTTTAAGAAGACATTTTTAATGCTTCTAAGTCATTTTTCTAATGTCTTAAATCTTGAAAACCCTGCTTTCCTTAAACTAAGGACAAATAAAGGTTATATGTTCCCTCCCTAAACAAAAGTTAAATAGCTTATGTCAAAGTCTTTAAAAGGGACTGATAGCAGTAATCCAATTTCTAAAGTGAAGTATGGTGACGATTATTTCAGGTAGAAACTGTGGTTTCATACTGGTCTTAGAGGGCACATTTTTCCTTTGCCTGGGAGGGACAGCACAGCTGTCCCAGGGTTGGAAGGCTCCAGTTAACTTGTCAACTCAGTGTTCTGGAGACCCAGGACTGTGGTTTAGATAACATGCCTAAGTTTAACCTAGGTTACCCAAGGACTCTAGATAATGTGTTTACCCAAAACAGTGGTTTGGATTGCATGCTGTCTCTGCTTCTGTAAATTGCTTTTTTTGAAAACTAGGTTCCTCATTCCAAACCTTGGAATGTAGTCAATACATTTGTGATTTTTTGACTGCCTCTGTTATTTTCTCTTTAGTTTCCAATGCCCTAGGTCTAGGAGCTGTATCAGTGAAGAAATTGCTTCGGCATATGTCTGAGATTTTGTTGCCTTTGGATTCCTCTTGTATTTTTATGATTTCCCATCTTACATTTAAGTCCTTTATCCATTTTCAGTTTATTTTTGTGTATGGTGTAAGTTGGTGGTCTGGTTTCATTTTCTTGCATGTATCTTTCCAATTTTCCCAACACCATTTATTGAAGAGACTATCTTGCTCCATTGTAAGTCCTTCCCTCCTTTGTCAAATATTAATTGAGCATATTGGTTCGGGTGAATTTCTGGGCTCTATATTCTATTCCATTGATCTATATGTCTGTTCTTGTGCCAGTACCAGGCAGTTTTGTGAGCAGTGGCTTTGTAATACAGCTTGATATCAGGTATTGAAATCCCACCTACTTTGTTCTTCTTTCTCAGGATCGCTGCAGCTATTCGGGGTCTTTTTTTATTCCAGATCAATTTTTGGAGAGTTCCTTCTAGGTCTGTGAAATATGTTGTTGGTATATTAATGGGAAGTGCGTTGAATTTTTAGGTTGCTTTGGGTAGTATGGACATTTTAATGATGTTGATTCTACAAATCCATGAACATTGTATGTTCTTCCATCTGTATATATCTTCCTCTATCTCTTTAGAGGAATATATGTTGATATGTCCTGTAGTTTTCTGAGTAGAGGTCTTTTACCTCTTTAGTTAGGTTTTTTCCTAGGTATCTTAATTTTTTTGGTGTGATGGTAAATGTGATTGCTTTTTTAGTCTCTCTTTCTGTAAATTCACTATTGATGTATAGAAATGCCATAGATTTCTTGGTGTTGATTTTGTATCCTGCTACATTGCTGAATTCATTTATTAAGTCTAGTAGTTTTTTGATGGAGTCCTTAGGGTTTTTTATGTACCATATCATGTCATGTGCGAATAAGAACAGTTTTCCTTCCTCTTTTCCAATTTGGATGCCTTTTATTTCTTCTTATCTAGTCGCAATGGCTAATACTACATTTCTACTTTTTTTTTTTTTTTTTTTTTTTTTTTGCCATACTTGACACTGTGCTAACTTATCATTTCACCTGTGACTTCCTGGCCATTGACTACCTTCACTGTGTGGCCTTTTTGCATCACCTGTTCCTCTGCATTGCTCCGTCTTCAGTATTCTCTAACATTGACCTGTACATGTGTTATGAGGTGCACCTACAAGCTTAAATAGTTCTTGAACATCAGGTACTAATTTATTGAATAGTAGAGGCCCGGTGCATGAAATTTGTCCATGAGTAGGGTCCCTAGGCCAGGCCAGCAATCATGGCCGATCAGATTTTCTGCCTGCCCACCTCCTCCATCCCTTGCCACACGCGTGCCACCACCGCATGGTTTCCCCTTCCACGTTGACACCGCATGGTTCCCCCACCTCCTCCTGCCCTCCTTCCCTCGTTTCCCCTGCTGCTGCCATTGGTCACCCACCATGTTCCGCACTGCCTCCTGGTGGTCAGCACATGTCATAGCGAGCGATCGTTCTCCAGGACTAACTCCGAAGGGGTCACTTTGCATATTACCCTTTTATATATATAGATTACTTGGAATGAGACATAACCATATTTCAGCACAGCTTTCCACGTCACCAGCAGACAAACCATGCTCAACTCTGTTAGCAGAAGAATGAGCTGAAGATCCTGCTTCTCTTCCACGTGGTGCTTACTGCATGTGTCATATTTTGTTTGAGATCTTCCTTGTTTTGTGATCTTCAGTAGCCCAGACCTTCATGGAGTAACTTATAATCCTTCCTATAGATCTTTTGTTGTGAGTCAATTGCACGGAACCATGTTATGTGCAACACACTTTTGTAAAGGAACTTCCACCTGTCACCACAGTCAGCATTCAGTTCCTTACCATTTTTCTATTTTCACGTTGTTGGCATAAAAGGGATGATGAGGAGACCCATTCTGAGCAGAGTGTATATGTACCAGGAGAGTCATGTCAGGGCTTTTAAGACAGCCCCAGCAACCCAGAAGACACATATTTTTCTCAGTCTTAAAAGATATTTTGGACCTGACTGAGTTCCAAGTAGTATATTTTGAGCAGAAAGCCTTCATCCATAACATATATGTGCGAGAGACTTCTGTTTCATTGCAAACCCTCACCAGCAACAGAGAGATGCCAGTGGACAGAAGCCCTGGAAAGAAGATATGGACAGGGCCTCACTTGTGTCCCAGAGCAGCTTTTACTTAATATGGGTGGCTTCAACCATTAGGGAGGTTGGGAAAGACTTGCCAGCCATCTGAGACATTCTCCAGCACCAGGCCACTTTTAACACTGGGTAGTGAGATTGCACAAGAATTTCTCAGTGGAAGAAGTCATGACGAGTGGGCTGAATGTGAAAAAGCTGCCAGCCACAACCAGAAAGTTGTTCAACATCAGGTTATCTACTCCAGAGTAGTGATTTATAAGTGTAAAAAATGTAGAAAAGCTTTTAGAAATATCTTTTTCCTCATTCATCATAGAAAAGTTTACACTGTAGAGATGCAATACGAGTGTAGTGATCATGGGAAGTCCATCATCCTGAGGTCCAAACTCATTCAACATCACAGCACTCACAGTAGAGAAAAGCTATACGAGTGTAGTGATTGTGGGGAGTCCTTTAGGCAACACAGTAACTTCACTCAATACTAGAGAGTTCACAGTGCTGCAAAACCTTATGAATGTAGTGAATATGGGAAATCTTTTTCCTGCAACAATCACCTCCTATCCACAGGAGAGTTCACACTAGAGAAAAGCTATATGTCTGTACTGATTGTGGGAAGTCCTGTGTGCTCAGAAAAAAATGAATTCTGTATTCTTACTTATGTTTGAGGAAATGATGAGTACTCCGAGCTCTTAGGATCTTCACTCCTTTGTCTCTGAGTAAGGAATGGACCTAACCATTGTTTCCCCCAGACCACAGTCCTAAAATATGCTACACCTTTCAGGGACATTGTGCTTCTCACATTGTGCTGTGATGAATTTTTTCACCAACATGCAAACCACTTACTGTATATGTCTCTGGTTTATGATCTTTTTTTTAAAATATATTTTATTGATTTTTTACAGAGAGGAAGGGAGAGAGATAGAGAGTTAGAAACATTGATGAGAGAGAAACATCGACCAGCTGCCTCCAGCACATCTCCCACTGGGGATGTGCCCGCAACCCAGGTACATGCCCTTGACTGGAATAGAACCTGGGACCTTTCAATCCACAGGCCGATGCTCTATCCACTGAGCCAAACCGGTTTCGGCAATGATTTTTTTGTAAAGGTGCTTTTTGCATTTGTACCTTTAATTTATTGGTTCTATTCTCTGCCTGGGATGAATTGAAAGCACAATTGTGATCTGTCAGCAGGTAGAGGTGAAGAGATATTGTGGGGATCCCAAACTTTCAGTGCTTCTGAAGGGACATCATGATGGCAGAAAATCACTCTTTGGCCACTATTTGCTTATTTTGCATTTCTTCCAAAAGCCTTGAAAGCAAGACTGCAGGACTTTATGGTTCTAATTTTCAGCCTGGTACCTCTATTATTGGTGAAGTCAAAGGTCACCCTGAAGAGGAGGTCTTTGTTGTGCTTCTGTGAAGCACTTTGTTCACAGTGTGTATGACATAAGTCTCAGCAAATGATCCATATGTCATGATGTACTAAATTTCATAGGCTGGTGTCCTTTGTGGTAAGAATCTGGGGGTTGCGTGCAACCACAATTAGGGCAGAAGCACTGTTTCAATCGTGAGTGGGAGAGACTGCAGTAAATTAGTTGAAAAATGCCTCTTCTGACTGTTTTCCACAAATGTTGCAGGGCCTGTGGCTTGTGTGATGTTTGTGTACAGATATTCCAGGACCTCCATACCTGTTTTCTATGACTGAAGTCATTGGCAGAGAAAATAGTCTTATAATTTTGCTATTCTGCTGGCCCCCCTAGGGTGTTCACCTCAAGGTTGATGCTCAACATACCAGAATTCAAAGGTAGAGGAAGAATAATCCTATAAGCAACCCCAGGATGTTTCTTGAAACCAGTCAACATTCCTATGGATTCTGATGATAATAGTCTAAATTGCTTACCAATATTTGCTGGGACTATGGCAAGGCTGTTCCTTCCAGGATATGAGAAATGACATGCAACAAACTGCACATTTTTTAATATGTACTATTTGGTGAGGTTTGATGTACATATAAAGCTGTGAAGTTGTCACACATGAAATAAACTTATCTGTCACCAATGTACAGGATGGAGCAAAAATAGGTTTACAATAGTGAGCACCCAAAACACATAGTTTATTGTTTTTCCAAAAGTATTTTAAACATGACTTTTATTGATTCTTTTAGGAAGAATGGAAAGGAAAGGGGGAGAGAGAAACATCTATATGAGAGACATATGTTAATCTGATGCCTCTTGCATGCCCCCTACTGGGGTTTGAGGGAGACATGTTCTAGTGCCCTGACCTGTTGTAGTGACCTTTAAGTGTAGGGGATGATGCCTAACTGAGTGAGTAACACTAACCAGGGCAGAGTAAATTCTTGTATTATTATTTGTTAATTATTGTATACTTCTTATACCAACAACTCTAACCCTACCTTTGGCATACCCTATATTTACCTTCTGTCCTTTTGCAAACTCTCTCTCTACCTTCCCCAGTCCTACAAGTAGGCATAGATTTTCCTTCCATTACAACACAGTAGTGCATATTTTTCATAATTTTATAGGCACTAGAAGGTGTGTGCTCTTTAACAAATATTGGTTTCCTTCACCCTACATAGTTATTTTGAGATTCAACACAAATTGTGTACTGTGAATTACTACTTTAATTATGTGTCTATGACTTTGGTTATTTCCAGGTTTGGGGTATTACAGAGAAATCTGCTGGGCATATTGTGTTCAGTTCATTATCTAGATGTATGTTTTACATTGTAAGATATGTGGAACTATGATCTAAAATGCTTATTTCCTTTGCATTCCCACCCACCCAGAGTAATGAAAGTTTTTCTGCAACTCTGCCAGCACATATGATGGTAATTTTTTCAAAATACTAGCCCAATAAATGAGTATAGGATTACCTCACCTTTGTTTTACTTTCATTTACCTAACAATTTTTGATGGTGAGCATTTGTTTCATACATATATTCACATTGTCTTTATCATATTTGTTAAAATGTCTGCTCAGAATTTTTTAACCATTTTTTAAATGAATTTATTACCTGGAGAGCATTATGCTAAGCAAAATAAGCCAGTCAGAGAAAGATCAGTATCACATGATATCATCATTTGTGGAATATAATGAACAGCATAAACCAGCGGTTCTCAACCTGTGGGTCATGGCCCCTTTGGGGGTTAAACGACCCTTTCACAGGGGTGGCCTAAGACCATTGGGAAACACATATATAATTATATATTGTTTTTTGGGGTCACCACAACATGAGGAGCTTTATTAAAGGGTCGCGGCATTGGGAATGATGAGGTCCACTGGCATAAAGTGATGAACAAAAATACATTCAGAGACAAAATCATCAAAGAGACCTTCAAACCTCATAAAAAAAAGGCATGAGAGGGTGATCGGGGTTTGGAGGATAAGAGATCCAAAGAACAGTATGGGAGGTGCTCTTTATGTCAGTGTAGCAGGTGGGGGAACTGGGCTGAGCTGCACAGTCACCCACAGGGCATGATGACATCAGAGTGGTCCTGGGACTAAAACCAGAGCAGCCGGGCACTAACATTGACAGACGAGTGAATGAAAAGGGAGTCCATTTCTGATGGTGTCTTCATGATATGATATGGGAAATTTTAGGATAATTTCTAACAAGATGGGTTGTTGTGGTGCTACATACGAGGTCCAGAGCTTAGGTGACATATATGTGCCCACCTGTCATTACTAGTTGAGGCCTGACCCAGTGAACAATAGGAATGAGATAGCATACATCAGTGTCACCTGCACTTGAAAATCTCCATCAGCATGGGGAAGGGAGAACAGAGAAGGTTGAGAGAGAAATATATCACAGAGGTGGTGAACTAGAATTTTAGAAAATAAGCTAGTTAGAAAACAACCTGTCCTTGTGATGGCTTATTTATGTCATTAGTGAAGATGTGCCTCTGGGAATGAAGCTGTGAGACAAGTGTGGATCAAAGAACTGTGGGCAGCGGGTAATGCAAAGTGATGGCCTCAGCAAACTGGGATTGGAGTCGGAAGTGTAATGTGCATTAGCATTTTGGTGTCTTTGAGGGACAATTTGGAGGACAACATGGGTATTGCCTGACAAGACCAGTGTCAAGTCACTCACACTCCCTTTATGTGCAACATTTCATCCTACCCTATGTTTCTGGCACCCACTGTTATTGAAAGGGGGCAGTCTGACTCTCATTTGAGGCCCAAAGCACAGGTATATTATAACTGCTCATCTGCCTTTATTGTTGTGAGAGACACAGCATCAATCTGCACTAATAAAAGACAGACATGCAAATTGCCTGTACCTTCGCTACACCTTAACTGTTTGAGTCCTAGGGGGTATTGAAAAAACACTGTCGAAGAATCCCAAACAGTGCAACCGCGCTTTCTCTAAATGAGTACGAAAAGACCCAAACAGCGTGATAGCGCTTGTTTTATTTTATGTCGAGAAATACCAAGCAGCACGATCGCACTGCTTGGGACTCAAACGGATATTAATTAAAAGGAGCTGTGTGATGTATTTGCATCAGTAAATCTGAGCGCGCAACTTCGACAATCGGTAACGCACCATCAGCTGTCCACAATGTTCGAAATGTGCTGGGTTTTCTCAACATAAAATCTCAGCAGTGCGATCGCACTGCTTGGGACTCAAGCGGTTAAGCCACGCCCACCAGTCAGCCAGAGCGACTATATGCAAATTAACCAAACAAGATGGCGGCTGGCAGCCACGGAGCTGGAGCAAGCAGGAGGCTTGGTTGCCCCAATGATGGAGGAAGCCAAGCTTCCCGCTTGCCACGGTGGGTTCTGAGCTCCACTCAAAGCAACAAAGTTTCAATTATAGAAGGTAAATAAACCCCAGATACCTGCTTTCAGCTGGCTGTGGCAATGGAGCTGGAGCGACCAGCAGGCTTCCCTCTCGCCCACCCTGGCCAGCTCTGAGCTCCTCTCAAAGCTACAAAGTTTCAATTATAGAAGGTACATAAACCCCAGAATTTAAAAAGAAAAGAAAAGGAGAGGCTGGGAGCTTCCGTCACCAGGGGGCTTGGCCAGCCTGAAAACAACCCTCAGACCCTCACCCAGACTGGCCAGGCACCCCAGTGGGGACCCGCACACTGAAGGGGATATGACCAGCTGCAAACAGCCATCAGCCCTAACAGCAGAACAACTAGGAATGACTGGTCACTATGACACACACTGACCACCAGGGGGCAGACGTTCAGTGCAGGAGCTGCCCCCTGGAAGTCAGTGCGCTCCCACAGGGGGAGGTCTCCTCAGCCACAAGCCATGCTGACGTCTGCCAGTACAGCGGTGGTGGTAGGAGCCTCTGCCACTTCCTCAGCAGGGCTAAGGATGTCGGACTGCAGCTTAGGGCTGCTCCCTGCTGGCAAGTGGACATTTCCCCAGGGCTGCCGGGCTGCCAGAGGAATGTATGACTACCAGCTTGGACCCGATCCACCAGGGAGTGGGCCTAAGCCAGCAGGTGGACATCTTCCGAGGGGTCCCAGACTGCAAGAGGGCATAGGCTGGGCTGAGGGCCCCCCCAAGTGCACAAATTTTTGTGCACCGGGCCTCTAGTAGGAATATAAGGAGATATTGACTTTGATGGGACTAAGGCCTGCTGTCTTCCCTGATGTGGGGAGTAGAGGAAGCAGATGGATATGCCAGGTGGGGAGTGTGACAAACTTGGCATCTCAAGAGAGAATCTTATCATGGGATGTACTGTCCTCATTATGACAGGATATGAATTTTGAGGACGTGGCCATTGCATTCGCTCAGGAGGAGTGGGAGATCCTTGATGAGGCTCAGAGACGTCTATACTGTGATGTGATGCTAGAAGTGTTTTCACTTGTATCATTCGTAGGTAAGACCTTCATCTCTCCTAGTGTCCTGAAGTGATGCCCACTCTTTATTTATTCTCCAGACATAGCACTGTCTCTCTCAAAGCAAGACCATGGGCTCTGCTCATTTCCCCCACTGTCTTGTGAAATGGGCTGTGGCTGCCAGTGCTGAGCTCTCAGAGAGCCCTGAGCAATAGACTCCACAAACTTTCCTAACACCAGTTGCCTTAGGAACTGCAGGAAGTGTCTGGGTGTCAGCAGTCTTACAGACAGTTTAATGGGTCCCTCCTGCTCTCCCTCACCCAGGAAGGGTGACTATATCCAGATCCATGGCCTCCACTTCTCCACCTTTCCTGTAGATAAGGACCTTGGTGAATGCCTGTGCCAGGTATCTTCTTTATATACAGGAACCAGTTGCTGTTATTGTAAGACCCTCCTTCCATTGTTGTTTGTAATATTACCTTCTGTAAATACTATTGCAAGCCAAATGCTATGGGCAAGTGATGGCTGCTCACCTCTGTTGTCTTTCATTGAAACTTGGAATATTTAGTTTGTAGATATTTCTAGAGAAGGAGGTGCAGAGAGAACCCTGGGTTTCTGCAGGGTGAACGTACAGGATGTTCCTAGGGGAAGCCTGGCCTGGCTGAGTGGCAGCTCGGGGGAGGTAGGACATAAGGATGGTGTTCAGATTGTACCAGGAACCTGTTCCTGTCTAATGATGTTTGGTGCAAGTTCCAATGGCCACCCCTCATTTATACATTTCCTTTTTCATATTTGACACTTTGCTGGCTTCTCATTTCATCAGTGGCTTTCTAGCTTTGGCTATCTTTGCCTTTGTGTCCTTTTTACATCACCTATTCCTTTGCACATCTCTTTCTGCAGTATTCTACAACATGGACCTATGCAAGCGTTATAAGGAGCACATACACTGAGTGGCCAGATTATAATGACCACCCCATCAGCACTCGATTGACACTTCCAAAATACTCGATATTGAAATCTTCCTAAGCAGAAACTCTCAAGGTTTTATTATCATTATTATTATTATTATTCTTTGCATAACAGATTCATTTCTTTGTACTGATGGGGTGGTCATAATAATCTGGCCGGTCATAATAATCTGGCCACTCAGTGTACATGCTTAAATACCCCTAAAATAGCAGCTACTTGTTTATTGAATTTTACTTGGAATGAGATGTAACCAACCTTCCGCACAGCTTGCCCATGTCACCAGCATAGAAGATCTGCTGCAGTGATGGCAAACCTTTTGAGCTCGGTGTGTCAGCATTTTGAAAAACCCTAACTTAACTCTGGTGCCATGTCACAAATAGAATTTTTCTGATATTTGCAACCATAGTAAAACAAAGATTTATATTTTTGATATTTATTTTATATATTTAACACTTGGATTGCGGGAAACGAGTTAAGTCGGCTCGCGTGAATTGCGCGTACTCCGCGGGAGCGGTCTTAACTCGGTTCATATAGATTTGCGGTGGAGTGCGGGAAACGTGTAAACTCGGGCCGATTGTAACTGCGTATTACCAAATATTTGTTTGTTTGCCGTTCACAAAGATACCTACCTGCGTATGCGAACCGCCATCTTATATTTTGGCGGGAAATTCACCCGACACCGTAGTGTTAAATGCCATTTAACAAGGAAAAATCAAGCAAAAAAAAGAGTTTGCATGTCAACTTTGACACACGTGTCATAGGTTCGCCATCACTGATCTACTGAATGCTGTTATCAGCAGAATGATCTGGACAGTCCACTTCTCCTCCATGTGGTACTTGTCTTGTTTTTGCTCTATTTCTGCTGAAGTCTCCCTTGTTTTGTGATCTTCAGTGCTCAAGAACTTCAGAGTGACCTCTTACTAATCCATCTTTCAGGTCTTTTATTTTCAGCCAATTGCATGAAACCAATGTATTATGTGCAACCCACTTTTATAATGGGACTTCCCGCTGTCACCAGAGTCAACATTCATTTTGTCATCATTCCTCTGTTTTCAGGTCCTTGGCGTAAGATGGATGATGTGGAGGCCTATTCTCAGCACAGTGTATCTATAGGAGATTCTCAGGTCAGGGCTTCCAGGACAGCTGCAGCCACCCAGAGGACCCATCTGTGTAAGCCATGCTTCTCAGTGTTAAAAGATATTTTGCACCTGAGTGAGTTACAAGTGGTTTACTTTGAGAAGAATGTGTTCTTAAGTGATGCATGTTTGAGAGACTTGTGTTCCAGTGCAAACCCTCACCAGCAACAGAAGGATGCCAGTGGAGAGAAGCCCTGGAAAGAAGATATGGAGAGTCCCTCGCTTGTGACCTGTTGCTGCTTCTACTTATCTGGGATGCCTGCAGCTAGGACAGACATTGAGGAAGACTCCCCAGCCATGTTAGGGCTTCTCCAGCACCAGGCCACTCTTAACACTAAGGAGCCACACAGTAACAATGAGATTTCACAGGAATTTCTAAGTGGAAAAAGACATCACCAGTGGGTGGAATGTGAAAGAGCTGACAGCCAGAAACAGAAAGTTCCTTATCAGAAAGATCTCTGCTCTGGAGATATGATTTATGAGTATAATAAATGTGGGGAAGTGTGTAGACAAATGTTTAACCACCCTCCACATGGCAGAGTTCACACTGGAGAAAAGCCTTATGAGTGCAGTGAATGTGGGATATCCTTTCGTCAAAAGTGTCGCCTCACTGTGCACCAAAGAGTTCACACTGGAGAAAAGCCTTATGAGTGCAGTGAATGTGGGATATCCTTTCGTCAAAAGTGTCGCCTCATTGTACACCAAAGAGTTCACACTGGAGAAAATCCATATGAGTGTAGCGAATGTGGGAAGCATTTCAGAGAAAAGGCTGCCCTCACTAAACACCACAGTGTTCACACTGGAGAAAAGCCATATGAGTGCAGTGAATGTGGGATATCCTTTCGTCAAAAGTGTCACCTCACTGTGCACCAAAGAGTTCACACTGGAGAAAAGCCATATGAGTGTAGCGAATGTGGGAAGTATTTCAGAGAAAAGGCTGTCCTCACTAAACACCACAGAGTTCACACTGGAGAAAAGCCATTTGAGTGCAGTGAATGTGGGATATCCTTTCGTCAAATGTATAACCTCACTATACACCAAAGAGTTCACACTGGAGAAAAGCCATATGAGTGTAGTGAATGTGGGAAGCATTTCAGAGAAAAGGCTGCCCTCACTAAACACCGCAGAGTTCACACTGGAGAAAAGCCATATGAGTGTAGTGAATGTGGGAAGCATTTCACTGAAAGGGCTGAACTCACTAAACACTATAGAGTTCACACTGGAGAAAAGCCATATGAGTGTAGTGAATGTGGGATATCCTTTCGTCAGAGGTCTCACCTCACTAAACACCACAGAGTTCACACTGGTGAAAAGCCATATGAGTGTAGCGACTGTGGGAAACATTTCAGAGAAAAGGCTACCCTCACTAATCACCACAGAGTTCACACTGGAGAAAAGCCATATGAGTGCAGTGAATGTGGGAAGCATTTCAGTGAAAGGACTGCCCTCCATAAGCACCACAGAGTGCACACTCGATAAAAGCCATATGAGTGTAGTTAATGTGGGAAATCCTTTAGTGAAAGCTCTATCCCCAGTGAAGACAAGAGAGTTCACACTGGTGAGTGTAGTGAGTGTGGGATTCCTTTTAGCTACAACTATAACCTGGTTAGACACCTGTAATTTCACACTGGAGAAAAGATGTAAATGTGTAGGAAATGTTTTTTATTTTTCTCACTAAGAATAAGAACACTTAAGGGGCTCTATGGGACCCATTTACATGAATGTAAACCCCTTTAATGAGAACATACACTCTGCTAGATTCATCATAAAATTGAGGTACAAATGAGACTTGAAGGATCTGTGTTGTACTTGCTAACATGTCCAGACCTACAACCCAAATGATGTCACTGTGAGTGTTTATCACTAAAGAGGTTTCATAGCTAACACCTGCCTCACCTGAGGAGTGTGCATCGGTCACATTCCCTGGGTGCTCAGGGGAATGTATTCTGTGTTCTCGCTTCTGATTGAGGTAATTATGATTCCTCCAAGCTCTTGGCAGTATCTTCATTCATTTCTCTATGACTAGAAAATGGACCTGACCCAGGATTCATCCAGAGCAGCTGTTCTCAGCTAAGCAGTGCTACCTCTTTCAGGGACATAGTGGTACTCACATTATGCTTTGATAAATTTTGGGGGTTTTTTATTCACCAACCTGCAAACTCTGTGCTCTCCTCTGCTCTGGTTTATGATCTTTTTTTTTTAAAGGTGTTTTTATATTTGTGTTGTTATTTATTAGTGCATTATTTTCAACACCAACTACTCTAAACCTGAATTTGCCACACTCTGTATTTACCCCCAGTCATTTTGTAATATTTCTGCTTCCCCAACCCTCCATGCAGACATTGATTTACCTTCCTTTACAATAGAGTAGTTCATATTTTTCATAAATTTATTGGCACTATAAGGTGAATTCTCTTTAACAAACACTGGCTTCCTTCATGCTATACAGATGTTTGAGATTTAACACTAACGTTTATATAAATAATTTTTTATTTCTAGAAAATATTGTATTCTATGGATAACCACTTTTACTATTGAGCCGCCTATAATTTCAGTTATTTCTACGTTTGGGGTTTTAAAAATAAAACAGCTCAGAATATTGTATTCCATTCTTTCTACAGATGTATGTCTTATTAAACTGTTCCACTGTCAGTGAATGTGGTACATTTCAACATATATGGAACTATGACCTCAAATGGTCAATCAGTTTGCCTTCCCACCCACCTAGAAAATTCTATGCAACTCTGCCAGCACATGCAAAGGTTAATCTCTTTTAAGTACTAGCCGCATCAATGAGTGTACTGTTAACTCGCTTTTGTTTTAACTTCATTTCCATAAAGATATTTGATGGTGATGATTTCTTCATATATTTCTTTCACTGTCTTTATCTTCTTTGTTAAAATGCTCAGGATTTTTTGTTTACTTTTAAACTTAATTTATTATTCTATTCTAACCAATAGGAGGGCGGTGCAGCCTCTAAGACATATGTTTGAATTTCACTTAGTCCTCAGTGATTCGACTGATTTTTTGGCTATATGGCATTCTTGGTTTTTGAATTCTATAAACAAAATGGTTTTTCTTAATTTTTACCCTATGTATGATTTATAGCCCACTTGTACCAGACACTTATACATTTAATCTGCATTGTTAATTCTCCACCAGTGTTCTTTAAGTTTAAGCATTTAATGATACATTGAAGTCTAGGTTTGTGGTAGTTGAAAATTTCCCTGGTGTAAATGTCATAACTACATTCAAACTGCGAAAATGATGGCATTGAACATGGACATAAGATATTTCAGTAGTACATCATTATATTTTACTAGTGACTGGGTGTATGGACTTGTGCACATTGAAAGGAAATTAATTAGAAAGTGACAAGTGGGGTAGGACTGGCTGAGACGGGTCTGACACAGCCTAATGCCAACCTCCCCCAGTCCCTCCCTATTAGGCTCCTCCTGGGGCAGCACCTTGGCTTCAAGGGTGTCTGTGGAATGAGTGGGATCCCTCTGGCAGGTGAGGTCCTGCGGCCTGGCCTGCAGGGAATTGGGCCGAAACCAGCTCTCCAATACCTGCTGAGGGGTCCTGGATTATGAGAGGGCAGTTGTCAGGTGACACAACCCAGAATCGGGCTCCCTCCTCTCTGGTTCCGGGATGTGTGACCCGAGAATTGTCGTTGTCTTCCATAACTATCTCTCATCCCAGTGGTTCTGGTATTTATCTATTCTCAGATACATTAGTGACTTATTTTACTAAAAACCCCTGATAAGTTTCTCCCTGGCCAGAGAGCTCAGTTGATTAAAGCATCATCTCAGTAGTGCCAAGGTTGTGGGTTCCATCCTCAGTCAGGCTCCATGCAAGAATCAATGTGCTGCCACCAAGACATAGCTGCTGGTTCTGGAGCCAGAGGCACCACCAGGGATTATTGGACCCAGCAGGTCGTCCCTGGATCCAGGCTGAGCAATCTGCATTTCCATCTTAACCGCAGGAGAAAGGGTAGCTGGTTGGTGGAATTCTTGCTCTGCGGACACGATGCTTTCCAAGCTAGCTCGTCATAAGACTGTGGCGGGGCGCCCACACGCCAGTGACTTCTAATACATCCGTGGCGACTAAGAAGATGGTCCAAGGCCCTCTATAGTCGGATGACGTTTTTTGAACGGGGAAGCCAAGTATGGCGCTCACAACTAAAGGGTGTCCCAAAATTCACGCAAGAAGTAATTTTGATAGAAAACACAGGTTTATAATTAAAAATTGTAAATTTTTTATTGATTCAAAATGTATACAGTATAGGGTTTTGTATGGAATGGCATAACGGGTAAATGGCCTCCACAGCTTTGCTGGTACACACGCAAAGCCTTGGTCTTGATTGTCTCTGCTCCTGGGCCATAATTGGTACTTGGTAATGCTTATCAAATTGAAGGGATTGAAATCACAGGGTAACAAATATTAAAATCTGATTCAATAAACCAAGTAAAATTGGGCTTTTATTTTTGTCGTTGCTAATGCTCACGCAAAATTCAAATCTTGCGTGAATATTGGGACGCTCTTTACCACCTCTTACTGGTCACCCTGGAGAGAGGGACAGGTATTTCCCTGTGGGATGCGGAAGGCAGGGAATGCTTTGGTTTTCTGAGTGTGCACAGCGCCGTCAACCAAGGGCATTGCCACCCCAAGATTGTGGCTGCCCTGAAGAGCCAGGTGGGGAAGCTGACGCCGACCTCGCGGGCCTCCTACAACAACGTGCCGGGCAAAGACGAGGAGAACGTCACGAAGCTCTTCAACTACCACCAGGTTCTCCCCATGAGCACAGACAGGGTGGAGGCCGGGGAGACCGCTTGCCAGCTGGCGCGGTGGTGGGGCTGCACCGTGAAGGGCATCCCCAAGGACAAAGCCAAGATCGTCTTCGCAGCTGGAAACTTTTGGGGCAGGACTCTGTGTGCCATCTACAGCTCCACGGACCCCAGCAGCGACGACGGCTTTGGTCTCTTCATGCTGGGGTTTGAGATCATTCCCTACAACAACCTACCTGCTCTTGAGCATGCTCTTCAGGATCGAAACATTGCTGCGTTCATGGTCTAACCCATTCAGGGCGAGGCGGGCGTCATTGTCCCGACCCAGGCTGCCTGAGGGGTGTGCGCGAGCTCTGCGCCAGGCACCCAGTCCTGTTTATTGGATGAGACCCAGACAGGACTGGCCAGGACTGGACGATGGCTGGCAGTCGGCCATGCAAACGTCAGGCCTGACCTCGTCCTCCTGGGCAAGGCCCTTTCCGGTGGCCTGTACCCCGTGTGTTCGGTGCTGTGTGACCACGAGATCATGCTGACCATCCAGCCTGGGGAGCACGGCTCCACGTACAGGGCCAACCCCCTGGGCAGCTGCGGGGCCAACGCCGCCTGTGAAGTTTTGGAAGAAGAGAATGAGCTCAGGAAGCTGCCCTGGGACATCGTGACCGCAGTGCGTGGGAAGGGGCTGCTGGATGCCACCGTCACCGGGGAAACCAAAGATTCCGATGCTTGGAAGGTGCGCCTGCGCCTTCGAGATAATGGACTTCTGGCCAAGCCTACCCATGGCGACATCATCAGATTCCACCTCCTCTGGTCATCAAGGAGGACGAGGTCCAGGAGGCCTTGGAGATCATCAAAAAGACCATCAGTCTTTTTTTTTAAAATATATTTTATTGATTTTTTACAGAGAGGAAGGGAGAGAGATAGAGAGTTAGAAACATCGATGAGAGAGAAACATCGATCAGCTGCCTCCTGCACATCTCCCACTGGGGATGTGCCCGCAACCCAAGTACATGCCCTTGACCGGAATCGAACCTGGGACCCTTCAGTCCGCAGCCCGATGCTCTATCCACTGAGCCAAACCGGTTTTGGCCAGACCATCAGTCTTTCTGGGTCCTCCACCAGCTTTCTGAGGGCAGGGCCTGCTTCCCTGGGGTGGGCCCTGTTCCCACGGGGTGGGGCCTGCTTCCCCAGGGGCAGAGCCAGCTGGGCTGGCAGCTCGGCCACATCCTCATAACAGCCTGTGTGGTGCTGCTCTCAGTGCGGGCTCATTCCACTCCCCTGTGTCTTCAAGGACCTTTTAAAACATGTTATTTTCAGTTCATACATGCTAGAGCGGCATTTATAACCACGCAGGTTGCTGTGTAAGAGAACGTGAGGAAGTCTGTTGGATCACGTGTGTGTGTGTGCTGAGGCGAAATGCTCCCTCTGTATGTAGGCAGCCTTTTTGGCAAGTCCCATGTGGTTTTTACAGGTTTTTATCATTTCCTCCCTGGTGTAAATATATTGTATTTCAAAAAGGTATATGGGGTTTTACATAGAAGACTGCTTTAACCTTCTAAAGTTGAATCATAATCACTGAATTTTAGGAAGGATGAAATGGTTAAGCTTATATAAAAGTACTAGGTTTAAATAAACTTTACATTAGCCAACACCAAGACATGTCATTATTTTGAATTGAGAACTAATGTTCAACATTCCCAAATTACGTTTTCAGTGTTGGTACAATTTGTAAAAAATACTCGTTTTCAGTTTTTCTTTAAATTTAAAATAAAGCTTATATTAAAAAAAGAATCATGACCTAACTGGTTTGGCTCAGTGGATAGAGCGTCAGCCTGTGGACTGAAGGGTCCAGGTTCGATTCTGGTCAAGGGAATGTACCTTGGTTGCGGGCACATCCCCAGTAGGAGGTGTGCAGGAGGCAGCTGATCGATGTTTCTCTCTATCGTTCTCCCTTTCTCTCTGTAAAAAATCAATAAAATATATTTTAAAAAAAACAGAATCAAACAATGTATAAAATTAGTGGAACACAAAATGGGTGTTTCCCTCTCCCTATTCTTCTCTCTCTTTCTCTCTGAGCAATATATTTGTGTGTTTTTTCACCAAACAAGTCAACGCATGCGAACACCATCACAAACCAGGCAGAGACCCTGTGGTGAACCAGCCATAAGGGTTCTCATGAGGGCAGAGCACACAGTGAGGGAGAGGACAGGAGGGGAGGGGCCCTGCTGTCAGTGTGGAGGGTGGGGAACTGGGGCTAAGCTGAAGAGTCACCCACAAGTAATTATGACATCTGAGCTCCCTGAGACTAAACACTAAGGGGCTGGGAAAAGCTCTGGGCCTGGACATGGGCTTTGTGGTCTCAGCACCTTCCAGCCAGGGGTTGAGACTGAGCTATTTTGGATTCAGGTGGTTGAGGAGCCCAGATCCCTCCCAGGAATTCTGGAGCAGCTCCTAATACTTGAGGACCTCAAATAAGTTCACGTACCTCTGAGCAGCCCATACACTCTCCTAAGCTCCACGGGCATTGTTTGAATCTCTATTTTTGCATTTCTGGGTAATTTTCCATTTTCATTTCATTAAAAATACCACTGCCCAACCAGTCCTGGAGGTAGCATGGATTCTCCAGAAAATGGTGCTATGTGTTTTTAATGGTGAGACCATTCTGAAGTACAAGCATTTCCTGAAGGCGAGG
This sequence comes from Myotis yumanensis, assembly GCF_028538775.1. Taxonomy (NCBI): domain Eukaryota; kingdom Metazoa; phylum Chordata; class Mammalia; order Chiroptera; family Vespertilionidae; genus Myotis; species Myotis yumanensis. The sequence goes on along the minus strand of NW_027223771.1, from coordinate 18,721,672 downwards.
CTTGGTCTCAACATGATACCACATTGGGGGGATGCACTCCAGTTGGTCTCCCTGCTCCATAAGTTTGGCTTTTGCCGAGCAGACCCTTGCACCTGGAGTGAGGTGATGGAGCCTGGACTCTGAGGGACAATATACCATGGGGTGTGAGGTTGTGCCCCTGGACAGATTTGGTTTTAGGGATTCCTGCCAGCATATGGGGGTGTGTCCATTGTGTGTGTGTCCATTGTGTGTGTGTCCTGTGGCACTGTCTGGGTGGCCCCAATTGTTTGTTTCTGTGTGTGTGTGTGTGTTTGTGTGTGTGTTTGTGTGTGTTCCCCTCAAGGTATTGCCTATGTCTACAGTGTGGGTCTATGTGAGCCTGGACCTAAGTCCAGCACCTGAGTGCCCAGAAGAGGCTGGGGGTGTTCTCTACCTGCATGTTTCTGTGCTCGTGTTATCTGTATATTTCTCTGAGTCTGTGCACCCCAACCACTGACAAGTCATAGTGAATCTCCGGAGAGGTGATGTAGAGGACTACCTGTTTTTCTTCCCCACCACCAGTTGAGCTCCTTATTCTCCTGCTCATCCGGGCATCTGGTGTCCCTCTGGAGGTCCCATCTCAGGTATGAATTAAGCACAGGGCCAGTTCATAGAACCTCAGGCTGTAGCAAGGTGGGGAATTGGGGCAGACTGTGATGACAGACAGGAGGTATAGAGCGTGGATTGGAAATGTTTGTGGAAGACTGTGCCTTCTTGCAGCAGCTGGGTGATCCAGGATCCTTGGAAAGGAATGTGAAGATGGGTGCATGTGGGGGAAAGCTGAGGGGAAGACTTCTAGGCTCCTAAATCCCCACTAATAATGAGGAACTGGACATCCCTGGAGAGGGTGTCCCTTGCCCATGTGAAAGCTAAGCTGAAAACTAATAGAGGACGGTGTCTGGGTCTACTCAGAGCATTACTCCTGCACCTCTAGGTTCTAGTTATCTACAGGGAGTGCATGGCCACATGGGACCTGGAGGGAGAACTGGCTCTCCTCACTCCAGTGCCTAAAGTTATGTTGGAATCTCTGAGAAACAGCTACTACTAAGATAAGTTAATTTTTATCACTCAAAGTCTAACCTAAGTTATGGAAATGAAGGGATGACTTTATTCAGAAACCATCATATTTTAGTGGTTAAATGAAAGCAAGGAGGGGATCATGACTATGACACGAATTATGTGGGGTTTTTCTGAGATCAGCGATAGTGATTCTGTTAGCCTCCCAGGGAAAAGAAGACACATTGACTGCATTCAAATGATTCTCTGATAACTGTTCTAGAGAGATTGCTCTGGATTTAATGCTATGTTCTTGAAAATTCAATACCTTAATTATTACATTTTTCTTTTTTAATCCTCAGCTGAGGATATGTTTATTGATTTTAGATAAATAATAAAGAGAAACAGGGGGAGAAATAAATAAACATTAATGGTAGAGGAACATGGATCAATTGCCTTTCATACATGCCCCAACCAAGGATCAAATACACAATCTATTGTGTGTGTGTGTTGGCGGGGGGGAGGTACATTATGAGATGATTCTCCAACCCACTGTACTACCTCGTCAAGACAGCACCTCAGTTCTTAATGTTTCCTTTAAAACAGTGTATTAGTTTGTCTCAGCATTAAGGGGAGTGTTGCTTTGCTTATCAGTGTTGGTTGTATGTGTGACTTGCTGCCCCTTTGAGTGTTCCTGATTGTATCTGTGTTTTTTATTTTCTTTGTGTCTGTCTACTGTGTCCACATATGTCCCTTCAGGTGTGTGCCTGTGTGTGTCCTTTGTGTTTGTGAGTGTGCATCGTGATGCTGTCTTGTTCCCATGTGTTTTCATCTGTGTGTATTTGTGTATTCCCCTCAAAGTGATGTCCGAGTCTGTAGTCTGGATCTGTGTGAGCCTGGCCACAAGCCCTGCACCTGCGAGCCCATCTTTGCCTGGGGGTGTTCTGTACCTGGGCATTTGTGTGCTTATGATGTCTGCATGTTCCCCGTGAGATTGTATGTGTGCACCCCAGCAACAGACAAATGCATAGGCAATCTCCACAGGGGTGATTTAGAGGACAATATGTTCTTCTCTGCTCCCCAGGCTGAGCCCCTTCTCTTCCAAGCCACTGTTATACCCCTTTGGGTCCCATCTCAGCTTCATGGATGGATGAAGTGAAGGGTCATAGAACTGCAGGACTGCAGGCTGAGAGAAGTTGGAGAATTGGGAAAGACTGGTGGCAGAATTGAAGAATAGAGTGTGGAGGCACTGTTTTTGGTGGACTCTAAGCCTTTGAGGAGGATCTGGAAGATCCTGAATCCCTGAAAAGGAACCACTGGATGGGTGCATATGGGGGAAAGCTGAGGGTGAAGAATCCTAGGACCCTAATTCCCCCTTAGGAATGAGGAACTGGATAACCCTGGAGAAGGCTGGCATACCCGGGTGGTCCTCCTGGTCCCTGAAGAGAAGGTCAATCCCTTGCCCATTTGTAAGCTATGCTGACACCTAATAAGGAATGTGCCTGGGGTTGCTTGGAGCATCACTTTATGACCCCTGGACTCTCAACATTTACTGGGTGAGCTTGGGCACTCAGGAACATTGAGACAAGGAGGGAAAATTAGGCCCAGTGCTTCCTCCAATGGGGATGAAGAGAACAATGGAGGGACCACATTTAGCACAGGTTCAGGCACAAATGTATGGGAACCTAGGACCAACATTGATGTTAATGTCAGCATTTTTACATTCAGCCCCACCTGATGGAGCCCTCACCTGAGCTATGCAAATGATAGAGACTAGGAGACAGAGTAGTGATCAATATTAATTTCAAAGAACATGGATGCTGGAATGCTTGCAGTCCTGTACCTTCCAATAAACATTCTTAATATGTGGATCTTCACCTCGAACATAGTGGGGGAACCGAGGCAGCCAGGGATTTATTAAAGGTCATACTCAGAAGTGGGCTCTGAGTTCATGGCCAATGACTTCTGACCAAATTCCTCTTATTGAAGTCCACTCCTTTGAATCTAGACAGTGGTGGTTGTGGGCAGCTCTGGGACAAAATGCACCTGGATGAGGGGGAAGTGAACCATCTGAACTAATTTCCACTGTCACTTCCTACCAATCTTCACTGCTCTTCTTCGCCCATACACAGCCCCAAAAGAGGCTGGCCACATGTAGTCACATGAGTGTGGCCATCAAGTATGTCAGACTTCCCTCCTGACCACCTGAATTTGCTGCAGCCCTGTGAAGTGCTTTGACCAATGAAATGTGCTGAGAATGAAGCCTGTCACTGCTAACAGAAAAGTCTGGAAGCACTGAGACTTGCCACTATCTCTGTACATCTCTGATATATCCAGGAGGTAAGTATATGGTGGCTTCTCTTTATACAAGTCCCAGGAGAATCAGGGAGATCATGTGGCATGAACAAGGAAGATGCCTTCTTTAATATAAAAACCAATAAATATTTGGGTCTGTTTGTAATTTATAATAACATCTAGCCAATCCTAATAGTTACAGAGGCTAACAGTAGAAGCCAGAACTCTGTTGTTAGAGACAGATGGGTTTGTCTTCCAGCCCTGCCTTTTATTAACTCTATAATCATGCAATTTATGTTGAAATAGTTCATGTAAAACATTGAATCCAGGGCTTGGCACGTGTAGTGAACATTCAGTAACTCTTAGTTCCATAGTTTCACAATGTGTAATGACTGCAAACATGCAGACAATGTAGGAAATGACAATTTGTTGGCCATGTACCCTTTAAAATTTTGTTTTTAAACAACTAGGAGAGGATTATGTACATTTTCTCCTATCTTGATTTTTCTATTAATAATAGGATGTTTTGATAAAAATAAAATATCTGATGGCTGGAGTGGGTCTATTGGTTGAGTGTAGTGCCATGCACAGAAAGGTTACTAGTTAGATTCCTTGTGACGCACAAGCCAAGTTTTCTGGGTGTAAGCCTAGTGGGTGGGGGCCATGCAGGAGGCACCAATCAGTGCTTTTATCTTTTCCTTTCCTTCATTCTCTCTATAAAATTCAAATAAAAAAAACTTAAAAACAACATATCCATTTAGATTTGTGGTCCTCAGGAATAATTGAAATAATACTTTTCACCTCAGGGAGCATTCTGAACTTCATGAAATCTAAAAATACATCTCAAAACAAGAGATCAGTTGCAGACAACACTTCCATGCAACCTGTGATCAGCCCCCAAATCCTAAGTTTGTCATTTTCCAGCACCACCGGGGGTCCCCAACACCAGTATTTGCAATGATCAGTCAGTGATTGAGATCTTAATTCCACCTGTTGGGCCTGAAAAAGTAAGTTACCCAAAGTGCACTGCGCCGAATTATGGCTGCATTTAGCCAATGAAAGCCCAGGCCAGGGGTCTTATCCATTGCTGATTGGTTTGGGTGTTGCTTCCAGGTGCTCACTTTGACCTTTTTGTTCTGTTAACCTATAGGCTCCAGCGCTGGGTCACAACTAGGACCAGGCTTCAGAGGCACTGTCCCCATGGTGCAGTGGTTTGTCTGAAGCTTGTTGAGCAGCAACAGTCAGCATTGAGGTCTATGTGCCTCCCAGACTCTGTTTTGCTTGAAGACTTCTACTCAGCCTTACTCCATTTACGCTCCATCCTTGGGTGCTGGTACCTGTCAGATCCTGAAACCCAGGTCACTGAGTCCAGAACAGTGAGTCACTTGTGGGTGATACATGGTGTGATGTGTGAAAGAGGGTGACAGGCTGCAATGCCACCCTGTAAGATTTTGGTTGGTGTGGCTGAGCTGGGAGGACTTGGGAATCCTGGGCTTGTTTTGTATCTAAAGGCAACAGAGAAGACAAGGCAAAGTATTTGGTGAGAAGTTTCAGTCTAATTTTCAGGATCCTAGGGCCATCGATGGTGGAGAATAAAAGAGGGACATTGTCTGAAATAGGGTTTTAAACTCTTCCCAACTGCTGGGAATGAAACTTGAAGGGAGAGGATCCCAGTTGGGGACAGGAAGCAGAAGTCCCTTGAAAGATAGCCAACTAGGCAAAATTGTGCCCTTAGGACTGGGGCCCTGACCTAATGCGGTCATCTCCAGGGGCTGGGTAAAGATACTGACAGGCAGATCCCATGAATCCTCGTGGTGGTTGCCAAGTTCTCAACAGAACTTTAGTTTCCACAGATTGCTGCAAATGTAGAATCACTTAGGGGTACTGCTTTGTGGAGCTTATTTCAGGGCCTCACACTCTTGTGGCCTCTGAGATAGTGGAGTCCTGGGACTGTCCTGCCACACTTCCAGCCCCTGGGCCTGGGAACCTTTAAAAGACACTAAGCTCAGATCCAAAGTTCAGGTCTACAGTTGTATGATGTGCTCCCTGATTTTGGCAATGTGGGAGTTCCTCCCAGAACCTGTAAACCAGGGGTCCTCAAACATTTTATTTTTATTTATTATTTTTTTTATTGCTTAAAGTATTACAAAGAGTATTATATATGTCTCCTTTTTTCTCCTGCTCTTGACAATCCCCTGGCCTCCCCTACCCCCAGTGTCTTTTGTACATTGGTTATGCGTATATGCCTGCATATAAGTCCTTCGATTGATCTCTTACCCCCACCCCTTCTGTCCCCCTAACCTCCCCGGCCTTCCCGCTGCAGTTTGACAGTCTGTTTGAGGCAGCTCTGCCTCTGTATCTATTTTTGTTCATAAGTTTATAAAGGTCTTTATTATCCATGAATGAGTGAGATTATGTGGTATTTTCCCTTAATTGACTGGCTTATTTCACTTAGCATAATGCTCTCCAGCTCCATCCATTCTGTTGCAAATGGTAAGAGTTCCTTCTTTTTTACAGCAGCATAATATTCCATCGTGTAGATGTACCACCGTTTTCTAATCCATTCATCTACTGATGGGCACTTAGGCTGTTTCCAGATCTTAGCTATGGTGAATTGTGCTGCTATGAACATATGGGTGCACATATCCTTTCTGATTGGTGTTTCTGGTTTCTTGGGATATATTCCTAGAAGTGGGATCACAGGGTCAAATGGGAGTTTTATTTTTAGTTTTTTGAGGAAAGTCCATACTGTCTTCCATAGTGGCTGCACCAGTCTGCATTCCCACCAGCAGTGCACAAGTGTTCCTTTTTCTCCACATCCTCTCCAGCACTTGTCGTTTGTGGATTTGTTGATGATAGCCAGTCTGACAGGTGTGAGATGGTACCTCATTGTTGTTTTGATTTGCATCTCTCGGATGATTAGTGACTTTGAGCATGTTTTCATATGTCTCTTGGCTTTCTGAATGTCCTCTTTTGAAAGGTGCCTATTTAGATCCTTTGCCCATTTTTTGATCGGATTGTTTATCTTCCTTTTGTTAAGTTGTATGAGTTCCCTATAAATTTTGGAGATTAGGCCCTTATCAGATATGACACTGGCAAATATGTTCTCCCATGTAGTGGGCTTTCTTGTTGTTTTGTTGATGGTTTCTTTTGCTGTGCAGAAGCTTTTTATTTTGATGAAGTCCCATTTGTTCATTTTCTCTTTAGATTCAAGTGCCCTAGGAGCATAAATAAATAAATAAATAAATAACATCACCTCAATAAAGTATTTGGATATATAAATTTACATAAGACAAAAGGAAATACTTTGAAATGTTGACAGTGGTTAACCTTGGTTAGTGGAGAGAAGTGGTTTCTTTTACGTCATACTATTTGTAAATTTCTACTAATGATCCTGTATTATTGTGATAATGAGAAAAAGTCTTCTAAAATAAACATTTAAGTAACTCTTTTTTTCTTTGTTTGAAATGCATTTTGCATCTATGTTCAGTGACAATCCACTTATCTTTGAGAAATTTAAAAAGTGCTTTGGGTGTGAAATATCCTTTAAAATTCATTCTAGCCGAAACCAGTTTGGCTCAGTGGATAGAACATCGGCCTGTGGACTGAAAGGTCCCGGGTTCGATTCTGGTCAAGGGCATGTACCTGGGTTGCGGGCACATCCCCAGTGGGAGATGTGCAGGAGGCAGGTGATTGATGTTTCTCTCTCATCGATGTTTCTAACTCTCTATCTCTCTCCCTACCTCTCTGTAAAAAATCAATAAAATATATTTTTTAAAAAATTTAAAAAAAATTCATTCTAACAGCTCCTGAATGAGAACACTGGTCTTTGGAGATGCTGGGTCTGCTTGGAAAAAATAATGGGGCAGGGGCTGGGGACAGGGAAGGGGATGGGGCAGGTAAGGAACCCTGAAGAGAGGCTCCTTGGCAGGATGCCTCAGGGTCGACAGCTCAGGGTGTATTTGAAGAATTCCCCATTGGAAGGCTGATATCTACAGTAAAGATTCAGATTTGATAAACTTTCGACATGAGCTATAACTAATTTTCTTTTTAAAACGGTTTTTGCTGTTCTAATTGAAAAATCTTATCTAATAATAGACAAACATGGTAATTAACTGTACCTTCGCTAATATCGCCATTGGCTGATCAGCATGATATGCAAATTAACCACCAACAAAGATGGCAGACAATTTGCATACTGCAGGCAGGGCGGGACCCCGGGAGCCGCCATCCAGGCCCCCGTGTGCAACCCCAGGAGCCGCTGGAAAGCCAGGCCACAGGCAAGGCGCCCCCTTGGGACCCAGGAGTCGCCTTGCCTGTGGCCCGTGATGGTGATCCTGATTGGAAAGCCATGCCACAGGCAAGGTGGCACCCTGGGACCCAGGAGCCACCTTGCCTGTGGCCCATGATTGTGATTGTGATTGGAAAGCTGGGCCGCAGGCAAGGCAGCACCCCGAAACCCAGGAGACGCCTTGCCTGCGGCCCGTGATGGTTATCGTGATCGGAAAGCCAGGCCACAGGCATGGCGGCCCCCTGGGACCCAGGAGCCTATAGGTGAGGTCTGCAGGCAAAGCAGCGATCAATCTATGAGGGGCAGGGTGAGGGGCGGAAGGAGCTACAGGAGCAGCTCTGGCCAGAGACTGAAGACTCCCTCCAGAGTGAGGAGCAAAGACTGAAGTCTCCAGCCACAGCGAAGACTGTGTCCAGAGCGAAGATGGAAGGTGGTGGCCAGAGTGAAGGTCTGGGTCCCGGGTGCCAGAGGAAAACTGGTGCTGGCAGCCAGGGGAAAGAAGGCCTATTGCACGAATGTTTGTGCAACGGGCCTCTAGTCTGTATATATAAAAGGCTGATATGCTAAGTGTCCAACTGTGGGACCAGTCCCTATGACACGCACTGACCACCAGGGGGTGACGTTCAATGCTGGAGCTGTCATGAGGTGAACTGGCAATTTACCAAGAAATGGCACCGCAAACCTGGAACCCACAAGCAACACTCAGCTTCCCCCAAGTGGGACACAGGCCCTGCCATCACCCTGGAGCAAAACCCCATCAAATAGCAGCCAACACTGCATGGACCCCATGGTGCAAAGCCCACAGCCAAGCCCTGACACTGTGGGCACCAGGTAATGACATCACATAGTGACACCTGGCTTCCTCTCCCTAGGGACTAGCCTCCTTGGAGTTTCTTCATCCCACTTGCTTTATAGCCAACTGCAAACATTTTACAGTTTAACCAAATCTCTATGAAATGTTTTCACATGCCTCATCTCATTTAATCCTCACAAAAGTCCTGGAGTAGGTAGGTAGGAGAATTGGTGGAAACCCTATTTTCTTTTCATTAGCCAGAAAATGGAGATTTAGAATGTTTAGAAACTTTACCCAACTGAAAAGAAGTAAGAAATGGTAGAACATGAAAATGACTTGAGGTTTCTTACTGTGCAGAATATAGTCAAACGGTGCTATTGTTAAATATTTCACCCTTTGTTCTCCCTGCATGATCTACAATAATAATCTGCTTTGTGTTGATATTTACTGCTGTGTTGCTGACAATATCCTGAAAGAAAAGTTGGGGTGCTTCACTGGGCTGGAAAAAGTTTAGCTAAATCAGAAAGCAGGTCTAAGTAAGCAAGCTTATCAACATATATATAAAGTTCTCAGTGTGCCAGTCGTACCCATGTGTTTCAATCTGTTATCATTGATGGTGAATTTGGTTGACACTTCTATTATAGAGAAAGGGCGAATAGTGATATTAAAATATTTCTTCCAATTAATTTCCTTTCAATGTGCATAAATTCGTGCACGGGGCCAACTGTCTAGTAACCCAAAATAGTAAATTTAGCCTTATCTTTTTAAAACATCAATTGCATACTGTTTGTGTTGGTGTGAAAAAGTTGTTTGTAAAGGTTCAGAAAATACAGATGTGTTGAGCATTATATGTCACATTTATTAAAATTCAATACGTAACTTCCCAGGTATGAAAAACATCAGGTGAAGTCAATTAATTTTCTTGGGTATAAATAACTGTTGAAAATATCAAATTAAAATGTGGCTGTATCTTCTTCTTTAAAAGTTAAAAACATAATAGATGTTATTTAACTCATGCAAATGGTTTGTGAAGCTGAAATACTTCCATGTAGGGTCTGCTCAATCCTGACATTAGCTTAGTACAAGGAATGAGAGCCACATGTCACCTATTCTGTCCAGTGAGGAAGGGAGCTGTGTGTGAACCACTCCTGCCACTAAGCCCGTTCGACAGCCAGCCTGCTAGGCAGCAAGGATGCCAGCCTCAGCTCAGAGGTGGGAGAAGTGCTGCCATCTCTCTCAGAACAGTTCCAAACTCAGCCTGAGAAGAACAAGCCCTACCAGCCAAGACCCAGTCAGGCCAGTGCTGGGCTCTAAGTAAAACTGACAATTGTCTTTCCCTTATTTCTTCTGAAACCAAACCAACCACCCTCCGAACCAAAATTTAATAATCATCCTTTCACTCAAGTCACTGCTGAATGAACACCAAGTTGTATATGAGCTCATGAATGACTTCCCTCCTAGACACACATTATAAGAGTCTGGAATAAACTCTGTCCCTGCCCAGTCCCTTCACTCCACCTGTAGAAACAACCCCCCTTCCACAGCCCCTCCCTCCCAAACATATCTACACCCTGTTTGACCAGGTAGTTAACTTTCTGGGGACTACAGATCTGTCATGTCCCCTGGCTTGAGACACAAGCTCTGGAGGATCAGGACCCCTGACTGCCTGGCTTAATAGACGTGGGGCCCTGCTGGGGTCTGGCTGGAACTCTGTCCCCAGCTGCCTCCTGTCAGCACAGCAGCCACCACTCATCCAGGTTCAGGGAGCACATGCAACCTGTACTGGGATGACAGGGGCCCAGCTAAGCACAGGGAAGGAGCCCTCACTGGGGCTCTTGGTCTCTCACTGGGGCTCTTGGTCCCAGGTGGGGACTTGATGGAGCCTCTCCACTCTCCTGCTGAGCCTCAGAGCCACACACCTGGACCAGCACCCATTCTCCCTGGGAACTGTCCTGGGCTTTTGCCTGCCCACACCCACCCACCTACCCAGCTGCCACTGCTGCTCTCAGCCTTGCCACCTGAGAGAAATATGGACTTCTCAACCATCTGAACGTGAAATATCCCAGCCTAAAACCCCTGACTGGAAGGTGCAGAGACCACAGGGGCATGTCCTAGCTCAAAGCTGCTCCCAGCTTCTTGGCTTTAATCCCAGAGATGTCATCATCCCCTGGGGGTGATTGTGCAGCTCAGCCCAGGTACCCCACCTGCCACTCTTAAAGCAACAGCACATCCCATACTGTTCTCTGGACCATTGCCTGCTCTACCCTCATGAGAATCCTGGCTGCTGGTCACCCCGGGGCCCCTGGGCTGTGCTGGTGTTCACACATGTGGACTGACTGGGTGAATAAACACATATGTTGATTTTAGAGTGAGAGAAAAATAGGGATGGAGAGAAACACATACAGCAGTTCTTCTTTTCTGTACTTTCATAGCTTCAGCGGTTGATTCTTGTAATTGCCCTGACCGGTGATGGAACTTACAACCTGGGCATATTGAGATGATTCGCCAACCCAGTGAGCTCTTTGACCTCAGCAAGACATATGCAGCAATTTATGTAAAATACCCAATCATGTATGAATAGGTAGATACAAAAATGATCATGATGACAGAGAGTGGTGGAAGGCAATATAGGATTCATGGGGTTTCATAAGTGTCTTTTTACATGGATATATTTCAAGTAAGCTATTTCTAAGGCAGGCTGTATTTTTGCACCAGTTCTTTTATGTCCCGAGAATGAAGCACTGATAAGGGCAGGAGGATCTTGGTTTCAGCCATGCAGGAATGCATAGAAACACCAGAAGCATATGCTAAATATATATATAATATATATATATATATATATATATATATATATATATATATAATATATATACTTTAAATGAATTATACTTACATCTAACTTTTTAAAAATATATATTTTATTGATTTTTTACAGAGAGGAAGAGAGAGGGATAGAGTTAGAAACATCAATGAGAGAGAAACATCGATCAGCTGCTTCCTGAACACTCCCTACTGCAGTGATGGTGAACCTTTTGAGCTCAGAGTGTCAGCATTTTGAAAAACCCTAACTTAACTCTGGTGCCATGTTACATATAGAAACTTTTTGATATTTGCAACCATAGTAAAACAAAGACATATATTTTTGATATTTATTTTATATATTTAAATGCCATTTAACAAAGAAAAATCAACCAAAAAAATGAGTTCACGTGTCACCTTGACACGCATGTCATAGGTTCACCATCACTGCCCTACTGGGTATGTGCACGCAACAAAGGTACATGCCCTTGACTGGAATCGAACCTGGGACCCTTCAGTCCACAGGCTGACGCTCAGTCAACTGAGCCAAACCAGTCAGGGCTACATCTAACTTTAAGAAAGTTTGAAAAATGGGCAGTTCCCAATAATTTTATTATGAGAGTTCTTGAGCATACTTGTTGCTACTGTACCATCATGTTGCAAATAAAATATAGTGATGTGCTACTGATATATCTTAACATGTCTATGTTCAGTGCCTTCATTTTAGTAGTTTTCAACTGACAATGAGAGTATTTACACCGAGAAAAGTAACAAATATTATAAACCTACGCTTCATTTAATGTAGTGCTTAAACTTAAAAAAAGGGTAATGGAGAATGTAAACAGTGCAGATTAAATGTATAAGTATATGCTACAACTGTGCTTAAGTTGAACATAGGATAAAAATAATGTGAGAACCACCTTAAAAGGTACTGCTTCTTTGCTGCAGATGGGTATTCTGGACAAACCTTGAGTCTGGCCCATTCCCTAGTCAGAGAAGAAGGAATGAAGATCCTGCCAAGAGTTCAGGGTATTTATTTATGTATTTACTTTTAAATCTAAGAGTTCATTTAAATTTCACCAGTTGCTCTTTTATAAAAAATAATGTTTTTATTTATTTCAAAGAGTAAGGGAGAGGTGGAAAGAGGTAGGAACATCAATGATGAGAGGGAATCATTGATCAGCTGCCTGCTGCATGCACACCCCTGGTGATGGAGCCCACAACCGCAGCATGTGCCCTTGACTGGAATCAAACCCAGGATCCTTCTGTCTGCAGGCCAGCACTTTATCCACTGTGCCAAATCGGCTAGGGTGTGTTCAGAGTATTTAAAATTTATTTAAGAACAACAGAGCATGCAGGGTTTGTGATTCATACTGTTCATGTGAAGCAGGTGGTAGAGGAGAAATCACTACAGCCATAAACCCTCACAGTGACATTAATCATGTAATAGACCTGGGCAGGATAGCAAGGGCAAGCAGTTGCTTATGACCTCACTTGTACCTGAAACTTATGAGGAATCTAGCAGAGTGTATGTTCTGATAAAAGGGAGTATATTAAGGTAAATGTGCATCGTAGTATCCTTCAGTGTTGTTATTCCAGGTAAGAAAAAGAAAACATTCCCTGTAAATTTAAGGCTTTTCTCCAGTGTTAAGTCTCAGGTGTCTCGTAAGGCTACATGTTTGGGTAAAAGATTTCCCACAATCTGTACACTCATAAGGCTTTTCTCCAGGGTGAACTCATTGGTGCTTATTGACATTAAACTTACTTCTGAAGGACTTCCCACAATCACTACACTTATAAGGCTTTTCTCCAGTGTGAATTCTCTGATGTTGAATGAGTTTAGAACTCGTAATGAAGGATTTCAGACAATCTGTACACTCATAATATTTTTCTCCAGTGTGAATTTGCTGCTGTTTATTTACATAAGACTTACTTCTGAAGGACTTCCCACAATCACTACACCTATAAGGCTTTTCTCTAGTGTGAACCCGTTGGTGCTTATTGACATTAAACTTATTTCTGAAGGACTTCCCACGATCACTACACCTATAAGACTTTTCTCCAGTGTGAATTCTCTGATGTTGAATGAGGGTGGAACTGTTACTGAACAACTTCCCACAATATGTACACTCATATGGCTTTTCTCTAGTGTGAACTCTCATGTTGAATGAGGTTCAAGATTCGTCTGAAAACTTTTCTACATTTGTCACACTCATAACTCAGTTCTCCAGAACAGTCACCATTTAGAATCAACAACTTTCTGGTTGTAGCTGGCAGTTTTTTCACATTCACCCCACTGGTGATGACTTTTTCCACTGAGATATTCTAGTGAAACCTCACTGCCACTGTGTGCCTCCTCAGTGTTCTGAGAGGCAGGGGCTGGAGAAGCTCTGAGGGAGCTTCATCATCTTCCCCTAACTCCCTGCTGTTTGAAGGCACCTCTGACAAGTAGAAGCTGCACCTGGTCACAAATGAGGGCTTGTTCATAGCTTCTTTTCGGGATGTCTCTCCACTGACATCCTTCTTTTTCTGGTGAGGGTTTGCACTGGAACAGAATTCTCTCACACATGGGTCACTAAAGAAGCATTTGTACTCAAAGTATTCTGCTTGGGACTCAATCAGGTGCAAAATATCTTTTAACACTGAGAAACACCGCTTACAGGAACGCGACTTCTGGGGTGCTGAAGCTGTCTCAGAATCCCTGACATGTGACTCTCCTTGTATAGATACACTCTGATCAGAATACACCTCCTCCTCATCCCTTTTATGCCAACAACCTGAAAACAGAAAAAAGGTGAGGAAATGAATGATGACTGTGGTGACAGGGGGAACTTTCATTACAAAAGTGTGTTTTCCATGATACCTGGGTTCCATGCAATTTTCAGAAAAAAAGAGAAGTGCCGGGAGCATTAATAAGAGGCTTCTGTGAAGTTCTGGGACTCTGAAGATCATAAAAGAAGGAAGACGACACCAGGAATATGAAACAAAGATGGCAAGCACCACATGGAAGAGAGGTAAGACTTCCCGCCCTTCCTTAGGCTAACAGTGTTCAGTAGGGCATGTCTGCGATGGCCCTAGGTTTCTGAGAATGAAACTAAAACTTCTCACACAATATTTAGTCTTTTCTTTGTTGCCTTTAGACACAAAACAAGCCCAGGATTCCTGAATTCTTTCAGCTCAGCCACTCCAACCAAAACCTTACAGGGTGGCATTACAGCCCGTCAGTCTCTTTCATCCATCACACTATGCATCACCCACATCACTGTTCTGGATGCTGTGACCTGGGCTTCAGGATCTGACAGGCACCCAAGGATGGAGGGTAAATGGAATGAGGCTGAATAGAACTCTGCAAGCAAAACAGAGTCAGGGAGGCACATAGGCCTCAATACTGGCTGTTGCTGCTCAACAAGCTCAAACCACTGCACAAGGGGAACACTGCCTCTGAAGCCTCATCCTCTTGTTATCCAGCGCTGGGGCCTATGAATATGTTAACAGAACAAAGCACTCAAAATACCCACCTAGAGAAACAAGCTGAAAGTAATACACAAGCCAATCACCACAAGTAAATACACCTGTCCTGGGCTTTCATTGGCTAAATACAGCCATCATTGGGCGCACTGCCCTTTGGGTAACTTCATTTTTCTGGCCCAACAGGTGGCATTAGGATCCCAGTCACTGACTGATCATTGCAAACATTGGTATCGGGGCATCCCAGTGCCACTGGGAAATGACAACTTGAGGATTTGATGGCTGGTCCCAGGTTTCTGGGAAGTGTTTTATTTGGAGATATTATTTCAGATTCCATGAGCATTTCAGAATGCTTCCTGAGGTGGAAATCATTTCAATTATTTCTGAATACCACAAATCTGGATGGATATATTATTTTTAAGTTTTTTATTTGATTTTTAGTATAGAGAGTAGAAGGGAAAGGAAAAGAGAGAAACACTGATTTGTGCCTCCTGCATGGCTCCTTCCATCTACTGGGAATCCACCAAGAAAGCCTGGCTTGTGCCTCACCAGAAAGAAATCAAACTGATAACCTTTCTGTTCCTGGGACTACGCGCAACCAAAGACCCACTCCAGTCATCACATGTTTTTAGTTTATCAAAAAAATCACTTTATTAAGATAAATATACATAATCCCATCATATTTGTTTGAAAACATACATAGGTGAACAAGTTGACATTTTCTACATTGTCTACATGTTTGTAGTCAGTACACCTTGTGAAGCCATGGAGTTAAGAGTTACTGAATGTTTACTACATGTGCCAGGCCCTGGATTCAATGCTTCACATGCATTATTATTTCAAGGTAAATCGACTGCTTGTAGAGTTTAATAAAAGGCAGGGCTGGAAGTCAAACCCCTGTATCTCCCAACAACAGAGTTCTGGCTTCTAATGTTAGGCTCTGCTGCCTCCTAGAGAGTAGAGTTGGTAATGCATAACCATTAGGATGGGCTAGATATTGTTGTGGATAACAAACAGCCCCAAGGCTTTGGTAACTTACACTAAAGAAGGTATCTTTCTTGGTCATTCTATATGTCCTCCTTGGTTCTCCTGGGACTGGTATAAAAGGAATCCACCATGTAGATACCTCCTACATATATCAGAGATGGACAGCGACAGTGGCCAGTCTGTGCTTCCAGATTTTTCTGTTAGAAGTGACAGCTTCACTCCCAGCATATTTCACTGATCAAAGCACATCACAGGGCTGCAGCCAAATTCAGGGGGTCAGATTGAGAACCTGACCTACTTGATGGGCCTCGTTTATGTGATCACATGTGACCACCTCTTTTGGAGCTGTGCAGAGGCAAATGAGATGGGTGGGTTTTGGTAGGAAATGACCATGGAAACCAGCCAGTGTGGTTCTCTCTGTCTTCATTCACATGGATTTTGTTCCAGAACTGCCCAAAACCATCACTGTCAAGATTCAAAGGAGTGAACTTCAATAAAAGGAGATGGGTTAGATATCATTGGCAGCAACCGCAGAACACATTTCTGAGTGTGACCTTTGATAAACCCCTGGCTGCCTCGCTTCCCCCATTATTGTTGAAGACCCACATGTTAAGAATGTTGACTGGGAAGGATACAGGACTCGAATGCATGGAAGCATTCCAGCATCCATGCTCTTTGAAATCAGTATCAGTTACTACTCTAACTCCAAGTCTCTATCTTTTGCATTGGCCAGGTGAGTGCTTCATCAGATGGGGCTAATTGTCAAAATGCTGACATTAACACCAATGTTGATATTAGGTATCCATTCATTCTGTGCCTGAACTTGTGCTAAATGTGGCCGCTCCATAGTTCTCTGCATTCCCATTGGAGAGAACGCTGGGCCTAATTTTCCCTCCTCATCCCAATGTTCTTGGGTGCCCAAGCTCACCCAGTAAATGATGAGAGTCCAGATGTCAGAAAATTATGCTCTGAGCAGCCCCAGGCACATTCCCTATTAAATGTCAGCCTAGCTTACACATGGGCAAGGGATTGACCTGCTCATCAGGGACCAGGAGGACCACCAAACTCTCCCAGCCCTCTCCAGGGGTATCCAGTTACTCATTCCTGCGGGGGTGGGGGTGGGGGAATCAGGGACCTAGAATTCTTCCCCCTCAGTTTTACCCCATATACACCCACCCACTGATTCCTTTCAAAGGATCCAAGATCTCCCAGATCCTCCCCGAAGGCTTAGAGTACTTCTAAAACAGCACCTCCACATTCTATACCTCCTTTCTGCCACCAGAGTCTTACTCAATTCCCCACCTTTGCTCAGCCTGGGGTTCTATGACCCTTCACTTCATCCATCCATAAGCCTGACATGGGACCCAAAGGGGTAAAACAGAGGCTTGGAAGAGCAGGTGAAAAGGGGGCTCAGCCTGGGAAGCAAGGAAGATGAACACATTATCCTCTAAATCACCCCTTTGGAGATTGCCTATGCATTTGCCTGCTGCTGGGGTGCACACATACGCAATCTCACAGGGAACATACAGACACCATAAGCACAGAAATGCACAGGTACAGAATACTCCCAGGCAAAGATGGGCTCTCAGATGCAAGGCTTGTGGCCAGGCTCACACAGACTCAGACTACAGACACGGACATCACTTTGAGAGGAACACACACAAACACAGATAAAAATACACGTGGCCACCAAGACAATGTCACAAGGCACACCAACACACACAGTGGACACACACAGGCACACACAACAAGAGACATACATGGAGACAGAAGAGTGACACAAAGAGAATAAAAACACACACAGGTACAATCAGGCACACACAAAGTAGCAGCAAATTCACACATACTACCAATACCAACATATGCAACAGAAACACTCTCTCAAATGCTCAGTCCTACTAATACACTGTTTGAAGGAAACATTAAGAATTAAAGTGTTTCCTGGCCAGGTGGCTCAGTTGGTTGGAGCATCATTTCATAACACCCTACCCTACAAAAAAGATTGTGGATATTGTGGATTTGATCCCTAGTCAGAGCATGTACAGGAAGCAAGTGATCCATGTTCCCCTCACATCGTTGTTTCCTCTCTCTCTCTCTCTCTCTCTCTCTCTCTCTCTCTTCCTCTTTCTCAAAAATCAATAAACATATCCTTGGCTGAAGATTAAAAACGAAAAAAAAAAACAATTAAGGTATTGAATTTTGAAGAAGATAGCATTAAATATGGAGCCATCCTCTAAAACAGTTATCCTAATCATTTGAACTCAGTTGATGCCTGTCTTCTTTTACCTAAGAATTCAATAGGATCAATTTGTAAAACATGTATCTGTAAGAAAAAAACAGCACGATTATTCCAGCAATTTTATTTATAAAACCCCAAACGTGAACATAAACAAAACCATAGACAGATCAAAGGATAAGTGGATAATCCAAATAATACAATATTTCTTAGCAACAAAAAATTAACTATTTACATAAATATCATTGTTGAATCTCAAAATAACTGTGCAGCATTGAAGGATGCCAGTGTTTCTTAAAGATTATACACCTTATAATGCCTACAAATAATGAAAAATATGAACTAATCTATTTCAAAAGAAGTTATATCAATGCCAGCATGGAGGGCTTGGGAAGCAGAAAGAGTATAAAAGGGTAAGAGGACCCTACCTTGTTTGGCTCAGTGGATAGATCATCAGCCTGCGGACGAAAGGTCCCACGTTCAATTCCAGTCAAGGGCACATGCTGGGGTTGCGGGCTCGATCCCCAACGGGGGCGTGCAGGAGGCAGCCAATCAATGATTCTCTCTCATCGTTGATGTTTCTATCTCTCTCTCCCCCTCCTTTCCTATCTGAAATCAATAAAAAAATATTAAAACTAGAGGCCCGGTGCACGAAATTCATGCACTGGGGTGGAGGGGGTGGGGCGGAGGGTCCCTCAGCCCAGCCTGGGCCCTTTTGCAGTCTGGGATCCCTCAGGGAATGTCTGACTGACTGCTTAGTCCTGCTCTCCTTCAGCCAGCTTCTGGCTGAGGGGCGCTCCCACTGTGGGAGTGCACTGACCACCAGGGGTCAACTTCTGTATTGTACATCTGCTCCCTGGTGGTCAGTGCATGCAATAGCGATCAATCATTCAGCCATTTGGTTGATTTGCATATTACCCTTTTATTAAACAGGATAAAAGGACATGAGGTAAATACAGGGTGTGGCAAAAGTAGATTTAGAGTTGTTGGTATTGAAAATAATTAATAATTAATAAGTGATAATACAAGTAGAAATGCCACCATATCCAGTGTGGTTCAGTTAATTGAGCATCATTCCATTCACTAAAATGTCACTGGTTCAATTTCAGGTCAGGGCACATGCCTTCCTGGATCCCCAGTAGTGGGCTTATAGGAGTCAGAAGATTGATGTTTCTCTCCTTCTCCCTTCCTCTCTAAAAATTAATAAAAATATGATTTAAAATATATAACATAGTTATTTAAGAAAAGAGAATAAACTCTGTGTTTTGTATACTCACAACTGTAAGCCTACTTTTGCCCCACCATGGGTATGTGTAACAGAGAAACTTATTTCACCCGTGAAAGTTTCAGAGCTTTATCCATATGTTCAAACTCACCAAATAGTACACATTAGAAAAGTACATTTCATTGTTTGCCAGTTATACATATATGTAAGTAAAGCCTTAAAAAGTAGATCCAGCCTAACAGGCTTGGCTCAGTGGTTAGAGCATCGGGCTGCGGACTGAAAGGTCCCAGGCTCAATTACTGTCAAGGGAATGTATCTTGGTTGTGGGCATATCCCCGGTGGCACAGGGGGAAGGGGGCGTGCAGCAGACTGTTAATCAATGTTTCTCTCTCATCGATGTCTTAACTCTCTATCCCTCTCCCTTCCTCTCTGTAAAAAATCAATAGAATATATTTTTTAATAAAGTGGATCCAAATAAAAACTTAGGTATCCCTCTGTTGTTAGAAAATTAAGTTGAGCAGATAGAAGATACCTGAGCTCTGGAACCCCCATGGATGCCACACCGTCTCTTATCAATAGATTGGGTATCAAAAACATAGGTTAGAGAGGGATGTTGGCCATAAAGAGAGTGTGAGTGATTTGATACTGGTCTTCTCAGGAAATTGCCTTGTGGTCCCTCCAATTGTTCCTCTATGACACCAAAAACATGGCTTCACACTTCATCAGCTTGATCTCATTCCCAAGGTGTTGAGGCCATCAATTTTCACCAGCTGCTGCACATAGCTCTTTGAACAACACCTTTCTCACATAGCGTCATTCCCAGAGGCACAACTTCAAACGTAATGCAAATTATCCATGGTGTGGATAAATTATTTCCTAATCACCTCCTTTTCCAAAATTATAGTTCACCACGTCCATAACCTCTTTCTCTCTTACCCTTCTTCCTTACCCATGCCAGTGGAAATTGACAAGCCTGGGTAACACTGATGAATCTACCTCATTCCCATCAACCAGTGGGTGACTCCCAACAACATAAGGCAGGTGGTTAGTTAAATGGCAACTAAGCTCTTACCCTAGAATGTAGCACCTAAACCATTTCTTTACAGGAAATTACCCTAACATTCACTGTATCGTTACATCCAGGGACCACCAGAAATAGACTCTTCCTTCATTCACTCTTAAGTCAATGTCATGGCTCTGTGGCCATGAATTCACTCCAAGTGCATGTCACTCTTTCTACCACACCTCTCTCAAACCTGCACGTCAACAGCCCCAGCCCCCATACTCATCACCTGGCCTTTTACTTATTATTCAGCATGTGTGGTCCAGAGGACGGCTGCCAAATTGAATCACAATCAAATACTGCCTAGACTCTGATAGTACACACTCATAGAGGCAGCCTTGAGTCCTGCCATGTAGGCCTCTCTGCATGACTGTTGTTGTTTTTTTCCTTCAACCTCAACTATTAAGAACAATCAGATCTCAGATATCCACAGTCCACCTCCTATTATGCTGCACTTGATGTCCCTTAGCTAGTCACAGCCAACATCCCTCCCTTAACCTTCACCCAAGTTCTAGCTCCGATGGCTCTCAGCACCATGCCCAGTGAGTCTCACAGATGACCACTCAAGCCTCTTAACTAATCCACAAGGCTAACTGCAACTCCCCACAGCCAGGCCAAACCAAGGGTCACAACAAAATCCTGGTCAGAGTTTACAAAAGTTGTTATGTACCAGCCCTAGCCTCATCTTGTTTGAATTTCCCATTGGCCTCCAATTAATCTCAGGTCCACTCAACTTTTAAAGGCCTTGGCCACTGAAAAACCATTATCTCTCCCCCACACTCTACATGACAGGGGCTTGTCCCAATGCTGTGTTGTGACAAGCCCCTCCCACAAACAATGGCCCCAGCAAGAAAACCAGTTCTCAGGCTCACACTGTCCCTTCTCAGCTACTACTACCATTACCATCCTGACCATGATTCCCTGTATTAAAGTGATCTACAGTCCTGGCTGATGTGTCTCAGTTGGTTGAGCATAGACCCATGCACTGGTGAGGTCACATGCCTGGGTTGTGGGCTGGATCCACAGTAGGGATTGTGCAGGTGGTAACCAATCCTTGTTTATTGCTCATCCATGTTTCTCTGACTCTCTCCCTCTCCTTTCCTTTCTACATCTAATATCAATATCTATATCTATATCTATATTTATAATATACCTGGGGTTCCTGATTCATCTCACTTTTTACTTCATCTCACTTTTTACTCCAAGTCTTTGCACATTCTGGAACCTCTGTCTGGAGGACCTCGCCCCCATTACACTGGTTGCCAAAAACAAGGTCCACGTCATGAAGCCCTAGTCCTGGCCTTAAGAGGCTGGGCTTAGTGTCTGTTCAAAGTCCCCAGGTATAAGGAATAAAAGAGCAGTTGACACTCCCAGGACTCTATCTCAGAGGCCACAAGTGTGTGAGGCCATGAAATAAGCTCCACAAACTGGTACACCTAATGGACTCTGCATTTGCAGGAATTTGTGGAAAGGAAATGATCTGTTTAGAGCCTGGCAACCACCAGGCTCTGTGGCAGCGGTTCTCAACCTGGGGTCGCCTAAGACCATCGGAAAACATACATATAATTACATATTGTTTTTCTGATTAATCACTATGCTTTAATTATGTTTAATTAGTAACAATGAGATTGGGGATCACCACAACATGAGGAACTGTATTAAAGGGTTTCAGCATTAGGAAAGTTGAGAACCACTGCTTTAGACCTCAAACAGGCCCAGATTTCTGAATCCTCTCTGCTCAGTTGCACCATTACGTCCTTACAAGGTGGCATTGCAGCCTTTCACCCTCTTCCCCCATCAACCATGTGTCACCCACGAGGGACTCACCATTCTGAGCGCTGGGACTTGGGCGGCGGGACCTGAGAGGCCGGTCCCAAAGGCTGGAAAGTGAAATGGGGGCAGGCTGCAGGGACGCTGTGAGCAGAGAGGAGTCCGGGAGGCACAGGGACCTCAATCTCGGTCTCTTGGGGCTCAAGGAGCCTCAGACACACCCCGCACGGCAGGCGCGCTGCCTCCCAGGCTTCCTCCTCCTACTCACGACCAGTGTCCTGAAGCCTGTGAGTCTGTGAACAAAGACCTAAGAGGTTAAAATGACCACCAGGAGAAGGAAGGTGGGAGTCCTGCCCTAACCAGATGAGCAGACACCAACATGTCCTTTAGCTCCGCCTACATGAGTGCAGTTCCTTCTGGGTAATGTAGTTTTCTCCACTGCCCAGGGCATCCTAGCCAATAGGTGAATAAAGGTATTGTGGCCCAGCAAGTGATGCCTGGGGAGGGACTAGATGGGACCAGAGGCCTGGCTAACTGGAGCCGACTGACAGATCTCTGAGGGGAAGGAGGTGGGAGGAATGCAAGAGATCCACCAAAGAATATATAGAGAGGGGGGAAATGGGAGACATTGTAATACTATCAACAAATAAAAGATATATGCATTTTTGAAAATTTTAAAATAATACAGCCCAGCTGGTGTATCT
The DNA here is from genome assembly GCF_028538775.1 of Myotis yumanensis. Classification (NCBI taxonomy): domain Eukaryota; kingdom Metazoa; phylum Chordata; class Mammalia; order Chiroptera; family Vespertilionidae; genus Myotis; species Myotis yumanensis. The sequence continues at coordinate 18,699,027 of NW_027223771.1, read as the reverse complement.
ATCTCAGTGGTTGAGCCTCAACCTATGAACCAGGAGGTCATGGTTCTTTTCATTTTATTCGTATTTTTTAAAATAATTTGTTATTTCAAGTATTACATATAGTATTACATATAACTCCTTTATCCCCCATGGAGTTCTGCCCAGCCACCCCCATGCCTCAGCACATGCCCTTACCCCCCATAGTGTCTGTGTCCATTGGGTACACTTATATGAATGCATATAAGTCCTTTGGTTGATCCCTTAAGCCCTCCTTCCCCTGACTTCCTTCTGACGTTCTGAAGTTTGACAGTCTGTTGGAGGCTGGTGTTGGGATTTAAAAGATGACTTCTGAGGCAGATATATTTTAAATGCCTATGGCTCCTCATTACCTCAAATAGTATTTCTTCTATTGCATATCCTGCCCCAATACTGTGTCCTGCAACCAGTTTTTAAAAATTCTGTGGAAGTTTACCATCATTACTGTCTCCTTGTACATTTCTGTGTTTGTCATTTTCTCTAGAGAACTATCCTTGTGGTGAGTAAACTAAAGCACCTTACAGATGCACTGTTACTCATAAATCAGCAAACATGCTTAAGCCCCTGGATTCTGTATGTGCATTCAGGACTGCAAATTTCCCTCTGGCAATTATTTTTTCTGAAGGGGCTGCCCATCAGCCCTTCTGAAGGCAGTCTGGGCCTGGAGGCAAACTGTGAGGCCTCCTGAGGAGAAGGTCAAGTGCTGCCACAGCGCCCACAAGCCAGCCAGGACCCTCCTTTCTAATTTCAGTTGTTCAAAGCAGCTATTGTGTCCTCCTTTCATCTCCCAAATGGGGAAGGGGAGAAACCCACGCTCCCAGCAGGCCTTCCAACTGGACTCTGCCACTCCTTCACATATTTTCTCAGGGAGGCCCCCACTGACCACTACTGGCTTCAACTTATGCCTGAGCTCCTGTCACCTGTCACAGCTGTCCTGTTCACTGTCTGTGGGCTGTGCTCCACTAGGACTCCAGCTCCTAAGGGAAGGGGACTCTTTAACTCCGGAGTCTGGGACAGTTGGGACAGCAGTGTCCATGCCCTGGGTCCTTACAAGTCTCAGCTGTGCCTGCCCTTGGCTGCTGCCTCTACATCCAGTCTGATGCCAATTCTCATTCCTAGAGCCTTCCCTCAGCCCACATTCTCAAGGACCCTGCCCCTCTCAAGCCCTGTCCCAGACCCTAACTTCTCTGCTCCTTCACCCACACACCCCAGCAGCACACTATGCCCAGAGTTCAGGGTCCATCAACTCACTTCAGGAGCGTCCCTTCAGTGGGAACATCCCAGGCACAGCCAGGAAAGAGTGTAGAGGGGTGAGTTGTTCAGGCAGTAGAGCAGTCTCAGTGCAGCAGGGTGGATGTTTACTCATGAAGGAAAGATCAGGGGCACTTTCTCCCTCAAGATTGATAAATATCTGGAACCTTCTTTAGTGGCTGAACTTTAAGACACTGGTAACCCAGGACAGGATCACCTGGCTCAGCAACCGGCACCCCCTCCTTCTGGGCAGATAGGGAATCAGCCTCTGCAGAGACAGATCCCCTCCCTCCCTGTGCAGGTCAATGGCTGGAGCACTTCATTACAGTGGACGAGGTTGTCCCTGACCGGATTACAAGGATTCTTGGAGCACATGCTGACTCCCAGGTCATGGCCCCCAGGAACTTCTGCAGCAGAGCTTGCTCCCTTTCCCACTCACCATGGCCCCAAAGAACAGAGCAGCCACCATCCTGGACTAGGACTAGGGAGGGCCTCAGAGGCACACACATGGCCCAGCACCAATTCTCCCTGGCAGCTTCCCTGGGCCCTTTCCTGCTCACAGCCTTGATACCTGCAAGGAATATGGACACTTCATCCCCCTGATTGTGAAATAGGTCATTCTCAACATCCAGCTGGAAGGTGCAGAGACCACAAGGGCATGTCCAGAAGGAAAAATTCCCAGGTGCTTTTAGACACAGAGATCACACTGATGTCATCATCCCCTGGGGGTAATTGTGCAGCTCAGTTATGGACCCACCCTGCTACACTGACTGCCCTCATGGGAAACTTGGCTGCTGGTCACCATGGGGCCCTGGGCTGTGCTGGTTTTCACAAGTGTGTGAACTGATTGGCTAATTAAAACATATACACTTATTTTAGAGAAGGAGAGAAATAGGAATCCTATTTAATAATAGACAAACATGGTAATTGACCATACCTTTGCTACGCCTCCCATTGGCTAATTAGCATGACACGCAAATTACCCGCCAACAAAGATGGCGGTTAATTTGCATATACCCGCTGGGAGCGAAGACTGAAGACAACATGGAAGCGAAGCTCTACAGAAGAGAGCTAAGTAGAGGCAGCGGCGACAGGAATGGAGCCAAGGCTGCGGAGGTGGAAGGCTGGAGGGAAAACCCAGCCAGAGTGGCTGGGAGCAGGAGGGCAAACTCAGCCGGAGCAGCTGGGAGTGGGAGGAGAAACCCAGCCGCAGCGGCTGGGAGCGAGAACGAAGCCTGCCTCAGCAGGTTTCGCTCCCTTCTCTGCTTTGCTAGAGCTACAGGAGGCCGTATTCTTGCAGGAATCTTCCTGCAATGGGCCTCTAGTATATATAGAGAGGGGGACATCCATTTTTTGTTCCATCATTTTTGTACATTTTTGTTTGGTTCTTGTAATCACCCTGACTGGGATTGGAACTTGAAACCTTGGCATTATTGAGATAATTTCCTGACTCACTGTATGGTCAAGCATATGTGGGATTTTAAGTAAAATAATCTAATAATGTACCTGAGAATAGATAGATACAAAAAAAACATCACGATGACAGATTGTGGTGTAAGGCTGGAATTGGGTTCATGGGTTCCATATTCTCTTTTTCACACGGGTATATTTCAAGTAAGCCATTTCAAAGGCAGACTGTATTTTTGTATCAGTTATTTTTTATACCAAAAAATGAAGCGCTGATACGGGCCTGAGGAACTTGGTTTCAGCAATGCAGGCTTGCAGAGAAACACCAAAAAAAAAAAATGTTTCTTTTTTTAAAATTTCTTTAATGTCTATTTTAAATTAATTCCACTTAAATCAAATTTTAAAAAATGTTTAAACTTGATGCTTTCCTATAATTTTATTTTTTTATTATGAAAGTTCTTGAGCATATTTGGTATTGCTATTTCAGCATATTGGAAATAAAATATAATGATGTGTTACCGAAATATCTTATCATGTCCATGTTTAGTTCCATCATTTTGGTAGTTTGAAGTGCACAACGATGAGAGTATTTACTCCAGCGATATTAACAAAGATTACAAATGTAGACTTCACTTAATGCATTATTGAATGCTTGGATTTAAATAGGAATGGTGGAGAATATTAAAATGCATTGCCCTTTCAGTAACTGACATTTTCAGAACCAACAGGTGGCATTAGGACCCCAATCACTGACTGGTCTTTGCAAATATAGGAGCTGGGGCAACCCAGTTGCACTGGAAAATGACAACTCTCAGATTTTGGATGTGTTGTCTTCAATTGATCTCTTGTTTTAAGATATTATTTCAGGTTCTGTAATGCTTAGAATGTTCCTTGAGGTGAAAATTATTATTTCAATTATTCCTGAAGACCACAAATATTAATAGGTTTATATACATACTATTTAAATTGAGAGAAAGAGAGAGAGAGAGAGAGAGAGAGACTCAATGGCTGTCTTCTGTAAGGACCCACACTGGCGTGTCCCCTACCATGTGCCCTCACTGGGATTGGAACTGGAAACCTTTCTGTGCTTGGGAGCATGTTTATCCAATTGAACCACTCCTGGAGGCCCATTTCTTGTTTTCCATATGAAAATATCACACTATTAAGAGAAAAGCAGGTATTTGTGGCAAGTTCCTCAGTCAGGGACTTGACCCATTGGAGTGCAGGAAATTGGAATAACCCATGGGTGACAACAGGTAGCTGTTTGATGGTTGATTACAAACAGAGCAACCCAAAACTGGCAGGCCAGTGGCACCTTATTTACACATTCAAACAAAAGAGCTCTCATGCCAATTAGTGATGCTCGAGTTAAATTAACATAAACAGGTTATATCAGTGTGCTCTTATGCAGTATATATAGTGCTACTGCTGAGTGATTGTGCCCACACATACATAAGGCATAAGGGGCCTTTACCATTGTTATACTGCTGTGTCCTTTCCTGTATGCATGGGCATGGCAAGTTGGCTTGGACCTCTGGCGTACTCTGGACAGGACCCCTACAGCAGACTATGTATATATGAATGCCTAAGAGCCCAAAAGAATGAATGACCTTTTGTCCGGTTGCTATGATGCGCACTTACCACAAGGGGACAGATGCTCAACACAGGATCTGCCCCCTGGTGGTCAGTGTGTTCCCACAGCAGGAGCGTTGCTCAGCTGACTGATAGAAGCAAGATGCCATGCTCACAGCTGGCAAGCCCTGCTGCAGCAGTGCCAGCCTCTCCTGCCTCCAAGGCAGCGTTCTACCTAGTGGCAGAAGCTGCAGGCATAGTGGGGCCAGAATGAGCAGGAGTGGCAAGGCACCTGGCCCGAGTACAGATTTTGTTATAATACCCCAAACCTGGAAATAACCAATTTTATATACAGATCAGTAGATGAAGTTGCTATCCATAGAATAAAATACTACTCAGCAGTAAAACAAGTTCAGTATTCACATAAGCATTTGTATTGGATCTCAAAATTTCTGTAGCATTAAGGAAACCAGTATTTGTTAAAAAGTATGCACCTTACAGTGCCAAAGGAAAGAAAAGGAGCAATCACCAGAAAAGCAGCTAAGTGAAACAGAGGCATTCAATATGTCAGAAAAAGAATTCAGAATAAGGGTCATACAGTTCATAAGCCAGATGGAGTAAAAAATCAACAATTTATGTAAGTGCCTCTAAAATTATGAAAAATATGAACTAATCTAATGTAAAAATATGAACTAATCTAATGTCACATACAGAGCTGGCTGATGAGGGGGTGGGGACTCTGCCCCCTGTCACCCACAGTGCAGGGTGGATCAGGAGGTTGTGATGCCACCCTCAGTCATGCTCAGAGTAGGGCCAATTGGGGGTTGGGGCGTCGCCCCTGTCACACTCAAGGCAAGTTCAATGGGGAGGTTGCGGTGCTACCCCCTGTCATGCAAAGGACGGAATGTAAAGGACGGAAATGAATGATTGCATGGAAGACTGGGAAAGTCAGAAAGAGAGATTATAAAAGGGCAGGAGGAAAATGTAGAGTGTGGGAAATGCGGGATTACAGTTGTTGGTTTGGGAAATAATCCTATATAATAAAGAGGTAACATGTAAATTAACCCTCATGCCCTAACAAGATGGCTGCCTACCACTAAGCTTGCAAGCGGGGGGCTATGAAGCCAGCCTGGCCGGCCTGGCTCAGTGGTTGAGAGTTGACCTCTGAACCAGGAAGTCATGGTCTGATTCCCAGTCGGGGCACATGCTGGGTTTCGGGCTCTGTCCCCAGTGTGGGGCGTGAAGGAGGCAGCCGAGCAATGATTCTCTCATAATTGATCTTTCTCTCTCTCCTTTTTATTTCCTCTCTGAAAGCAGGGGGGGAGGTATCCCTCAGCCCCACTTGTGCCCTCTCACAGTCTGGGACTCCTCGGGAGATAATGACCTGCTGGCTTAGGCCCGCTCCCGGGTGGCAGAGGGCAGGCCCAATCCCTAGGTGCCTGCCCTGCAGCTCCTGGTCGGGCACAGAGCAGGACCAGATGGGGATTTGGGGCACTGCTCCCTTTCATGCACAGAGCAGGACGGATCAGGGGGTTGGGGCGCCACCCCTGTCACATACAGAGCTGGCTGATGAGGGGGTGGGGACTCTGCCCCCTGTCACCCACAGTGCAGGGTGGATCAGGAGGTTGCGATGCCACCCTCAGTCATGCTCAGAGTAGGGCCAATTGGGGGTTGGGGCGCCGCCCCTGTCACACTCAAGGCAAGTTCAATGGGGAGGTTGCGGTGCTACCCCCTGTCATGCACAAAGCAGGGCGGATCAGAGGGTTGGGGCACTCCCTCCTGTCACACTCAGGGCAGGGCCGATGTTGAGGTTGCGGCTCCACCCCGTCACACACAGAGTAGGACCCATGGGGGGGTTGAGGTGCCACACCCTGTCACACACAGAGCAGAGCCGATCAGGGGTTTGGGGAGCTACCCCCTATCAGGCACAGAGCAGGGCCGATCAGGGGGTTGGGGCGCCTTCCCCTGTCATGAACAGAGCAGGATGGATAGGGAAGTTGTGGCCCCAACCCCAGTCACACACAGAGCCGCAGGGCGATCAGGGGGTTTGGGCGCTGCCCTCTGTCACACTGCTCCAGGGGCCAGGAGGCCTCACAGCTCCGTAGATCCCAGTGCAGTGAGGCCTCAATGCTCAGCTGTTCCTGGTGCTAGGAGGCCTAGCTGCTCCACTGATCCTGGTGCTGGGAAACCTCGAGGCTCTGCTTGAAACAGGAGCAGAGAGGCCTCGCTGCTCCACTGATCCCATTGCTAGGAGGCCTCGCTGCTCCACTGATTTCGGTGCTAGGAGGCCTCGAGGCTCTGCTGATCCCGGTGTCAGGAGTCCTCACGGCTCCGGTGATCCCAGGTTCGGGAGGCCTTGTGGCACCACCGATCCCGGTGCTGGGAGGCTTCGCTGCTCCACTGATCCCAGTGCTGGAAGGCTGTGCTGATCCCAGGCCAGGAGGCCTCATGGATCTGCTGATCCCAGGGTCAGGAGGCCTTGCGGCTCCACTGATCCTGGTGCTGGGAGGCATATTACCCTTTTACTATATAGGATAGAGGCCTGGGGGCCGGCTGGTTTGCCCTGAAGGGTGTCCTGGATCAGGGTGGGGGTCCCGCTTGGGTGCCTGGCCAGCCTGGATGAGGGGATGATTGCTGTTTGCAGCTGGTCACACTCCCTTCAGGGTGGGGGTCCCCACTGGGGTGCCTGGCCAGTCTGGGTGAGGGGCTGAGGGCCATTTTCAGGCTGGCGGGTGACTGAAGCTCCCAACCTCTACTTTTTTTCTTTTTTTTTTTTATTCTGGGATTTTTTTACCTTCTATGGCTGTCACTGGAGCTGAGAGCCGGCTTTATCTCTGCGGCTCCGCTCTAGCTCTGAGACCTCGGCTGCTGAAAGCAGGTTTCTGGGCTTTGTTTACCTTCTGTATTTGAAACTTTGTTGTGACTCCAGCTCTGAGATCCCGCCGGCTGAAACCAGGTTTCTGGGTTTTGTTTAGTTTCTATATTTGCAACAATGTTTCCTAGAGAGCAGCTCAGAGGCCGACAGAGGCAGGCGGGGAACCTTGGCTTCCTCCATCACAGGAGCAAGCAAGCCTCCAGCTCACTTCGGTTGCCTGGCTGCTGGCCGCCATCTTGGATGGAAGTTAATTTGCATATCTTGCTGATTAGCGTATGGGAAGTGTAGAGAACTTACGGTTAATTACCATGTTTCTCTATTATTAGATAGGATGTACATTTGGAATGGGTGAGTTTGATGGTAAAGGGTGTCCCAAAATTCATGCAAGAAGTAATTTTGACAGAAAACACAGGTTTATAATTAACAATTGTAAATTTTTTATTCATTCATAGAGTATACAGTATAGGGTTATGTAAGCAATACCATATCGGGTAAGTAGCCTCCACAGCTTTGCTGACACATATGCACTCTTTTGTTGAAATTTTCCCTGACCGTTTTGCATAAATGTGGCTGAATTTTGATGAGGCTCATTTTCATCTTGATGGCTTGGTTAATTGACAAAATTGTCACATTCGGGGTTCAGAAAATCCACGAGTGATTGTTGAGAAACAAATGCATCCACAAGGTGTCACTGTTTGGTGCGTATTTGGGGCTGGAGGCACCATAGGACCATTCTTCTTCGAAATGCGGCTGCTCAGGCAATAACAAAAGAGTGCATATGTGACAGCAAAGCCGTGGAGGCCATTTACCCAATATGCTACTCCATACATAACCTTATACTGTATACTCTATGAATCAATAAAAAATGTACAATTTGTAATTATAAACCTGTGTTTTCTGTCAAAATTACTTCTTGCGTGAATTTTGGGACACACTTTATGTGAATTATATCAATAAAAAGCCAACATTTGAAGAAATAGCAACACGGGATATCTGTGAAGTCTCTGTACTGTTTCTGCAACTTTTCTCTCAGTATGACATTATTTACAGGTTAAAAGTTAAAAGAATAAACAGCCCAGGAGTGTGGGAGGAATGGCAACTGACCTGGAGAGGAGGGTGACTCAGAGCACAGGGCCAGGAGGGAGGAGCGCAGGTGGCGGGATCAGTGGGAGGAGTCGGGGATGCGGGGAGCAGGAGAGGAAATGCTCGAGATCTGTGGGTAGTGGTCAAGGCCCCAGAGGAGGTCAAGTACTGGATTGATGTTAAAAGGCTGCAGAGGCGGGAGAGGGGATGGTCTCCCTGAGAACATCAGGTTTATCAGCAGTGATGGCCACCAGCAGAGTTGGTTTATTTCTTCCCAAGTTGAAGGACAGTTACATAGACAGCATGAAATGATGGCTTTCTCTTTCTTTTGTTTATATTTTTAGGATTTGCTTTATGCTGGAAATGATGTTGGTACTGACGGACAAAGACATGCAGAGGGTTCTGGGCTATGACGCTGAGCCTGTAGAGAAACTGAGGAAATTGCAAAGAGCTTTGGTGTGTCACCTTTACTCATAAGTGCTTTGTATTCCCTGTGGACGTGAACCCACGTGAAAATCTGGGAGGTAGTTGGAGCTGTGAGTAAGGTGCCAGGCCTGGTCAGCAAGAGTTCCGAGGGATCCAATGGCAACTGTGTTTCTGTGGTGAGACCCTGTGAGTGACTCGTGTGCAGTGAGTCCCTGTGACTTAAGCAACCCCAACACTTACCCTGTGGGGCTGGACTTGGCTGTGCAGCAGAATCAACCTGGAACCTTCTGATCACTTTGGAAGAGGCCCCATCAGGACCAGAGGTGTTAGCCTAGGAGGAGAGGGGGCTTTTCTGCTTAACCTCCCCAGATTTTTTTACATGAGACCCACTGCCCTCTCTGTTTAGGGCAAGTACTCTGTAACTTTCTTTTTTATTTTTATTTTTATTTTTTAAGAGAATTAATACATATATATATATTGGTTTCAGAGAGGAAGGGAGAGGAGGGAGAGAGAGAATCATCAATAAGAGAATCATTGATTGGCTGCCTCCTGCATATTTCATACTGGGGAGGAAACCCACAACTGGGGCATGTGTCCTACCTGGAATCAGACCATGACCACCTGGCTCATAGGTCGGCACTCAAACACTGAGCCAGGCGAACTCGGTTCATGTGTCAGTAAAAATGTTTGTATAAATAAAAAAATCGTATTGCTGGTTTACTTCTCTTCAAGGTATTCTTTGAACCTACTGGTAAATTTGGCAAGAATTTAAACTTAAAATTGGAAAATTACCTTCTAAGACCTAGTGGAACTCATTTTTTCCTTAAATCTTATCCCAAGGATATGCTTACTGATTTGAGAGAGAGAGAGGGGCATTGATGTTAGAGAAAAGTATCAACTGGTTCCCTCTCACACACACTCCCACTGGGGACTGAACGCGCAACCTAGGTGTGTGTCCTGACCAGGAATTGAACCCAGAGCCTCTCGGTATGCAGAGCGATGCTCCAACCAACTGAGCCACACTGGGAAGGTCAGGGAACCAAGTTTTAGGAAAGAACATCTTGGATTGCTCCTAAAATTTCTGCATATCTCAGGTCCAATGTACAGGTAACTCAATGGGAGTTCATGGAGCACCTTGATGACTTTGAGTGGGTTAAATGAGATAGGATGTATGCAACATGCTCATCACTGTGCCAGGCTGGCACTCACTCTATTGTAGTTTCAGTCGGCCTCATCCTGTTTTTTGCATCATTGTTATGAAGTTTCCTTAAAATAGCTCTAGGTTCATGAATTTTGCATCATTCCTCTGAAAACTTGGCCCTGAAAATTGGTAGCAGAGAGTTGGAAATTTTAGCATCCAGTTACTATCTCACTGACATAAGCTCATAATTCAACAGTTATTAAATCTTGATTTGCATAATGATAAAAGAAGTAATTTTCAATATATCAAGATTCTTTAAATTATATGTAATTTGCTGTGTTCTCAGATCATCATGACATCTATAAATTTGTTTCCAGTTTAGATCACATTTCGTTTGACATCATTTTAAATCTCATCATGCCTCCCACAAATGAAGCATGTTAAGTTTATGGGACATATTTTACAAGAGGAATTGATTGAGGTAGTTATGTAAAAAAAAATAAGAGCTTTAGGTGTGATTTCTTTTCATTTTTGCACTTTTGTTAGGGGCAGGAATAGAATATTGGGGACTAGTTATAATAATAAGAAATATTAATCTGGCTCTGTTAACTGTGATTGTTCTGTTCTGATTAGAGAAAGCACATTCTAATCTGTTTGAGAGTTGTACGCCCTGGGGCATGGGAGCTGACATGGGAATGCAGCTATCCTGCTTTCCCCAGAACAGCCTAGATTAACAACCTGGTTGCCTTTAAGCTGGTCCCTGAGGCACCAGCCCCCTACAAACCCCCTCCCGCATTGCCTGTAACCTGTAACCACTGTACCTTGCCTACTTCCCCTTGCATGTAATTTCTACTTTCCCATGGAGTCTGTATCATTCTACCCAAGAGAAGTAGCTGGCTTATGGGGAGAGTAAAGCAGATGTTTCTGGATGACCTGCTGCTCTCCCATTCTGCCCACATTAATGGAATAAACACCATATATGAGTCAACCCAGTCTCTGCTACATTCGTTCAAGTATTAACCAACAGCCTGGGCCCATTAGGTTGTCTGTTTCACTTTAAGTAATTCTATAGCAGTTAGTGAAGCTAGGTAATTAACATAAATGATAATCATTACTTCCCCATCATAAGTCCGAAGATTTCATCTATTTAAAATAATTTACATTTATTTTAAATTAAGAATGAATTTTTAATTAACAAGAATTAAAATCATTACTAGTTTAGAAATAATTAAAACACTATTAGCTCATTTATTAACAGCCTAAATGTTTTTTTACAATTAAATCTTTATTGTTCAGATTATTACAGTTGTTCCTCTTCCCCCCACCCATAGCTCCCCTCCACCCCGTTCCCACCCCACCCTCTGCCCTTACCCCCGCCACCCACTGTCCTCATCCATAGGTATACAATTTTTGTCCAGTCTCTTCCCGCAGCCCCGCCCCCCCCATACCCCTATCCCCCTGAGAGTAGTCAGTACACTCCCTTTCTATGCCCCTGATTCTATTATATTCACCAGATTATTCTGTTCATCAGATTATTTATTCACTTGATTTTTAGATTCACTTGTTGATAGATGAGTATTTGTTGTTCATAATTTGTATCTTTACCTTTTTCTTCTTCTTCCTCTTCTTATAGGATACCTTTCAGCATTTCACATAATACTGATTTGGTGGTGATGAACTCCTTTAGCTTTTTCTTACCTGTGAAGCTCTTTATCTGACCTTCAATTCTGAATGATAGCTTTGATGGGTAAAGTAATCTAGGTTGTAGGTTCTTGCTATTCATCACTTTGAATATTTCTTGCCACGCCCTACTGGCTTGCATGGTTTCTGTTGAGAAATCAGCTGACAGTCATATGGGTACTCCCTTGTAGGTAACTGATTGTTTTTCTCTTGCTACTTTTAAGATTCTCTCTTTGTCTTTTGCTCTTGGCATTTTAATTATGATGTGTCTTGGTGTGGTCCTCTTTGGATTCCTTTTGCTTTGGGTTCTGTGCGCTTCCTGGACTTGGAAGTCTATTTCTTTCACCAGGTAGGGGAAGTTTTCTGTCATGATTTCTTCAAATAGCTTTTCAATATCTTGCTCTCTCTCATCTTCTGGCATCCCCATAATTCAGATGTTGGTATGCTTGAAGTTGACCTAGAGGCTCCTTACACTATCTTCATGTTTTTGGATTCTTTTTTCTTTTTGTTTTTCTGGTTGGGTGATTTTTGCTTCTTTATACTTCAAATCATTGACTTGATTCTTGCGATCCTCTAGTCTGCTTTTGTTTTTTGTTTTTTAAAAAATATATTTTATTGATTTTTTTACAGAGAGGAAGGGAGAGGGATAAAGCGTTAGAAACATCAATGAGAGAGAAACATCGATCAGCTGCCTCCTGCACACTCCCTGCTGGGGATGTGCCTGCAAACAAGGTACATGCCCTTGACCGGAATCGAACCTGGGACCCTTGAGTCCGCAGGCTGAGGCTCTATCCACTGAGCCAAACCGGTTTGGGCAGCTTTTGCAACTCTGCATAATATCCTTTATTTCAGTCAGTATATGCTTAATTTCTAGTTGGTCCTTTTTCATAACCTCGAGGTTCTCACTAAATTTATCGACAGTTTCACTAGATTTCTTGAGGGTCTCACTAAATTTATCGACAGTTTCTAGAAAGTTCTTGAAAAACCTTAAAAGTGTGGTTTTGATCTCATTATCCAGTAGTTTGCTTTCCTCAGTTTCTGTCATTTGTGACTTGTTTTTTGTCTCCGCATTTTATATGCTTCCCTGTGTTGATAGAGTAAATTTCTGTGTTAGGTTTCCTATAAGGCCCAGTGGCTCAGCCTCCCCAATTACCTGAGGTGGACACTCTTGGCACACCCCTTTGTGGGCTTTGTGCACAGTTCTGTTATACATAAGTCTTGATTGTTTTAGGTATCACTGGGAGGAATTGACCTCCAGCCCAATTGGCTGTGAGAATCAGCTGTGTCTGCAGTGGGAGAACTTCTGAGCTGGAGACACTCTTCTGGGGCAAGACTTGCTTCAGTGGGCCTTTGGTGCTCACTGAGTCGGCCCACTGAGTGTGTCCCTTATGGATCTGAGGAGTTGTAATCTGGATGGTCCCACTCTGACCCCTGGGGACAGTGGCTCTTTGATCTCTAAGGTGCTGCTAATTTAGCCTCTGCCTGAGGCTGCACAGCAGGAGCTATGGAGAGATTCCTCTTCTTTGTTTGAGGTTTGGAGGTGCCCAGATGAGGCCCAGCTGTGAAGCAATGCAAGCTGCTGTGGGGCCTTGGACCTTCTTTTGGAAGTTCTGGGTCTCTCTGATTCAGCTGCAGTTTGTTAGGTAATTTTCAGGTTGCAAAGGGCCAGGCCTTTCATATGCAAAGCCTCTGTGCACAGCTTGGGTGGTGTGGGGTCTCAGGGGATCAACAGGGCGGAGCAAGCAACTATGGCTGCTCCCCAGTCCTACCCTAAGAGGCCTGCATCTCAGTGTCCCTTTAATCATTGCAAGCACCTTTAAGGGAAAGCCGTCCTCGAGTTCTGCCTGATGCCAGACAGTCTAGTTTCTCCCCGTATGAGTCTGGGTCCCCAGAGACTCACATGAGCTTCAGAGCAGTCTGGAGCTTGAGACTCCCTCCCGATTGAAAAAGACAACTGAGTCCTCAGCAGCCAGCCCTCTCCATGTGCGCCACTCCTCAGTTGCCAGCCATTTTGGCGTGCAACTCCGTACCTCTGCACTTTACTTCCACACCTCCTCTGAGTCTCAGCGCTTGTCTCTTTCCTTCTAGTTGTAGAATTTCCACTCAGCCAGCCTTCCTGTAGTTCTGCATGATGTCCGTTTTGTCTTTTAGTTGTATTTTTAAAGTGGTTGTGTGAGGCAGCAATTTCCGATGTTTACCTATGCTGCCATCTTGGTTTCCTCAGCCAGCCTAAATGTTTAAATTCTGTTCAGAGGATACCTGCATATTTGCTCTCTAAATGTCTTTCTTGCATGTGCTAATTTAAGGCTCCTTGCACAGAAAGCTATGTACAATATCTTTTTGTTAAAGTATTTTCCAGTCAGGCTGGTGTGGCTCAGTGATTCAGCATCAAACTATGAACCAGGAAATCACTGTTCCATACCCGATCAGGGCACATGTCCAGATTGGGGGCTTGATCCTCATTACTGGGCATGCAGTAAGCAGCCTATCAATGATTGTCTCTCATCATTGATGTTTATATATCTCCCTCCTTCTTTTCCCTCTGAACTTAATAAAAATATATATTTTAAAATTAAGTAAATAAAGTATTTTCCAAACATACAGCTTTACTTTGTTCATTTTTCTTATAAACTACACATTAGTGAATCGTTTGTGAAATTGTTTTTTAGGCAGTTGGTTGGGAGCTGAGCTCTCTAGATAAGACTTCACAAAATAAAATGAATGTGTTGTTACCTAAAAGTAACAGATTGATTTCTATAATTCAGCTGATGGGAAAACAGTAATTATTAGAAATGTGGTAGAGAAAGTTAGAATGAAGTAATTAATTTCCATTTATAATCATGTAGGATATATATATATATATATATCCATTTTGTTTCTTTATATTTTCTTTGCCTAGACAGGTCTTAAGTTTCTTAGGGAGAGTGACCTAATATTTGTGTATTCCAAAGCAGTTAACATGGGGCATGAGCTGCTGGCAGAGCAGTTTAGAATGCGACCCATACGGCAGTTTGAAATGGGTGGCATGGAATTTGCGGTGCAGAGTCGGAGGATGTGGAGTTGGTGGTGTGGAGTCGGTTGTGTGCAGTCGGTGTGTGAAGAGTCGGTGTGTGAAGAGTCGGTGGAGGTAGAGTCGGTGGACGTAGAGTCGGTGAGTGCAGAGCCTCTTCATGTGTAAGAGGGGACTGTCCCTGCCTCCCCCTCAGGGCTGTTGAGAAGAGTGAATGTTGAAAGGTGAGAGGGAGCCTAGTGCAGGGCATGGGATGGGCAGAGAGACGGTGCCCAGGTGAATCCAGAGTCTGTGAGAAAACCCTTCCGGCTGGCAGGCTTTGATCCAAACTATGTCTGTTATGCCCAGAGTTCGGGGTCTCCAATAATCCACCACCAGGGAGCCTTTTCTGATGCAAAAGCAAAGGGTCTTTTATTCAAGCCCGGGACTTGGTCCCCCTCCTGCCTCCATTTCTGGATGCAAGAGAGAGCCCCGAGTTCTAAGAGAACAAAGAATTTATAGGGCTTGGGTCAGGGGGTGGGGGCTCACTCGGACCACTGATTTGGCCGATTCTGGTTGGTTGAGTGATGGCCGGGGGGGCTAATGATGCAAGGGCAGGGTGCAGCTAGGGTCTGGTTACACAAAGACAGGAGGTGGCTAGTATACTTTTGGCCTTGGGCTAGTTTCCTTGCGTTCCTATTGGCTGAGATAAGGGCTGGCTGAGCAATTGATACGTTCTATGGCTTTTGCTTGAAGAGGAGTTAGGAACACGGTTATCAGCCCCGTTCTGTTCTTTCATTCCCCCCTTGTCTTGGAACTTCCGGCTCAATCATGAGACGGACTGAACTATCAACTGAACTACTTTTATACACTTCTTGACAAATTGGACTAGTCTGTTAATAATGCAAGGGCCGAAAGTCAACAGCATCAGGAGGATTATTAGGGGTCCGCTGAGGTCCGCTGTCTTCTTGAGGGTGATCTGCAGCAGGTGTGCTTGGTTAGAGGTCACCTTCCAGTCAGGCTCCTTGCTGTCCTGGGCACAGAAGAAGCTGGGCTTGTGACCTGGCAGAGACAAACTATAACAAATGGCTCGGTGGAAGGGAAAGAAACCATTTTAGTTTTAACAACCTCTATTGAAATAGGATTTTTCTTCTTAAAATTTCTCTATGGCTATTAAAAAGCTAAATTAATATTAATTTATCTACTGTATTCAATTTGGTCTGATGTTTGCATAAATACAACAAGAGTGGTAACTGACTACCTTTGCTGGAATTTCATGACTGAATCTTAACGTGCCCCGTAGGGCCAGGAAGCCAAGCCATTCAGCCGCCATCAGGCCTGCCTGCAGCATCTGCTGAGTTAGGTGAATCCCTCACCTGTAGTAACTCCACCTGAGCCCACGTTCTAGGCTTTAAGGCCCATCTCAGTAGCTTTCCTACTCGTTGCAGCCCAGAGTGAGTGGGGGTTCCGCAGGGATGCAGAGGCATCCTTATTGCTCCCCTTTTACTTTTACCAACCGCCAGTGATGGTAGGGCATGGGCTTGACGCTCCAGCGCCAGCCATCTTCAGGGCTCCCAAGCAGGATACCAGGCTTTTCCTGTGGCACTCTTATTGGCTTTAAATCTTCAGAGTTCAGACAGGTTTCTTTAAAACATGACATTCCAGTCAAAGTTTCCGGTTAATAAAATTACTATTGAAAACCGGTCTTATTGATTTCATGCAAAGAAATGTATTGCCATGACTTATTAAGCATCGCCAGATTTCAGAGGAATTATATAAGGAGAAAAACATACTGATTTGCTTTAAGATTTTCTGATTTTTTTTGTTAGTTCTTTTAATGTTTCTCTTTTTCTTTTTAAATTTTATACTTTCAGATTAGCCTTTAAACTTTTTTTTATATTTTTTAAAAATGCACAACCATGCTTCAGACTTTTCATTCCAAATAGGCTTTTCCCAGCTCTCTACAGCGAGGTTTGTACTATCCCTGATAGTACAGGCTGCCAACTGTTAGCTGTCTTTTAATAGAGATTAAAACTTGATGGGTATTCTTCTTTGCCCAGTTGGGCACCTGCCCTCTTGGCAGCCAGACACCCTCTACTCTTGGGGTTCACCCCACACAGTTCCCTTCCAGGATAGCCAATATATATTCAAACCTGCAAGAGAATTAAAGGTTAATATAACATATCAATATAATGAAACATAATATTGGCATCATGGCCGCTTCAGGCAGCCAAATCCTCCGCTACTAAACATGAGATATGGCAGGGCTATATAAACATTTTAGGGAGGTGACTAAAGTCCACTCTTTGATCTTTCTATATAAGGTAAAATTGTTCTTGTCTTTCTGAAGCCATGTCTATGAAGATGCAGGCATCATCTGAGTCTATTATACAATTTTCTGCAGGTATAGTCCTTTTCAAGTTGGGGTGAGTCCTGGGGTCGTGAATTTTTTTATCCACATTGAGTCCCCACGCTGGAAAGGATGTACAGAGTCCGAGGTGGCACTGGTAGGGCATCTTGAACAAGCTTATGGGTGGCTTGTAATTTCTGTAAGAGATCACGTCCAAGTAAGGGGTACAGGCATTCTGGCATGATTAGAAACGAATGAGTTACCATGTTCTTTCTGAGGTCCGCAGTCCTCTTTGATGTCCAAGGAAAAAGGCAGTTTGTCTGGTGGCTCTTAGAATTGGTGCCTTCTTAGATGTTACTGGTCCCATTGGCTCTGTCAAGACTGAATAGGCTGCTTCAGAATACATCAGGAAACTAACCGGGGGTTCTATTTATTTATAAATATTTATATCTAAGTAGACATATAAACATTAAATAAACATTTATATTTATACCTTTTCAGTGAACAAGTACTTTTACAGTCTTGGGAATTTTGGCAGATAACAGGAACACTGCCCAAGTCCCCTGGTGGTGGCCTGACAAGAACAGATGTGGGGGCCTTTGACTGGGGGGTATAAAGTTTCCATTCTTCCTCTCTCGGCACTGCTAAGGACAGGATCATTGGAGAGGTCTCTTCACCTAGGCAAGGCTGTGCTGAGCCATCTGGGGCAAAAGTGGTTTCTGCTTCCATTAGAGGGACCAGGTCAACTGGTAAATATAGGAATTCATGAACCACCTGATGGCCGCCTAACTGACATCGGTGGGGGCGGCAGAACAGTCTGCAGCTGTGGTCCCGGTAGCTCCAATCATGGTGACTTCCTGTCCTGAGAGGGGAGCTACCTTCTGAGTAACTACCGAGTGCTCTGCCGCTATATCAATCATAAAGTTCATAGTCTGGCCCCCGTTCTTCATTTTGACCATCGGCTTTTGGGGGCCCAGTTGGAAAAAGCCCAGTCTGTCCTAGTCGGTATCAGCTGCTGCCAGTCCGAGGAGGTCTGCCTCAGGCGGCTCTGGCTAATAGCGGCTGGGTGGTTTGGATGGTCTTGCCAGCTTTTTCTGGCCTGCTTCTGCCCTGCCTGCCTCTTTACTTCTGCTACTGAACTTTACTCTGTTCCTTCTTACACATGCAGAACTGGACCCAAGACAACGAGGTTTGAGCAATTTTAAAATTCCTTAATATATATTTTATCATTCATGTTGCAGGGAGGGATCGGGTTGGCTCCTCCTGAATAAAAGAATTAATCAAAATAAGGTTTATTTTCTAACTTCATTTGTCCTTGGGTGTGGACAACAAATGATACTAATCAGATTGACATAAACGATTTAACCTTTGTTTAGGGAGGCAAACGCAAAGCATTTGCTTCCAGCTTATTGGTCTATTATGCATTTAATTTTCTTAAAATATATTCTGGCACAGGAGAAAGTTGTTTTATTGTACACAGGTAGTTTAACCCCTATATAACTGGGCTTGGACCTTTGCCCAGCAAACTGCAATCTATAAGTTCAATATGCAGCCTCTGGTTCTTCTAACCCAACGAGGTTTCGGCCAGTCTCTGAGTTAGACTCCTCCTCTCTTGGAGAATTTTAAAGTCCTGATGGCTCCCGGGTCCAGGGAGAGTGCCCTTTTGTTAACTCTTAGGGCCCTGCTTTCTTGCCTTTCTACCAGTTCCCTTTGTGGCAGAGCAGCAACCAGGCCTTTTTCAAGGGAGTGCACTTGAAGGGGATATCAGCCCCTCCTGTGAGCAAGCTGCTCCACCTAGGGTCTCCTGGGGCCCGGCCAGAGCGTCCTCCAGCAAATCTCCGAAGCCACTGCCCTTTCACAGTGGTATGGACTCAAGCAGGGGGTTCACTGGATGTAGCCTGCAGCGAAGCGCTTTCTGGCTTCTGCCTGCAGCTGCTCGTGCCCACGAACCCTGCCCCGCAGCATGCTCGGCACCGTCAGCTCCAGCACCTTGGCATTCTCCAGCTTAGCCTGCACCTCGGTGTCCGCCAGCAGCTGCTGCAGCTCCTGTAGGCTCTCCTTGATCCATGCATGTGCAGCTTCTTCTCCACCAGGGGCTTCAGGGCCTTGCGGGCAGCTCAGGCACTCAGCCCCGCCTTCTTTGACCTGGCTCTCAGGGGCTGAGTCTGCCTGGCAAACAGTTCTAAATCACCAGGGCGGCTGCGGGTTTTAATACATTTTAAATGTATTTTATTCTTAAGATATATCTAGATCTTTTGTGATCAAACTAAGAACAGGTATTGGTCTAATTTAGCATTGGAAGGGTTAAAAAGAATAACCCAGGGCAGAGAAAGACTACATTGTTTACAGTTACTTCTTGTGATTTTGAAGTTCATTGATAAGACCTGTTAGGTCTGCAGCCAGTAACTTAACTGCCAACACCTCCACCCCCTTTCTCTCAGCCCAGGCCCGATTGCTTTTCCTCACAGAGTCGGCCTGGAAATATAACGGGTGCATCTGTAACATTCAGTTACAGATGCTTTCAGAATCAGGATGAGGGAGGAAGGGAAAGACCAATTGAAAACAGCAAGTTAAATAAAATACAGTCACAGGCAGTAAATCTCTCCGAGACCTGCGGAGCTGTCCACTAAAGAGAAAAGAAAACCATGAATAACAAGTTCTTTGAAATTTGCTACTTTGTTAATTTGCTAAGCAAACAGTTAACTTGAAAAGACTTCTCTCTTGCTTTTCTTACAAGCAATCTTGGAATTTAGCCAGCTTTTAATTCTATCCTAGAACTTCAAAATTTCAATTTAATACAGCGAATTTACAACCCAGGAGAGAGCAACTGATAGAAATTTATATTAACTAAGTGGGTGGATTCCCCTTTAATAGTGAGCAAAAGACTCCGAGAACAAAAATGATTCTTGCAGCTGCTAAGAGATTTTGCAGACTATTTCGGGGTCCAGCCTAAGCCTTCAGCCAGATGAATTAACAGAAATGCAAAATAAATCTAAGTAATTTTCACTTTACACAGACTAGTAATGAGCAGCCAAAATAGACAAAACACTTGTATTCACATTCTCTCTGGAGCTGAGCAGATAAACAAAACAATGCCCAACTCCCCAGATGAGCGTGGGGGCACTCCTGGCACCCATGTTCCAGAACAGAATTTTCAACCAACGTTTTGGTGAGAACCTACCGGAGGAGTTAAGACTGCGTCTAGTCCCCCCTCTCGGTAGCAAATTGGCTAGTCCCACACAAACAAACAGCTGTCCATTCATGCTTCCTCAATGTTTTAGCATTTATTTCAATTTCACAATCTGTATTGTATCCCTTTAAAAATTTTTTTAACATGTAATTAAGAACAGCAGGTTTACTTTTTCCCGACCTCATGATGATCAGTGACGAGAGACAGACAAGGGAGGGGGTGACCCGTTTTCACAGATCCTCACTCAGATGCCCGCCTGACCAAAGTTGTGAAGCCACATAAAGGAAAGGAGAGGGCAGGCCCCCTCCTACCACATTCGCACACTTTCACCAGACATCCATTCAGCAAAGGCATTTAGCTATCACAACACACAGTTTTTCCCAATTCAATCCGAATCTTAAACTTTTAGCAAATATTCAGCATTTCTCAATCAGTAACATTTTTAAGAATAAACTTAAAAAATGCAAGACATAAGTTTTTTATCATTTGAACTCAGTAAGCTTCAAGGTCCCAAGTTCCCAGCGGTTCTGGGAAACCACACCTGAGGCTGGCAAGCAGGTTTGGCCCAGCCTTTGACTTTAAAATTATCATAATGCTTAAAGGAGTAGTTTGAGTCTGTCCCATAACGTCCGTCCAGTAAGTCCACAGAAAACAGAAAAAAAACACAAACACAGACAAATACAGTCTTCCAACTCTATGGAAGCAAAACCAAAACAACCTTCCGACTCCGCAGAAGCAAAACTACAGATTAGACGATGGCCATGCGCCAACTGGCGGGAGTGACCCGCCTCGTCTCAGATTGAGGGGTTTCTGCGCCCCTCCAGATGGAGGATCGGAGCGTCCCCCGATTCCTCCCGCCCGTGGCCCCCCCGTGCGTCCACTTAGGCCGTTTCAGGCATTATAGATTTCAGAAGTGAGCTCACACAGGACAGAACACACAGAACAGAATAGACAACACACAGACACTTACCGCGGTCAGGCAGACACCCCGGATTGTGGTCCCTCGTGGATTTTGGGGATCCCGGACGAGCCCCCAAATGTTATGCCCAGAGTTCGGGGTCTCCAATAATCCACCACCAGGGAGCCTTTTCCGATGCAAAAGCAAAGGGTCTTTTATTCAAGCCCGGGACTTGGTCCCCCTCCTGCCTCCATTTCTGGATGCAAGAGAGAGCCCCGAGTTCTAAGAGAACAAAGAATTTATAGGGCTTGGGTCAGGGGGTGGGGGCTCACTCGGACCACTGATTTGGCCGATTCTGGTTGGTTGAGTGATGGCCGGGGGGGCTAATGATGCAAGGGCAGGGTGCAGCTAGGGTCTGGTTACACAAAGACAGGAGGTGGCTAGTATACTTTTGGCCTTGGGCTAGTTTCCTTGCGTTCCTATTGGCTGAGATAAGGGCTGGCTGAGCAATTGATACATTCTATGGCTTTTGCTTGAAGAGGAGTTAGGAACACGGTTATCAGCCCTGTTCTGTTCTTTCAGTCCACTGATGGGAGGTCCATGGCTTTCCTTCTACCAAGAATCTTGGGTTCTGGCTCCTTCAAGGAAAATGGACAGGAGATGGAAAGGCAGCAGTTACCGCCCGTTCCCAGTCTTTAGAAATCCTGAGTGGGGTCAACCTTGGAAAACTGCCACCAAGAGAAAGGGTCACATCCCGTGGATGCGTGTTCCCACACTGTGAAGGCATTCAAGGGAGACTCAGACCCCTAAGACACCCAGTGGTTCTGGGAGGGCTCAGGGGCAGGAGCAGAGATAAGGGGAAAAGCCAAATGGCTCCCCCATGTGTGCTGGGCACTGGGACTGGAGATTCCTGAGTATTCATGTTGAGTCACACTTGGACTTGAGTTACTGCCTTTTTTTTTTTAGCTTATATACCTATGCTCTATATGCTTATCCACTATTCCAATTACCAGCACCCTATTCTGGCAGCTGGGCCTTCTAGCTCTACCCATCCACAGCGCCCCTCCCCCAACACACACACAACTGGAAAGCTTACATGGAGTTTACTTTCACTTTCTTTATTATGTTTTATTGCTTAAAGTGTTACAAAAATATTACATATGTCTCTTTTTTATTTTTTTATTTTGGAGCTTACTTTTTAGCCCAGATCTTTTCAGACTAGTTACCATTTGAGTTTGTGGTTTTTTTTTCCTGCTAGAAAGTGTTAGTTGGAAACATTTGAGCTGCCAGGGATATTCAAATAATGTTGCAGGAAAGGGCCAGATGATCCTTTCTCCTTTGTTACAGGATCTGCACCCCAAGGTGACATTTATTCTGTTGAGCACCTTTATTAGGTAGTGGAAGGTTCCACATCACTCTCCCAGAGCAGTAGGCACCAACTTGCCTGAAGTTCCATAATTGAGGTTGGCCCCTCAAGTGATCTCTTTGCCATAACAATGAAAGTTTACCAAGTGACTTAAATTTACCTTAGGTTTCAGAGTATTTTAGATTATTCCTCACATGGAAGCCAGTCAACAGAAAGCTCTGAATCAAAAGTAGGTTATTGGTCCTTAAAATTGCTAAGGGCCCATCCATGACCGATAAATATCCATGGGTGACCAGTAGGATTGCATCTTCCAAGCCAATTGGGGATAGACAGGGAGATTAAGCATCGCTCTCATAAAGATCTGCTGGTTCAGAATCTGAGTAGTTAGAGAAGGAATAGTAGTAGTCCAGCCCAGGTCCTGGCTTCTATTAGTTTTCTTTGGTTTGTATGATTTGCTGCATAAAGAAGGGAGCATGGTGTTATCTGACTTCATGGGGAAATCTATTCGTACATTAATTTAGTTGTTACTTACATAATAGCTGAGGTACACTGAAATACAAACGGCAATGTAAGTACAGGTAATAACCAAAATTCATAACATTTTCAGAAAACTGCAACATTTGAATATGAGAAACTATGAAAATTCCACATTGGTATTTCTTTGGGAATCCAAATAATTTCAAGAAATAAATGTCAGGACTAGATTTTTACTTTAGTTTAAATTTTCTGAGCATATCTTTTTGCCATATCATCTCTTTTAATTCTCCTAGCAAACTTATAAAATAAGGAAGTAAGTTTCTTATTTTGTAGAGGAGAACTGAGCCAAAGATAAGGACTTGTTTGATAACAAATAGCTATTAGTTATAGAACTAGGGTGTCTGAGTTCTAGAAACTTATAATAATGTCAAGCTAACTCTAATTAATTCACTGAATTATACTGCTCTCAAATCATGACGGTTACAATTTTTTGTTTTGTACTTCATAAAACAGTTGTGGAACTTACAAATTTTAAGTGTATGGTATCATTAACATTGCAATATTAGCTCTGATATTATCTGAAATATCCTAAGAATTTACTATATTTTGAAAATATTTTTATATTAATATTAAGAGAGTAATGTTATTTATCACCAGTTTTGTGCACAGCAAGCAACAGCTAACTTCTAAATATAAAGAAGAAAGGAGGCCTCAAAAATCTGAATATAGCACTCCCTGGTAAAACCTCTGATAGTGAATTCCTCTTGGAGTTCCTGCCATAGATGAAGTAAGAGTGAGAAAGTTTGATAATGAGAGAGCAGGGAAATAATACCAAACAATGTGAAAGTTGCATGTATAGTTTTTCTAATCTCTTTCTTCATAGCATAGTATTCAGTATTAATAACAACATTAAAATCTGGGGCAATATCATTTGAAAAGAAATTCATTTAGTTAGTCCTTATCCCTAAAATCCCATAAAATATCTTTATGTAAAAAAAATTATGTTTGGATGGTGTATGTTTCCTCTATGTTCATATTATTCCAAATTGTACCTGTTCTAAAATGGATCTTTTGTTTAGTTTTCATTGAAATGGGTTATATTTTGCAAGTACTTGTTATTACATAGAGATTTGTCTCACAAAAAAAGAAACTAAAACTCGGAACTCAACAATACTTTCCTAATATCACAAACAAATGGCAAAGAATAAGAACTATACCCCTTAGCCAGAGTGCAAGAATCTCAATGAGATAGTGTTTTAAAGATGTCTACCCATAGAGCGGAAGTCAGAAAAACAATACCTGTTGGGAAGCATAGCGTATTGTTCACATTATGCCAAGAAGATCTCATTATATCAACTTTAATCCTCAGAAGTCAAAACAGAAGGAGATATGTTCACTTCATTAATTTGATAATTATCAGGACACTGGGATTTCTTTAGAACAGTGGTTCTCAACCTTCCTGATGCCGTGACCCTTTAATACAGTTCCTCATGTTCCGGTGACCCCCAATTTTATTGTTATAAATTGAACATAATTAAAGCAGAGTGATTAATCGCAAAAACAATATGTAATTATATATGTGTTTTCGGATGGTCTTAAGCGACCGCTGTGAAAGGGTCGTTCTACCCCGAAAGGGGTTGCAACCCACAGGTTGAGAACCACTGTTGTAGAACAAGATGCTCTATTGGCATTGGTGAAAAAATAATCATAATAAATATTCGCAAAGCCCAACGAGGGACTCAACAAATTACAGTAAACGTACAAAAATGTTTCTCAGTAACAAAAATGCCAGATATGTTACCTAGTTCATTGTGCAATCTGAATTGTGTGAAGAGTCTACGGCCATACCACCCTGAACGCGCCCAATCTCATCTGGATTCTGTGAAGACACCTTGGACTTAGTCGACTTTATCAGAGGACTTGTGTAGGTTGGTTTTGCAAGTGATAGGAAACACAAAAATGAAATAGTGTTTTGACCTTGAAGATATGTGTAATACGGGAGAGCTTCCCCAGGTTTATTTCTCTCTTATTTTTTTAAAAAAATTTTCACAGAAAATATCAAAATTCAGTTACTCATTTTTCAGCTTAATGATACGCCATTTAACTCTCAGGCGTCTTTTAGGTACTTGTTACTGTGATGTTGCAGAATTCAAATACCGTCCCTGCCTCCAAGGGCTTGTTAATATCACGCCATCTATATTATTTTCTATTCTTTATTCAGTGCTTATTAGGTGCCATATCACATTAAGTGCTTATGAATATAGTTATTTATTCTTTCATATGCCTGAGTAATACATCAGTCTCTCTCTCTCTCTCTCTCTCTCTCTCTCTCTCCATATATATATATATATATATATATATATATATATATATCACATATACAAAACACATATACATAACACATCATCTTTATTCATTTATCTATGGGAAGAATCCTGGTTGCTTCCATATCCTGGCTATTGTGAATAATGTTGCAGTGAACATAGGAGTGCACAGATATTTTCCCCCCAAAATGCGTGTTTATATATATCTGTTGGGTAAATACCCAGATGAGGAATGGCAGTTCTGTTTCTAATTTCTTTAGGAATCTCCATGCTGTTTTCCACAATTACTGTACCGATTTATATTCACATGAACAGTGTGTGAGGCTTTGTCTCTTCTCCATGTCCTCAAAAACACTTGCTCTTTATATTTTGAGAACAGCCGTTCTGAGAGGAGTGAGGTGGTACTTCTCTGTGGCTTTAATTTGCATTTCCCTGATTAGTGAGGTTGAGCTATTTGTTTCCTTGAATTTTTTTAAACATGTTTTTAATTATTTTTAGAGAGAGAGGAAGGGAAAGTGAGAGAAACATCAATGAGAGAGAACCATCACATCCATAGGCTGCCTACTGCACGCCACTGCTGGGGTTGAGCCTGCAACTGGAGCATGTGGCCTGACCAGAAATTGAACCAGGAACCTCTCAGTGCATGGGACAGCTCTTCATTCACTTAGCATTACTGGCCTGGCCTGTGGGTTTCTTTTAAATAGGGAAAACACTGAGAGACTTGGAGTTGACTTCCCCTAACTTTTGATGCACTTGGGTTACATCCCATGCTCATTCTTAAATCCTTTAGAGGTAAACCAGTTTCTTTAATGAGCTTAGTATAATCATAACTCTCTTTGGAGCTGGGGAGATAACACCTTCTTTGTGTATCAGAACAGTAAATGTCCAAATACAGTTGTGGTTCTCCAGCAATAAGGAAGACTAAGGTAGGGAGCCAGCAATACTTACTACAGGGATTCACTGGAGTTTTTGGCAGAAGACTAACAGGATTACATATGATTAGGTTCCTCTGTTTGTGGTGGGATGCAGGGATCAGCAAGATTTTTCTTTTAAAGGGCCTGATTTTAGTCCATGTGGTCTGTCATATCTACTCAAGTGTGCCATTGTAGTGTGAGCGCAGTCCTAGAGAATCTGTCAGTGAATATGCATGACTGTGTTCCAGTGAGACTATTTGCAAAACCAGATGGCAGTTTGTATTTGGCCTGTGGACCGTACATTGCTGACCCCTCCTGTAGAGGATAGATGGAAGGAAAACACATAAAGAGATGGGAGACCAAAGAATATTTTGCCTCTGGACTAGCATAAGTCTACTATGAAGATTTCAAGCATCCATGCTGAAATGAGTCCGGAAGCTCAATTCATTCCCTTTAAAATGTTGGTGTTTTTCTACCTTTATGTCTTTCTCATTTGTTTTGCTTAAAAAATATTACTAATTTAAGAAAGAACAATAATAGTTGGTAGTATTTTCCCCGCTGTGAATGCCATCATCTAGAAGCCCATATTTGACTAGGGCACTTGACAGTAGCAAAATATAGCAGAGACGGTAGATCTTGTGATGATTGCATGTAAAGACTTACTGAGGAGAGAGAACTCTAAGGTGATTCATAGGTTTCTAGGTCGTGCACTTGCATTTTTTTCAGTTGTGTTGTTAATCCTCACATGAAGGTATTTTTCCATTGATTTTTAGAGAGAGTGGAAGGGAGAGGGAGAGACAGAGAAACATTGATGTGAGAGGGACATGTCAATCGGTTGCCTCCTGCATGCTCTCCAACCAGGGACAGGGAGCCTACAACCAAGGTACTTTCCCTTGAACGCAATCACACCTGGGACAGTTCAGTCTGTGGGCAAGGGCTCTATTCACTGAGCTAAACCAGTTAGGGCCTGAATTGGCATTTGGAATGGACATGAAGACTAGGTCTTTAACCGATCGGAAGGAAAGAGCAACAGTTCATGAAGAAAGACCAGTATTTTCCCATACAGGTTGAGTTTAATGAGTATCCTTGGATATCCCTATATTTTGGATAACATTTCTTTCACTTTTTAGTTGTCCTGTCAAAAACTGCCTTTAATAGGTGAGCCACGATAGTGTTTAATAGGAACTTTTTAAAAAGATTAGTAATAAAGAAAAAGAACTCTGCAATCATTAGAACACTGTTTTATTAAATACTAGAGGTCTGCCTGCACCGATGGGGGACGATTGGGGGTGTGGCCAGCCAGGAGATCAAATGTTGGAAGCTATAGCTTTCCTCAGGCTGGATCTAATTATAAAGGATGGCCAAAAGAAAACCCACAACAGAACTGTTTTGCATTTCACGTGCCATGAGATGAAGTTGTTTATGTGTTGTTTGCAAACATACATCAAGATGGATGATGGCCCTTTAATGATTTTTGCGTTCTTTCTGGGACCCTACTCTTAGTTTAACAATATGATCTTCATGCTTGTTTGTTAAAAGGCTTTTCTCTTTTTGAATGTGCCTGTGCTTCACTGTTGCTCCTGGCAGCCTGCAGATCCTCTTTGCTACCCCATTTAAAGAGAGATTGAAAGCTCACCTAATCGGCAAGTCACTGCAATTTCACAAAATCCCCGCAGCCTCTCTACATTTCTCCGCAAAGGACCGCCATCCATTAATGCTTCTGTCGCCTTTTTGGCTAACTTGGAAGGTCTCCTGGGGCTTCAGGCCATGGAGGGAGAATTCCACACCTTGGCTGCAATATTAGCAGAGCCCTCTGGAGACTCTGGTTGGGGTCAGAGGGACTGATAATTATTTTCGTGTGCTTGCACTAACTGTACATGCACCAGGGAGCCAGGGAGAGATTTAGGAGTGTTTGGGGTCATTCGGGTTGGGGGTCGGCCAGGGGGAGGAGCTGCAAGTGGTGGGCGGTCGGATGAACCCCTAACCAGGGTGTTGGGGGCCGACTGGGGGCTGAGCCAGCCAGGAGGGGGCGCCGAACAAGGTCAGTTGAGGCTGTTTGGCTGTTGCAGTGCATGTCATAGCCACCAGTCTTTCTGGTCATTCTGGCATAATGGTCGCTGGGCTTTTATATAAATAGACTAGAGGCCTGGTGCACAAAAATTTTTGCACTGGGCGGAGGGAGGGGGGTCCCCCAGCCCGGCCTGTGCCCTCTTGCAGTCTGGGACCTCTTGGGATATAATGACCTGCTGGCTTAGGCCTGCTCCTGGGTGGCAGAGGGCAGGCCCAATCCCTAAGTGCAGCCCATGGTCAGGCTCAAAGCAGGGCCGATTGAGGAGTTGGGGGGCCGCCCCATCATGCACAGAGCAGGGCGGATCGAGAGGTTGCGATGCCACCCTCAGTCACGCTCAGGGTAGGGCCAATTGGGGGGTTGGGGCACCACCCCCTGTCACACACAGAGCAGGGCGGATCAGAGGGTTGGGGTGCTGCACCCTGTGAAAGGGGAAGGTGTCCCAACGCCCTGATCAGCCCTGCTCTGTGCCTGATAGGGGGGAGCTCCCCAATCCCCTGATTGCCCTGCGGCTCTGTGTGTGACAGGGTAGAGCCATAACCTCTCCATCGGCAGGGCCAATGGGGAGGTTATGGCTCTACCCTGTCACACACAGAGCAAGGCCCGTGGAGGGGGCTTGGGGCGCCACCCTCTATCACCCACAGAGCAGGGCCGATCAGGTGGTTGGGCCACCGCCACTGTCACACTCAGGGCAGGGCCGATGGTGAGGTTATGGCTCTACCCTGTCACACACAGAGCCGCGGGGAAATCAGGGGATTGGGGAGCTCCCCTCTATCAGGCACAGAGCAGGGCTGATCAGGGCATTGGGACACCTTCCCCTTTCACAAACAGAGCAGGGCAGATAGGGAGGTTGTGGCCCCGCCCCCTGTCACACACACAGCCACAGGGCGATCAGGAGATTGGGGAGCTCCCCCCTATCAGGCACAGAGCAGGGCTGATCAGGGGGTTTGGGCGCTGCCCCCTGTCATGCAGATCCCTGTGCCGGGAGCCTCGCTGCTCTGCTGATCCTGGTGCCGGGAGGCATATTACCCTTTTACTATATAGAATAGAGGCCTGGTGAACGGGTAGGGGCTGGCTGGTTTGCCCTGAAGGGTGTCCTGGATCAGGGTGGGGGTCCCCACTGGGGTGCCTGGCCAGTCTGGGTGAGGGGCTGAGGGCTGTTTTCCGGAAGCGGGTGACTGAAGCTCCTAACCGCTCCTTTTTTTCTTTTTATTTTGTTTTAATTCTGGGCCAACTTTAGCTCTGAGGCCTCGCTGCTGAAAACATCGATACAATGTTGCGGTCGAGCTGGCTGAAGCCTGGCTGAATGAAAGCCCATTTCTGGGGTTTTGTTTAGCTTATTATTTGCAACATAGTACATAGTTGCTTAGAGTTGCAGCTGAGAGGCCGGCAGCGGCAGGCAGGGAACATTGGAGTCCACAGTCACTGGAGCAAGCAAGTCTCCCTGCTCCCATCAGTGCATGACTGCCAGCCGCCATCTTGGCTGACAGTTAATTTGCATAAGGATATGCAGATTATCCAATGGGAAGGGTAGCAGTCGTACCCTAAGTACCATGTTTCTCTTTTATTAGTGTAGATGATAATTATTTTTTTCAGTTTTCCTAGTTAGTTGATTATGATAAGGAATTAAACCCTGTTCAGTTGGAGAAATTTGTCAGTGAGATATCTTCCTTTCCTTTATAGGAACTTTGCTATAGAACATACTGTCAAGCATTGGGATTCTGTATTTCTTATTCTGACTAAATAGGAATGTTGCTCGTTTCACATAATTTTCTGACACCATTGATTCATTTATCCCTTTCATCTGTTTATTCAGGTTGTTATAGATCTACAGAAAACTCGAAAACAAGGAAGAATGGAAGCAAAGTCAAGGACAGGTATTCAGTGAAATCAACTTCTCTATTGTAATCATGTATAACACATCAATCCAAATAACATTTTCACATAATGCAATTGTGTTAGATGTTTCTAAACACACCCCTAGGTTTGCTTATTCACTAGAAAATTTTACAGGACTCGGCATATAGGTGTGCTCACACGTGAGTTTTATTACAGTGAAAGGTGTATAGTAAAATCAGCAAAAGAGAAAAGGTGCATGTGACAAAGTGCGGCAGACATCTGGTACAAGCTTCCCAGAGTCCTCACCCTGTGGAGGTACCAGGATGTGCTTAGTCATTCCAGTGTCAAATTCTGACAACACACATGAAACATGTCATCTACCGGTCTGGTTAGATTCAGTGTCAAGGTTTTTATGGCACACTAGTCACATAGACATCTTCCCCATAGCATGTACCCAAATTCTAGATTCCCAGAAGGAAAGCAAGTGTTCAGTAAGAACCTCATGACTTGTGCAAAGTATTTAGGCACAGGGAGTCACACTTATCATTTAGGGAAATGTGGAAAGCCTACCCAGATTCAGGTTTTCAGACACCAACTGAAGGGTAGGCATTTAAGCAGGACTTTCTAAGGATAGCAATTTTAGGCCTGCTGCATGGAAATTTTCTACACAGCAGGAATAGCCCTGATGGAATTTTTGGCTTTGGCCTAAAATTATGTTTTTAAAGCAAGTAATATGGTAATATAACATGGTATTGGTTTCAGTCCCATCATGTATAATTGCTTGCAGTGCTGGCCACTTTTGTGTTTCTTGGTGAGTATTTCACAGGTATTTGTACCTAAATTACGAGGGCAATCTTAAGGTCCTCTCTTTGTCATTAAGCATTGCCATTTTCATTATGAAGTGTCTTAGAGTGGGCCTCCTTGAATTCATCTTGCATGGGACTCTCTTTGTGTGCTGTACTTGTGGTCCTTGTTTTTCACAGGTCAGGGAAGTTTCAAGTCATTTCTTCAACTAGGTTCTCAATTTTTTGCACATTCTCTCCTCTTTCTCTACAATGTGGATGTTCCTATGGTTTGTGTTGTCCCTGATGTCATTGAAACTAGCTAATTTTTTAAAGAAAAACAATTTTTCTTTAATATTTTGCTGCTGTAATTGGGTGCTTCCTGCTGCCTTGTCTTCTAAGTCAAATATCCTATTCTTTGCTTCATCTAATCTGCAGTTGATTCCTTCTGCTGTATTCTTCATTTCAGATATTGTACTCCTCATTTCTGAGTGGTTATTTATGTGGATTCTTTGTCATTTTTAATAATTGCTATCTCTGTGTTGAAGTTATTATTACATTCCTTGAGTATCTTTGTAACCATGTTATTGAACTCTGTATCTGATGCGTATTTTCTGTCCATTTCATTTTGTTATTTTTTTTGAAACTTTCTCTGTTCTTTCATTTGGGGAATGTTTGACTACTCATTTTGTCTGACTCTCTCTATTTGTTTCTGTATATTAGTTAGATGTGCTTTGCATCCTAGTCTTGGAATAATGGCCTTATGTACTAGGTGTCTTTGAATCTCATTGGCACAATCTTTCTGATCACCTCTGTTAGGTGCTCTTGGAATGTCACTTGTGTGTGTTCTGTGAACCCCCCTTTTTAAACCCTTGATAGCTGTTGGCCTGCTTGTGGAATGGGTTGATCTTCAAGCTGGCTGACTATACACGGTATACAAGCTGCTGTGCAAAGGTGACCCTATGTTGAGCAATTCATGCCAGCTCAGTTTGCTGTATGCCCCGATCTTCATTTGGGTGTTCTGCTTGTGGATCTAATTGGGTCATGCTCTCAAGTCCCCCCACCTAACTCTCAGGTTTGTTGGTTCTGGGGCCTCTTGGAAAGGATTCTTCTGCAAGTCAATGTCATTCTCTGCCTGTGATTTCCCTTGGGGTACCTGTGTGGAGCTATAAACAGATCGAGTATTTGTGACTACCTCTGTTGGGCCTGGGTGCACCTGGGAGGGGCCAGCTGCACAGCAATGCCTCCTTCCACCAGCATCCACCAGCAAAAAGCCCAAGTCACTTGGAGATCCATCTCTGCCTACAAGCTTTCTGTTGGGGTCATTCACTGAAAGAATGCCCATTGGTATGTGAGTTGCATGAGGTAAGTGACTCATCAGGTAGGTGCAAGTGGTGTTTTCCATGTTGATACAGATTCAAACTCTGTTTCATTTTTGGGTGTCAGGGCACTCAGCACAAGTCCCAGGGTACACAAATGCCACTTATCAGCCACCAGATACCCGTGGACTGCTGTGATTGGGGTGGTATCAGGAAGACTATAGGGGAAGGCTATCAAAATTCATCAAGGCCCAAAGACCAGGATTTGACTGTATGAAGGGAGGGCTCAGCACTGCAATGGTGGCTTTAGTTAGATCAGCAAGGGAATAAAGACCCCCCAACCCAAAGTCACACTACTCAGTCTCTGACACCACCTGAATCCACCCAGACCTCTTTAGGAGATCTCCTTGAAACACCATGGGCCCGTACTCCTTTGCAGCATGTAGCTCCACAGGGTAGGGGACAAGGATTCAGGACGATGGTCTAGAACATTCCCCTGGCTGAGACCATAAGGAAGGGAGGGCTTGACATCAGGGGTGATGGATCTGTGAGCATTGTGGGAGAGGGACTCAGCACAGGGAGGGCACCCAGAGGCCACCCCCTCAGCGCTCTCTCCCAGCGCCACACAAAGCAGTCTCCTCACATGACTCTTAGGCCACTCTGAGCCACCCTTTCCTCATAGCCCAGGGTAGGTGGTGGGAAGGATATTATCAGCTGGGCCATTTGTGAGGGCTCCTGGGTTTCTAGCAGAATCCCACCTCTTCCTGGAGGGCAGAATCCCTGCTGATTTTTACAGCCAGATGTCCTGTGGGCTCCTCTTCCAGGCTCTGGTTCTCAGGGCTGGAAGCCCAGCATGGGGTTGAGACAACAAGCTCGTCAGGGGGACCACTGCGCTGAGACATGCCTCTGCATTCTCATCCATCACAAGTGAATGTGGGGCCAGCCCAATTGAATCTCTGTCCTGGGAGTCATGTGAGGAGACTGCTTTGTGTGGCGCTGGTAGAGAGCGCTGAGGGGATGGCCTCTGGGTGCCCTCCCTGTGCTGGAGGCTTCTTCTATAGATCCTTGGTTATAATACTGATAATCAACTAGTCTTCAGTTGGTTATTCAAGTTTGTAGTTACATAATTGAGTTGTAATTCCGATCTGGTCCATGGAGAAAGTGAGTTTAACTTTCACCTCCTTTACTCCCATCTTGGATCACACTGAAAAATTCTGAAATGCACTAGAGGGACTCACTATTTAGGATAGGGTGAGGTGAAATATTTTAAGTGAGGAAGGCATTGTAATGTTAAAATTCAGCTACTAATTTATTTCTGATATATTTAGCACCTAATGAATTCTTTGATTCCAATAGTGTGACAATTAGGTTTGAGGGCGCATGTTTTTATATTAATTTAGACCAAGTCAAGATTTTCCTTTCTTTTTCTTCTCAGTTACAATTATTGATTTCGGGAATAGGTAAACATAGATTAAGAAATCTAACAGTTAATTTTAAAGTCTATTCTAATTTATCTTTGTTCACAATTGATCATTTGAGGATAAATTTATTTCAGAAACACATACCCCAACAGCCAAGGCATCTAAAAATCAAAGAAAGCATGTTCATCGCCCACCGTTGCATCTGGAAAAAATGTCTCAAGAATCACAAATAAACAGGGCATGCGACAAAGAGGATACATCTTCATATTCAGGACACTCTTTTGTGCAAAAGGGTGAGGAAAATGCGCATCAAGCAAGGCACATTAGAGACAGGAAGAATTTACAACTTTCCAAAGATGAGTCAAAGCAGAAGTCACGTGAATTTTCTGTAAAATTCAAAACCACTGATTGTCCTAAGGAAGAGCTACTACATGATAACTCTAAAGAAGGAGCAAGCTTAAGACAAATGCCTTCGAATTTGACAAGTAAAATGCTTGATTGTGAGGGAAAAGGTGCATTTGGAAAGACTATCTCTGCAGCATTACAAACATTTCCTAAACGAGAAGAAACCACTCTCAAAATTGTTTCTCCATCTCATGGACACCCCGGGTCTCCAGAAGACTCTCCGTGGGACTCTTCTTCTGAGCTTTCTTTAAGAGACAAGGAATTACACTCTGAAAATGATCACAAACCTAATGCTGAACAAGTTTTAAACAAAAATGAGAAAAGTTTTTATAATGATACAGTAAATGAAAAAGTAAGGACCCTAGTAGTTACATCTGGAGTGAAAGAAGACCAAGAGTTTCCTATGCAGATGACAAAAAATATGAACCCAAATACCACAGATTGGAACTTAGCCATCGGACCTACACCTCAGTCTCATGATCCAAAAAGCCATCCTGAATTGCAGCATCCCTGCTGCAATGGAACAAAAATCATCATTGAAATGAAAAGCCATGGTATGCCTGCTGTTATAAATATTTATAAGGAAACAAAGCCAAATGAAGGCTTGTTCCAGAATCCATTATGTGCAGATAATTTCAATGCTAATTATTGTACAAGCATGGACTCTAGATTAAAAGATGTGAGTTCCTCTGCACTGCACAATGACAGAACATCTGGAGTATCTGTAATTGAAAAACTAAAGCAAGATATGCAAAGTCTTAAGAATGATATAGAAATGTTAAAAGTAAAGAAGCTGTCTTGGGAAAAAGAGAAAGTTCAACTTCAAAAAGAGGTAGAATTTCACTTGCTGTTACTCTTTGTTTTCTCTCTGTATCAATTCTCTGATCCATTAAGATTTTCCACTCCGGAAAAATATACTGTATGTAAAATGAGGTTGTCTAAGTATGCAATTGTATATATATATATATATATATATATATATATATATATATATATATATACTCGGTCAACTAAATAGCAGGAGTATAGGAAAATATTCTCTTATAATCATCGATGTTTCTCTCTATCCCTCTCCTATGCTGTTTCCTAAAATCAATTAAAAAAAAAAAAACCACATAAATTGACCTAACCAGTTTGGCTGAGTGGATAGAGTGTCGACCTGTGGACTGAAGGGTCCCAGGTTAGATTCTGGTCAAGGGTATGTACCTTGGTTGCTGGCACATCCCCAGTGGGGGGGGTGCAGGAGGCAGCTGATTGATGTTTCTCTCTCATTGATGTTTCTAACCTCTATCCCCTTCACTTCCTCTCTCTGAAAAATCAGTAAAATATGTCTTTGAAAAAAAGAAAAGAAAAGGGGGAATATAATTTAAAAATTGTTCCATACTCTTGAATTAAGTTATATCCTCCTACTTTAAAATTTTCAAACTGATTCTATTATTCCTTGAATTATCAAATCACATGACTACTAACAGAAGAATGATTAACCTTAGAACTCAGATTTAATTCAGTGGACATTGATGATAAACATTTTAAATGTCAGCTTTTTTCACTCTTCAAACTGATCTCTGAGTCATTGACTCAAAACTAAAGAAGACAATTCTAACTGTTCATGTTATACTTACTTTAAAAATGTATCATTTTTATTTTCTTTAGACACGAAGAGCATCTCAAGAAATCTCAGAGCCGTTAACATCTACGCATAACACTTCAAATATAAGTCATTTGGAACTCAGAACACCACTTTTGCAAGCTTCTCAAGATGATAGCAGAAAGAGAAACAGAAAACCACTTGTGACTCTACCAAGAAGTATTGGAACACAGAAAATGTTTGGAAAGGAAACGAACTTTGTAAGTCAAATGCACAAGCAGAGAAAATAAATTTAACTCAGCAATTAGCCTCTAAACTTAAAACATAATTACTATTGTGCCAGGTTCATGAGATTAGGGGGGCATGAAAGCTAACTAAATAGTATAACTTTGGCAAATGAACTTACCATTCAAATGTTCTTCCAGGACAGTTGCATCTCTCCTCCTTTTTTGGTTCTATGTGCCTTTAGTTTTTTTCCCTTAATATTTTCATATAGTTAACCTGATCTACCAGTCTTTAAGCTGAATGTCTTGAAGCTCTAAAATTTAGCAATCCTATATAATAAAAGGCTAATATACAAATGGACCAAATGGTGGAACAACTGGTCGCTATGATGCATACTGACCAGTAAGGGGCTGATGCTCAATGCAGAAGCTGACCCCTAGTGGTCATTATGCACCCACAGGGGGAACACTGCTCAGCCAGAAGCTGCGCCCATAGCTGGCGAGTGCAGCAGCAGTGGCAGGAGCCTCTCCCACCTCCACAGCAGTGCTGAGGATGTCCAACTGACAGCTTAGGGCAGTGATTGTGAACCTTTTGAGCTCAGCATGTCAGCATTTTGAAAAACCCTAACTCTGGTGCCATGTCCGTATAGAAATTTTTTGATATTTGCAACCATATTAAAACAAAGATTTATATTTTTCATATATAGTTTATATATTTAAATGCCATTTAACAAAGTAAAATTTACCAAAAAAAATAGGAGTTCCTGTGTCACCTCTGACACACGTGTCATAGGTTCCGCATCACTGCCTTAGGTCATCTATTGGACATCCCCGGAGGGCTTCCAGACTACAAGAGGGCACAGGTCCAGCTGAGGTACACCCCACTCCAAGTGCATGAATTCCCTGCAAAGGGCCTCTAGTACTATTATAAAATCACTTGTCAGAATCCCCCTAAATAGAAACATTTAAGATAACAACTTAAACACAATGGGTTAAGTTACTCCAACACAATCAGGTACTTGGTAAATTTACTTTCTTGATTGTGACCTTTGTTATTATTACTAGAGGGCGCCTTTAGACAAACTGTCCTTTATAGTTTTCTACTCTATATAAAGACATACATGTTAAATAGGGAAAGATTATCATAGGGGTGAGGGGCAGTATCATTGACAAAGTGGCTAAAACTAATGTGATCTGCAGGAGGAGGGTGTGGGGAAGACAGAAAGGGCAGATCCCACCTCCTATGCGTTGGTAACAGTGGTATAAGCAATGGCCTCTGGAGCTGTTTTCAGTCATTTGATCACCAGCCAGGCTATCTTGTTCTCCCTTAGAGGTTGTTGCTCTAAATTATACCTCAGTGTCAAATGATTAACATCTCCAAGGTAATGAGTGTATTGTACAAGCGTGGTGAAGGCAAATGCTTTGCAGTGTTTTTAAGGGATACTTTTTTAAATCTCTAACGTGGCTACTAAATATGTCCAAGGGCATCTTCAAGGATCTTGTAAGTACCACCCTTCCAGAGGCAGAAAATATTACTTGATAAGCCATCTGCATCACTGACAGCCTCCTGACTTTGGATTCCTTAGCTGGGACCCCCTCTCCCCACTCCCTAGAAACATAAGTACTTTTCAGAACAGTTTAGAACCTATACTTGAAGAGAGTAGCTCTGCTCTGATACATTTTCATTGTTAAAATGCAATTTAATGGGAAATTCCATTTATCATTGTGGCTACTTAAAAAAATGCAAGTCATTGAGGGAAAAATAAAATACTAAGTATCTGTTGTTTACAATCCTACAGGGCTCAGAAGCAGCCAGCAGAGGTCAGCACTGAAGTGCTCCTTCTTGCAGGAACAACAAAGCAGATGACTGAGTACTACTCATATGAGGCCAGTCCTGGAGACACCTTGTGGTGGAAATCCTGATTATAGTTTTACAGGCAATAGAAAACTTGGTGGTTCCTACTCTGAGAATCTTTTTAATGAACCAAATAAACTTAAAATACTAAACTGATTAATATTTGTCTTTAAGTGAAAATTTTTGCCATCTTCTTGCATAGAGAACATTAATTGCTACTTTCCTTACAGCATTTTTATTTCAGTTTTTGTAAAATGTTTTGCTGAGCAGTTGTCAATTTTCTAAATACTGCAATGAAGGAAATATTTGAATTTTTATTTTATATATTTGCATTTTTAAGTGAAGTTCACTTATGTCTATATCTTGCCAGCCCTTGAATGACTGATGACTAACATGGCAATGTCAGGACATCTTGATATAGCAACTAGCTTTTGTTGTGTATCAGTTATTAATATATCCATTCATTATCTCATTCATTGAGTTCTTAGTTCCATAATTCGATTGGTTCATTTTATAGTTTTCATCTCTTTGGTAAGGTCCTCCTTTTGTTCATTAATTGTATTCCTGAGCTC
Source organism: Myotis yumanensis (assembly GCF_028538775.1). Lineage (NCBI taxonomy): Eukaryota > Metazoa > Chordata > Mammalia > Chiroptera > Vespertilionidae > Myotis > Myotis yumanensis. Next base: position 18,660,996 of record NW_027223771.1, on the reverse strand, counting down.
ATTGAACTGACTTCTTGTATCTCGTTGAGTGTCTTCATGACGGCTGTTTTGATTTCTCTCTCCTTTATATCACAATCACCCATTATTTTGAGTTCCTTTCTGGAGAAGAGTCATTGTCTTCCTGTGTAGTTGTTACCTTGGTGGTCCATGCTGCTTGATGGGTTGTTCCTCTGCTGGCACATTTGAAGTGGTGAGCACTTTTCTTATTTAGGAACATTTTCCTTTCCACAATTCAGCAGGTGGATAATTTGAGGTCTTTCTTTAGCTGTCCAGTAGGTGGCAGGATAGCGCAGTTTTTGTTTTCTCTTACCTGTACTACTTAGCTTGGAGAGGGGGACTTCTCCTCACTTGCTAAGTAAAGCATTGGCACAAGGTTGCCACTGAATTAATTAGATGGAGTCAGAGCCTCAATCATTCACCAAGTCCTGGTTCTGGCTGTGCCATGGGGACTGTTTCCATCTCTCCTGGGCTGGACAGGATCTGATTTCCCAAGTACATTTAGCCAATGTAGAGTCACTTGTTGTTCTTCAATTCATTTATTTGCTGTTTTGTGTTGTTTTCTTCTTTGCTTCTTCTCCTGGTGATCTGGGGATAACCATTTAGCCACTTGGCGCAAAAAGAACAAAGGGAAGAACAAAGGCAAGTGTCCAGCGGCCCGCCCGGCTGTGCTGAAACGCTTTCAGTCCTCATCGTCCTTGAACATCCCACCCCCTTCAAAATAGGTTCTCCCTTTTCCAGATACTGGAGATTCCCTTCCTTTTACCAGTTCCTCCACCAAATAACCTCCCTCATTTATGAAAAACCCACAAAAAACCCCCAAAAACCCCACAAAATGACTAAACCATAAAAAAGAAAAATCATAATGACCACCAATGACCCGTACTGAAAGGCCAGAGGACCCATGGTGGCCCCCACCTCCTGACCCCAAAGCAGATCCAGAGCCTTCAAACTACAAACACACCTTCTGAAGACAACAGCCTCCTCTACTGTCTGCCTGCGGTATCTGGAGTGGCTGTAGAAGGAGGAAAGGGTTCCCGTGCTGCCTCCATTTGTTCTGTTATTGACAACGCTGCACCAGCCCTAAGGGTCACATGTGAAGCTCCTGTCTCTACCTCCAGCCACTGGTATCTTTTCAACAAATCCACTTTGGCCTGGGGATGCTCACAAGGCAATGACAAACTGCCTTTCCAGAGGCAGACACCATGTGAGCATGCCCCTTAGGACACATGTTAGCTACTTCACCTCCATTAAAGCATGTGTGTGCGTATATGCATGTGCGTGTGCATGCGCCTGTGAGCAAATACATGCATGCATTCTCTCAGGGCTGGGCCCTCCTGATCCAGAAACTTGACTTCCTCTCCCAGAAGCCTGATGGTCCAGGAGAAGCCCAGACCAGCCAAACCACAAAGACCTGGAGGCCCTGGGTGGACCGTGGAGTCAGGCTCACTGTTAACCTAGAGCTTTGCCAAGCCAGGCCTGGTTTCCACATCCTTCAGGCCAGGGCGGTCTTCCAGGCAGGTGGCCTCAGGCTTTGCTTCTCTCCAGCTGGCTCCTGGGCCACTCTTCGATAAACACTGCGTCTGCCTGCCTGGGAGATGTGCAGTGAAAAGCCTTGCCCGCCCCCTCCCAGCAAGTGTCCACAGTGTGCAGAGGGGAACATGTGGGAGAGGCAGGTGCAGCCTGATTTGGAAAGTGGCTGCAGTGCCCCAGTGTCCCCCACTGAGGATGACACTTTGATTTATTTTTTCTGAGTGACTTCCAAGGGTAGGAACAAAATGTAATATATTACATACACTTGTTCACACTTGTGAGACATATGCGCTTTGAGGTGTCCCCCAAATATATATACTACAGGGTGTCCCCCCAAATATAAACACACTTCAACAGCTGATAACTCAATTTTCACTCCATTTCAGTGTTAACAGATTTAATGTAATGGGTGAAGCCAGAATGAACTTTGAACAATGAAGATGTATCCTCTGGACTTTCTTTTGGGGACACATAATGGATGAGGTGTCTGGCACAGAAAGGGCCACATCCAGGCATCAGGGCTGCTGTTGACAGAAGATGTGAACAAACAGAACGCAGTGATTCTTGGTGTTTGCCATTCCAATGCTTCCTCGGCAGCAGTCCCTGGACCAGAAATAAGGCAAGGGATGGAGGTGCAAACAATAAGAATCGTTCCTTCGGTTTGTTGTTTGTACATATCTCTTAACTTAGCTGCCCTGTATTCCTCAACCGTTATCTGTTGTCTATTGTCAACTTTATCTTTTATGTATCCCCATAAAAAGCCTAGTGGAGAAATTTTCTTCATTCAAATCTTAGTTTGGCTTCACCCATTTTTTCCAATCAGTAAACTTGAAAATGGGTGAAAATTCAGTGAGTTATCAGCTGTTAAAGTGTGTGCACATTTTTTTGGAATTCTACTTTCTGTTCCAATGGGACTAAGTTTTTTCTCCGGATTCTTACCTGTGTGTACATTGGAGGGGGGCACCCTATATTTACATTTAAAAGGCAGTCATTCTTGTCCTTCAGGAGTTGATTTATTATTTCTTTTCACTGTGTGCACATCTTTTGGACCACGCAATGTTTACATCCCATAGGGAGTCATTCATTTTATCAGGAGTCTGACCTCTGTATACCAATCTTGGGGACACTCCATGTTTATATTCCAAAGGGAGTCATTCATGTTTATCGGGAGTCTGATCTCTGTGTACCTTTGTTGGGGGGACACTCTATGAATGTTCTACAGGGAATCATTTGTTTGCATCGGGAGTCTCTCCTGCTGCTGTGTCTATTTGTCCGGGTTCCTGACGCATTTTGTTTCCTCTTGCTTACTAAAGGTGCTCATTGTGGGTTAAGCTAACCCTGATGATTTGGGATCTATAAGGATTTTCTCCATTTGAGCTAAAGTGCTGAGAAAGAAATGTTAACATGGTCCATTTTCTGAGTGCTTTGAATTTTGTATTAAGTAGCCATTGATTCTGGAACACAAGGACGGGTTTGTAATAAAATGAGATGTTGTAGAATTGAGTCGTAGTTTTCCTCACCGCTCCTCACTGGCAGCGCTGTTGGGGCGTTGGGTCTCCGGGGTCCCTGCTCATCCCCCCAGTCTCCCCGGCCCCTGGAATCCACCAGCTCCCTTTGCCAGGAGGTGAGGTCTTGGGAAAGCAAGGTTTCCTCTTTACCATGCAACAGCGTTTATTTTACACTCCTATTAGTTGAATCCCATTTTTATAGGAGATTTATATCACAATAGGAGGTAAGCATAAAGTGATCCGTTGGATTTTTCCAAGGCCATTCAACCAGGAAGTGTCAGGAGAAGGAGGCAGGGAGGAAGTCAGGTAGAGATCCCCTCCTGACCTAATCTAATGGTGTTCGGTCCAGCTGCCACCTGCATGTCCTCTTCCTTCCTCACCAAACCTCTCCTGTAAGTTGCCTCCTGTCACTTCCTTCCCCATTCTTTCCTGAGGTCCTGCAGCTGTGGGAGCTGCCCACTCAGCCGAGCTGTCCTCCCCAATGCTTTGATCCAAACTGAGCAGCGCCACCTGCAGGCCTCCTCCCCTGCACCTTTGGCTTTTGCAGGATCTGACACTGGCCAGTCACCCGTTGGAGCTCTCAGCCTCTGTCCCATGATTCTCTCTCCTCTGGGACAGGTTTTTCAGGGCTCACACTTGCCAATCACTCTGTCACTCACTCATTCCTTCCTGAAACACTCATTGACTGCTTCCACCATGGAGGTAGCTCCCTCCAGGCCCCCTCTGCAGGACTGACCACCTGTTCCCCTAGGTCTGACGCTCCCCTCCTAAGCTTCAAGCCTGATGTCAGCTGCCTTAGATCCTCTGTGCAGGCTACAGGCTTCCTCCACTCTCCCTGGCTCTTCTGGGCTCCCTAATAATTCAAGCAAACCAGCAGTCCATCACAGAAGCCAAAAGCCTGTGGTGCAGGCTGGACCCCACCTCTCTCCATATCCCCCATTTGATAGGTCCCCTGAACCTAAGAATGTGTGTGGAATCTTCCCACTCCATCTTAGATGATTGTCCTCATCCCAGGTCCCATACACACCCCATTCCCTGGGTCTTGCCAGGGACTTGTCAGCTAGTCTGCCTGTGTACCTCAACTTTTCAGTCCTATGGCACCTCTTGGCATTCACCCTGGGTGACCTTCCCTTTTGAACCTTCCCTCCCTCAGGCTCCACACTAGCTACTCCCATCCCTTCGTGGTCTATCTTCTCCATGGGTCACCTCAGAATGCACCCAATGCTCTACCACCCTCCAGTCCAAGACCAGCTCATACAAATCTGCCACTTTCATTGCAATCTTCCCAGAATACTCCAAACACCTCAAGCCCCAGCCTCTCCTGGGAACCTCCAGATCTGTTTCCAGCTTTTATGTCCCAAAGACACCTCCAACTCAAAATGCTCAGCACATGGTTCTCCATCCTCCCCCCACCACAGCCTCTTTGTTCATACTCTCATCATCTCGGTCCTCCATCCAGACCTGTGCTGTGCCAGCATGGCCATGGGTGAACCTGAAAGTGTGGGGGGTGGCAAAGGTGAAGGATTAAGGAAGAAAGACAAGAGAATAAAGCTGGGGCTAGGTGGGATCCTACCCTCTGATTAGAGAGAGAATGCCACGGCCTACAAGCTCAGTCTATTTTTATAGCCAGATTCCACGATGCAAAGTAAAGGCATTGTCAAGATGTTTACAATGTTCTCCCAGGTTTCTAGTCTACTCAAGAACCTTAACTCTATCAAGCACCTCCCACAGCCTACCTCACTTAGCGACACGGACCACAGGTTCGGACCATAAGGTCAAGCTTACAACTATAGCCTTTGGCTATAATTTTGCCGGGACTTGCATGTGGCTTTCCCATGAGAAGATCATGTCCTCTAATTAGTCTGAAGCTTGAACCTGTCCAAACACAATAGCCGCTCTCCACACAGATCATGTTGGGTATCCCCCTCTCTCTTTCCCGTGTGGTATCCATCACTCCCTCAGCTGCTTCCAACTCTGATATTTTATTCAAATACCCAGCCACACCCACATGGTGGGTCCCCTGGGCAGTACCATGGGGTCCCATTGCTGAGCGGGCATCCCAAACCATACCCCACTGAGCTCCATAGATGCACCTCTACCCTGGCCTGAGAGCTCTGTGATCTGGGGGGGGGGGGTGGTGGCGGGGAATACCCAAGTGACAGCTCTAGGCTGAGGTCTGCCTGCAGAGAGGGTGGGATCACCTATGGGACAAGGGGCACTCCCCCTGTGGACAACAGCAACGTGGAAAATTAGAAAAGGTTGGAAAACCCTTGGGAAGCATACAGCCAAGTGTTTATCAACCAACCAGAGGAAGGGGAGGGAATATGTTTATCTGTATGCATACACACACACACACACACACACACACACACACACACACACACACACACATATATATACATGTATGCAAACAGCTCATTGATTCCCGTAGAAAGCTTTCATTGATTTTGCCAAACACGTGCATTTATAGCTAACCTATGCTTGCCCTCAACTAACAGATGAGGGTGGTTCCAACGTGAATGTTGAATGATGTTTTCTTTTATGCTGGCAAGTAAAACAAGCTGAAGGTGTCTATGAGAACCTCACTCAATCAGGTCGTCCTTTTCTGAATGGCAGCCTATGTTCCTCAATTTCTTATAATGTATTTGTATAGCACCCTGGCCCTAACACTGGCCCTTTTGCACACCCATCGGCCCCTGTGTCATTCATGGAATGTTTTATATTTGCAACCAGCCCTTTCACCAGGTCCAGAGAAACCGAAATTTTTGTCCACCAACTGCCCTGATGCCTGGGGAGGGTGCTGACTTTCATTCACTGAGCAGCTACTGTGGGTCAGACTCCTTCTAAGCACTCTGTGGGAATAAATGGATTTACTTCATGTAGTTCCTGTTAAATGTGGTGACAAAAAGGGTGACTGACTCCCTCTTCCCAATTATCACCAGGAAATGATTGAATGAGAGACAGGCATGCTCTCCAGGGTGTAAGACAGGAGGGAGACCCTGTAGAGACTTGGGTGAGGGTAGTGAGGGTGCTGAATATATGCAACACTGGAGGAGGTGGGACAGAAGGAAGAAGAACATTGTCATGCCTGCTCTTGAGTCTCCCTGGCACAGCCCTACACACTGTTATTGAGGCCCTCGGGGCAGATATCAGCCCTGGTCCCCCTGTCAAGGCACAGGATGTGAGGTGCTCAGGGAGGCAGTGAGGAGCCAGTGCCCCAGGCAACCCCTCCTCCTGCTCCTCACCCCCAGCCTGGAGGCTGCAGTCCCTTCCTCCACTGTGGCTTCTCTGCAGGAGCTTAGGAGATGGTGATCTGGGCAGGTGGGCTGGGTCCAGAGCTCTCCACACTGCTTCTGAAACACTCACCCCCAGAAATCAGGGTGAGGATATGGTTGGTCCTTCTGGGGCTGCAAGGGAAAATCTTTCCCAGCTTCTGGTGGTGCCAGCTCTCCTTGGTTCCTTGGCTTGGACACCCATCCTCCCCACCTATCTCTGTGTCCAAGTCACATGACCTTCTTTCTGCCAGTGTGTCTAATTTCCCTCTTAGAAGGACACCTGTCACTGCAGTGAGGGCCCAGCCATCCCAGACCCAAGGCCTCCTCTGAACTTGATTACAACTGCAAAGGCCCTATTCCCAAATAAGGCCACGGTCACTATGTCCCATCCACGTGGATGTGGGGACACTGCAGAACACACCTCAGGACAGGTATCACACGGCACACGGAGACACTGAGGCCCGAGGTGGAGTGGAAACACCAGTCTCAGAACAGCAAACTGAGTAGAAATTTCCTGTAAATACTGGTAAATGCACGCTCTGGCCCAAAGGCACATTTTCCTACCAGCATGAGGCCTCTGTACCAGGACCTGCAGGGCTTTCCTCTGTGAAGTGAGAATGCATCTCTGCACTCACCTACTCAGTGCAGAGTTCTGAGAGTGGACACATTGCAGCCTCCCGCCACCAGGGGGCGACGCGTAGCCCCTTGCAGTGCTCTGCCCTCCAGGCATCACCCGGAAGTCCCGCCTCTGCTGGGAGTCAGCAAGGTTTGTCCAATAGACAGCAGAGTTCAGGGGTGCAGGACTGTTTGGCCTGAGTGGCTGCTGGCAGTGCAGGGCCCTGAAGCCTCGAGGGGGACGTGGGCCTGGGGGCGGCGGGCGGAGCCCTGAGGCTGCTGCCCTGCAGGGAGGAGGTCCTGCAGGCGTCCTAGGAGGGCAGCCTCGCTGGAGACATGCTCCCTGCAGGGAGTCCATCAGCTTCTGCAGCAAAGATGGGAAGTGGGGGCCGCGGGGTGCGGGCTGAGGTCTCCCCGCTCTGCGTGGACCAGCTGCTTAGGGAGGTGCCTTCTGAAGTCAGGGTTTGGTTTCTCAGAAAGACTCCTCCTCACAGGCCAGGCCCGCCCTCCCCGCCAAGGGTGATGGAGCCCCGCGCCTGCCTCTGCCCTGTGTGGCCCCAGCTCAGGGCGCTGTCTCAGGGCTTTCCTGTGCCCATGTCTTCCTGTGACGGACCGGGATCCTCCTCAGGCAAAGGTTTTGGGCTCAGGCAGAACGTCACCGGGTTGTAAGAAACGCCATAGACACTGACCACCGGCAGCAGGTCATGCGTCCACTGGACGTGGGCCCAGGAGGTCATTGGTCCACTGCGCACATCAACCTTCTCTCCTGGCATGAAGGACACCAGATAGGACTCGTTGCAGGGGCCTCATCATAGTGCCTGGGAGTTTGGCATCCCCTGAAACCTGTGCCAGAGGGATGAGCTCTCAGGATGCGCGTCCATGAAACTCCAGTTCTGTGGTGACAGGATCGTCCTCGTGGGACCCAGAGTGTGTCACCAGATCCGGGGGACGGTCCCTGAGCTGCTCTTGAGTCATTTATTAATCAGACATCAGGTCTCTGCAGAGTATGTGCAAATCCCATCAGAGCTCATGTAAGTGCTTAATAACTTCAGCAACATGAATGGTATTGTTTGTTTTAAATGCTCTACTAAGTTACAGGTTATATTGAAGACACCAAATAAATTCAAAATTTTAGATAAATTGACGTAATTAATTCCAAATGTGTGTTGAACGCATTCAACCTGAGTAGTTTATACATAAACTAGAGGCCCAGTGCACCAAATTCATGCACTGGTAGGGTCCCTAGCAGCTTCCTGCTGGCAGCTGGATACACTTTCCATTCCCCCAGCCAGCCCCGCCCCCTGGTTGAACTCCAGGGCAACTCCCCATAGAGTGGACACTTTGCACGCTATTATGTAAATATATTTTTATGTCTGCAGATTTCTAATTTCTCTTTTCAAAAATATATTTCTATTGATTTCAAAGAGGAAGGGAAAGGGAGATAGATAGAAACATCAATGATGTGAGAGAATCATTGATCAGCTCCCTCCTGCAAACCCCACGTAGGGGACTGAGCTCGAAACCTGGGCATAGGTCCTGACCAGGAATCAAACTACGACTTCCTGGTTCCTAGGTTGATTCTCAACCACTGAGTCATGCTGGCTGGGTAATTTCTCTCTCTCTCTCTCTCTCTCTCTCTCTAATTTTTTTTTTTTATTTGAGATTAATGCCCTGGTCATAGTATGCTCTTCAAGTTGATTTTCATACAGGGGCGCCAATAGGGAATTTACAGGTTATATTTATTATTTGTTCCCTAAAGAATATCCCCTGTCTATGGACACTGGCCTCTCTGAAGTCATTCTCATCTGCCCAACTGTGCCTTTCTCTGGAGTCTTGTAGCATTTAGTGTTGCCCGTCAGCAATGACAGTGTATATCACACTGTAACCTGTCTGGTTGAGCTCACCTGCACCCACAATTGAAGGAGCCCCCCATAACCTGCTTTTCCCCTCAGTTTTCCCCTTCCAGCTTCAGTTCCTCAGAGTTTAATCTTTTACGACTAGTGGCCAAGTTGCTGGTCACAAGTGCTAGTTCTGTTTTGGGGTCTTCCTTTCCAGGTAAAGCAGGACTGCGTTTGTGCAGGTCTCACTTCCCAACTGCACCTTCAACTCCACTCTGCCTCCTCCTCCAGGCTCAGTGGGCATGTCACAATGAGTGCCGTTAGATGTGCAGTGCTGCAGACAGAGATGTGTAGTGGTATTTTTCCAAGGAGCCAGATGGCTGCTTGCTGAGGCAGTCCCCCCTAGACTTAGAAGACAAGAGGGTGTGCCTTAGAAGACATGGGAGGCTCCAGTGCTGTGGCAGATTGCTCTGTGCTGCATCTGCCAGTCTGTGTTGCTGGGTATCAATATTGCACACTCAGACTGGTTTTTAAAGTTTATGTCCTATGGGCCTGTGCATCCTACCATGTGTATAATGATGCATTGATTTTAAAAGTACTGACTCCTTCAGCATAAACACTAACAGCTTGTTGAAAAGAAGGATTCCTGAGAGTAACTTGCTGCCACAATTGTCAGGTGTTTGCAATAACGTTTTGTCTGTTCCATTGGTGCAGGTGAAAGCTCCCAATCTGGAGGCCACAGTGAGGAAGTTTGATGACGTCTGTAAAAGGAATTGATGGCAAAGAGTGTGTCAACCTGTTCACCATCATTGCCCATTTGTATGACTTCCACCTGGTACAGTCTCTCTTCATATTAGTCATTTTGGAAAAACTTACAAGAAATTTCACAGAGAAAGATAGGAACTGATCCTATTAATACATTTCGTACCGCTCAGAAGTTTTCTCCTGTTTCGTGCGTCATCTGTTAAGGACCACTCACGAGTGTTCTCATTTTTCACGCCCAAGGAAATAGGAGGGAATCTCGATACTTATGTAAATTTTTTTGGTCCGTTTTCATAGAGGAAAATGTTTTACTCAGTACCATATGTTAAAAAAGGACTAGGAAATTTAATTGTTTAATTGTTTTTGTAAATACAAAGGTTATAATTATTGAAAAACAACAAGCAAAGTGCATTATGATGATTTAAATAACGTGCAGTTTGCCCAAAAACATGCAGTCCCTGGCATATGTCTTAGAGATTTCTATGCGGTACGCAATGTGTTAATGCTGAGAAATGTGGGCTTTTTGTTGAGAAAAGAGAATGTTTTGTCAGTTTAAGTGATCACAGAGACCCAGGCCAAAGCCAGCGGGGCAGGCGGCAAGTTCCAGGACAAGGCAAGGTATGATGGGTCACTCGACCTGCCTCCTAACTACCTAAGTGTTCAGAAGCTGACTGGCACATAGAAATCAGTGGGGTAAATGCTATATTTCATTTTCTAGTAAACTGCTATCTTCTGCTTCTGTGATTTGATTTTTTAATCTTTAAAACTAGAGGCCAGGTGCAAAGATTCGGCTCTCCGACATGCCCTGAGGATTTTCAGATTGCTAGAGGGTGCAGGCCTGGCCGAGGGACCCCACTGGTGCACGATTGGGCCAGGGAGGGATCGTGGGAGGGCTCCAGGGCTTGTCTGTCCCATCTAGCCCAGTCCTGATCAGCTGGACCCCAGTCACAGCATCTGACCCCTGGAGGTCAGTGTGCATCATAGCATCCGGTCAATTGGTCGAATGGTTGGAGAGACAATTAGCATATTAGGCATATATCTATATATCTATCTATATCTACATCTATGTCTATATCTATATCTATATCTATATCATATCTCTCTCTCTCTCTCTCTCTCTCTCTCTCTATATATATATATATATATATATATATATATTATTTGAGGCCCAGAGCAAGGGATTCATGTACTGGTGGCGGGGGCGTGCATGGCCTCCAAGGTTCACCCTGGGGTGGAAGTGCCGCTCATTCTGGGCAGCACTATAGGAGCGCGCTAACCTCCACATGGCAGATCCTACATTGAGTGTTGGCCCCCTGTTGGTCAGTATGCTTCATAGTGACTGGTCATTGTTCTGGTCGTTCTACTGTTTGGTCACTGGGCTTTTATTATATACTACTAGAGGCCCAGTGCACAAAAATTTGTGCACTTGGGTGGGGGGGTCCCTCAGCCCGGCCTGTGCCCTCTCGCACTCTGGGACCCCTCGGGAGATAACGACCTGCTGGCTTAGGCCTGCTCCCCTGTGGCAGAGGGCAGGCCCAATCCCTAGGTGCAGCCCCTGGTCGGGCTCAGAGCAGGGCTGATTGGGGAGTTGGGGCACCGCCCCCTGTCATGCACAGAGCAGGACAGATCGGGAGGTTGTGATGCCACCCTCAGTCACACTCAGGGTAGGGCCGATTGGGGGGTTGGGGCACCGCCCCCTGTCACACTCAAGGCAGGGTCGATGGGGAGGTTGCGGCGCCACCCCCTGTCATGCACAGAGCAGGGCCGATCAGGGGGTTGGGGCGCTGCCCCCTGTCATGCACAGAGCAGGGCCAATCAGGGGGTTGGGGCGCTGCCCCCTGTCATGCACAGAGCAGGGCCAATCAGGGGGTTGGGGCGCTGCCCCCTGTCATGCACAGAGCAGGGCCAATCAGGGGGTTGGGCGCTGCCCCCTGTCATGCACAGGGCAGGGCCAATCAGGGGGTTGAGGAGCTCCCCCCTATCACGCACAGAGTAGGGCCGATAGGGGAGTTAGGGCACCGCCCTCTATCACCCACAGAGCAGGGCCGATCAGCGGGTTGGGTCACCTCCACTGTCACACTCAGGGCAGGGCCGATGGAGAGGTTATGGCTCTACCCCGTCACACACAGAGGAGGGCCAGTGGTGGTGGCGGGGGGGGGGGGGGTTGTGGCGCCGCACCCTGTCACACACAGAGCCACAGGGCCATCAGGGGGTTTGGGCTCTCGCCCGTGTCACGCTGATCTGGTGCCAGGAGGCCTCGTGGCTCCGCTGATCCCGGTGCTGGGAGGCATATTACCCTTTTACTATATAGGATAGAGGTCTGGTGCACGGGTGCGGGCCGGCTGGTTTGCCCTGAAGGGTGTCCTGGATCAGGGTGGGGGTCCCCACTGGGGTGCCTGGCCAGCCTGGATGAGGGGATGATGGCTGTTTGCAGCTGGTCACACACCCTTCAGGGTGGGGGTCCCCACTGGGGTTCCTTGCCAGTCTGGGTGAGGGGCTGAGGGCTGCTTTCAGGCTGGCGGTTGTTGATTGAAGCTCCCAACCACTCCTTTTTTTTATTTTATTCTGGGCCAGCTTTAGCTCTGGCTCTAGCTCTGAGAGCAGGTATCTGGTTTGTTTCGGTTCTATAATCGAAACAATGTATAACTCCAGCTCTGAGATCCCGGGCCTATATTTGTTAGAATGTTTCCAACTGCCAGCTCAGAGGCTGGCAAGTCAGGTGGGGAACGTTGGAGTCTGCAGTCACTGCAGCAAGCAAGCCTCATGTTTGCTTCCAGCTGCCTGGCTGCCGGCCGCCATCTTGGCTGACAGTTAATTTGCATAAGGATATGCTGATTAGCCAATGGGAAGGGTAGCGGTCGTACGCTAATTACCATGTTTCTCTTTTATTAGTGTAGATAGGCCCGGTACACAAAAATTTGTGCACTTGGTGGGGGGGGTCCCTCAGCCCCGCCTGTGCTCTCTTGCAGTCTGGGACCCCTCAGGAGATAACATCCTGCTGGCTTAGGCCTGCTCCCAGGTGGCAGAGGGCACGCCCAATCCCTAGGTGCAGCTCCTTGTCAGGTTCAGAGCAGGGCTGATTGGGGAGTTGGGGAGCCGCCCCCTGTCATGCACAGAGCAGGGCGGATCGGGAGGTTGTGATGCCACCCTCAGTCACGCTCAGGGTAGGGCCAATTGCGGGGTTGGGGCACCACACCCTTTCACACTCAAGGCAGGGTCGATGGGGAGGTTGCGGCGCCACCCCCTGTCACGCACAGAGCAGGGCCGATCAGGGAGTTGGGGCGCTGACCCCTGTCACTCATAGAGCAGGCTCATCAGGGGGGTTGGGGCTCTGTACCCTGTCACGCACAGAGCAGGGCCAATCAGGGGGTTGGGGAGCTCCCCCCTGTCACTCACAGAGTAGGGCCGATAGGAGAGTTGGGGCACTGCCCCCTGTCACACACAGAGGAGGGCGGATCAGGGGGTTGGGGCGCCACACCCTGTCACATTCAGGGCAGGGCCAATGGGGAGGTTATAGCTCTACCCCATCACACACAGAGCACGGCCCATGGGGGGGCGGTTGGGGCGCCACCCTCTATCACCCACAGAGCACAACCAATCAGGGGGTTGGGGAGCCGCCACTATCACACTCAGGGCAGGGCCAATGGGGAGGTTATGGCTCTACCCGGTCACACACAGAGCAGGGCCTTTGGTGGGGGGAGGTTGGGGCGCCCCACCATGTCACACACAGAGCCGCAGGGCGATCAGGGGGTTGGGGAGCTCCCCCCTATCAGGCACAGAGCAGAGCTGATCAGGCAGTTGGGGCGCCTTCCCCTGTCACGAAACAGAGCAGGGCGGATAGGGAGGTTGTGGCCCCGCCACCTGTCACACACCGAGCCGCAGGGCAATCAGGGGGTTTGGGCACTGCCCCCTGTCATGCTGATCCCGGGGTCGGGAGGCCTCTCGACTCCACTGATCCCAGCGCTGGGAGGCATATTACCCTTTTACTATATAGGATGGAGGCCTGGTGCACGGGCAGGGGCCAGCTGGTTTGCCCTGAAGGGTGTCCTGTATCAGGGTGGGGTTCCCCACTGGGGTGCCTGGCCAGCCTGGATTTGGGGATGATGGCTGTTTGCAGCTGGTCACACCCCCTTCACTGTGGGGGTGCCTGGCCAGTCTGGGTGAGGGGCTGAGGGCTGTTTTCAGGCTGACGGGTGACTGAAGCTCCCAACCCCTCCTTTTTTCCTTTTTTTTTTTTTTAATTCTGGGCCAGCTTTAGCTCTGAAGCTTGGCTCCAACTCTTAGGCCTCAGCTTAGGAAAGCAGGTATCTGGTTTGTTTGGGTTCTGTAATCAATACACTGTTTCAACTCCAGCTCTGAGATCCTGGCTGGTTGAAAGCAGGTTTCTGGGTTTTTGTTTAGCTTCTCTATTTGTAACAATGTTTAAAACTGCAAGCTCAGAGGCTGGAAGCAGTAGGAGGGAAATGTTGGAGTCCTCTGTCACTGAAGCAAGCAAGCCTCATGTTCGTTTCAAGCAGCCTCGCTGCCGGCTGCCATCTTGGCTGGCAGTTAATTTGCATATTGCCCTGATTAGCCAATGGAAAGGGTAGTGGAGGTACGGCTAATTAACATGTTTCTCTTTTATTAAATAGGACTAGAGGCGCTGTGCATGAAATTCATGCACGAAGTAGGGGAAGGGGAGGGTCCCTCAGCCTAAACTGCACCCTCTCTAATCTGGGAGCCGTCAGTGATGTCCTAATGATGGCTTAGGCCTGCTCCCCTAGGTTCTCGGCTCTCTGCGGGGCCTGCCTGCTCCACACCATGGGGAAGGCAAGCAGGCCCTGCTGGGCGTTTGCCTGCTCGGGTGTCCCATGGTGATCTGAAAGCAGGCCCTGGTGGGTGCTGCCTGCAGGCCAAACTTGCCTGCTTGGTGATCGCCGTGGTGACCCACCATGCCCGGCTACCTGTCAGCAGGCCCTGCTGGGTGCTGCATTCGGGCCATGCTTGCCTGCTCACAGATTACCGGAGTGACCTGCCAGCAGGCCCTGCTGGGTGCTTGCCTGGTCCGGATCACCACGGCAGTGCCTGCTGGCCTCACATTGCCAGTGTGATGCAGCCAGCATCCTGCCCTGGCTGCTTTGGGCGCTGCCATCTTTTTCACAGACTGATAGTTAATTTGCATATTACTCTTTTATTATATAGGATGATGTGAACAAGCCTTTTTTCATTATTAAGAAACAGGATAGTTCTTGAGTTTAAGAATTGATTTATTTAACACTCATGTATTCAAAAATTATTTACTGAGGAAGGCCATTTGGCTTGGGGCTCAGGTGTCAGCACACCTGGACTACCAGCTCAGCCAGTGGATAGGCCTGTACCTGAGTCTTCCAAACCTCATTTTCCCCTTCTAGAAAGCAGAGCTGAGCATGGCTCCTACCTTGTTTTCTTTTCTGAAGATCAGAGTAGGGGAGGACAGGGAAGCCCCAGGATGTGTGAGGAGCAGGAAAAGCGTTTGTGGGGGCCCACAGAGGAGCAGGGCAGAGGCCATTGCAAGAATCTGGGCTTTTATCCTAAAGGCACCAGAGGGTTCTGAGTGGGAAAATGGCAAAGGAAGTTTTCATGCTAATGGTTCCTTTGGCTACAACGTAGAAGACGGAGGTGGTCAGGCAGGGAGATGGAGCCAGTGGGGGGAGGATTAGCTCAGTTGCAGTGGGTGTGGCAGTGGGGACTGACTAGGTGGGTGAGGGGTGTGAGGGAAGGCCAGGGTCAGCCCATGTTCTCAGCTTGGGCCTTTGGTGGACAGCAGTACATGCAGAAGACCCACACTCAAAAGGGAAGATGGGCTCTTTTTTGAAATCCCGAAATGGTCACTGTTAGGAGGTGTGTTCTGAGCCCTCTGAGGAGGTCCTGAGGCTCTGAGGTGGGAAGCCTCAGGGTTGAAGCACTGACATTCAGACCTTTGGGAAGAAGAGCGGTTGAGGGTAGGAAGAGCAGGAGGAAGGTCATGGGAACCAGGCTGGAGTGTTCCAGAGAAGAAGTTTCCCCATATTGAATGCACAGAGGTCAGGTTTAAAACAGAGAATTCAAACCTGCTAAGAGGTCAGGTTTAAAACAGAGAATTCAACCCGGCTTAGTAGTGGAGAGTCTACTGCTGAACCAGGAAGTGGTGGTCTGATTCCCAGTCAGGGCATATACCTGGGTTGTGGGCTCCATCCCCAGTGTGGGGCATGCAGGAGGCAGCTGAGCAATGATTCTCTCATAATTGATGCTTCCGTCTCTCCTTTTTCAATCCTCTCTGAAATCAATAATATATATATATGTATATATATATATATATATATATATATATATATACACATACATGTATGTGTGTGTGTGTGTGTGTGTGTGTGTGTGTGTGTATATCTCCTCACTGGAGGATATTTTTCAATTAGTTTTTTTTAGGGAAAGTGCAAGAGAGAGGGAAAGACAGGGAAATATCAATGTGAGGAAAACACATCCATTTTTTGACTCCTGCACTCACCCCAAACCAAGGCCTGGGCCAGGGTGGAATCTGCAACTGAGGTATGTGCCCTTGAGCAGAATCAAACTCAGGACCCTTTGGTCCAGAGGCCAAAGCTCTATCCACTGAGTCAAACCAGCTATGGCAAAAAAAAAATATATGTTTTTAAAAATAAATCAATTTTAAAAGCACAGAAGTTAGCAGAGGCAGAAAGTACTCTCCTGGTTGCCTAGGGCTGGTGGGTTGCAGGGAATTTTGGTGTGGCTGTTAAATTGTATTTGGAACTGCTTTTTGGTGAGCGCTGAAAATGATGTAAAATTGTGGACATGGATGCACAACGCTTAATATACTCAGTGTATATTTTGAATGGGTGAGTTTGATGGTATGTGAACTATATCAATAAAAAGTCAGCATTTGAAGCAATGGCAACATGGGATATCTGGGAGGTCTCTGTACTGTTCCTACAGCCTTTCTCTCAGTATGACATTATTTCCAGGTTAGAAGCTAAAAGAGTGAACATCCCAAGAGTCTGGAAGAAATGGAAACTGGTGGGGAGGAGTGATGATCCAGAGCACAGGGTTAGGAGGGAGGAGCACAAGTGGGGGGATCAGTGGAAACAGTTGGGGGTGGGAGAACAGTAGAGGAAAACCCAGAGATTTGTGGGTAGTGGTCAAGTTCCCAGTGGAGCTCTGGTGCAATCTCAGTGTCGGATTGATGTTAAAAGGCTGCAGAAGGTGGAGAAGGTTTGGTCTGCCTGAGACCATCAGGTTTATTAGCAGTGATGGCCACCAACAGAGTTGGTTTATTTCTTCCCAAGTTGAAGGTCAGTTGTACAGACAATTTGAAATGATGGCTTTCTCTTTCGTGTGTTTATATATTTAGGATTCACTTTATGCTGGAAAAGATGTTGGTACTGAAGGACAATGACATGCAGAGCGTTCTGGCCTATGACCCTGAGCCTGTAGAGAAATTGAGGAAATTGCAAAGAGCTTTGGTGAGTCACTTTTACTCCTAAGTGCTTTGAGTTTCCTGTGGACGAGAACCCATCGTGAAAGTTTGGGAGGTAGTTGGAGCTGTGAGTCAGGTGACCGGCCTGGTCAGCAAGAGTTCCCAGGGATTGAGTAGCAACTGTGTTTCTGTGGTGAGACCCTGTTTTTGGCCTGTGTGCAGTGAGTCCCTGTTAGTTAAGCATCCTCTACCCTTACCTTGTGGTGCTGGACTGGGCTGTGCAGCAGAATCATCCTAGAACTTTCTGATCACTTTGGAAGAGGCCCCACAGGTGTTAGCCAGAGGTGTTAGGACCAGAGGTGTTAGCCTTGGAGGAGAGGGGGCTTGTCTGTTTTCCTTCCCAGGTTTTTTTGTGTGGGGCCATAGCTGAGACCCACTGCCCTCTCTAATCAGGGTGAGTTCTCTATCCTTCCTTTATTATTTTTATTTTTTGAAAAAGAATTCCATTATATATATAACTAGAGGCCCGGTGCACAAATATTTGTGCACTCGGGGGGCAGGGGGAGGAGGGTCCCCCAGGCCGGCTGTTCCCTCTCGCAGTCTGGGACCCCTCGGGAGATAACGACCTGCTGGCTTAGGCCTGCTCCTGGGTGGCAGAGGGCAGGCCCAATCCCTAGGTGCAGCCCCTGGTCATGCTCAGAGCAGGGCCGATTGGGGAGTTGGGGCGCCGCCCCCTGACATGCACTGAGCAGGGCGGATCGGGAGGTTGCGATGCCACCCTCAGTCATGCTCAGGGTAGGGCCGATTGGGGGGTTGGGGCACCGCCCCCTGTCACACTCAAGGCAGGGTTGATGGGGAGGTTTCGTAGCCACCCCCTGTCATGCACAGAGCAGGGCCAATCAGGGGGTTGGGGCGCTGCCTCCTGTCACTCACAGAGCAGGGCCAATCAGGGGGTCGGGGCGCTGCCCCCTGTCACTCACAGAGCAGGGCTCATCAGGGGTTGGGGCGCTGCCGCCTGTCACTCACAGAGCAGGGCCCATCAGAGGGATTGGGGCTCCGTACCCTGTCACACACAGAGCAGGGTCAATCAGGGGGTTGGGGAGCTCCCCCCTATCATGCACAGAGCAGGGCCAATCAGGGGGTCAGGGCACTGCCCCCTGTCACTCACAGAGCAGGGCCCATCAGGGGTTGGGGAGCTCCCCCCTATCACGCACAGAGCAGGGCTGATCAGGGGGTTGAGGAGCTCCCCCCTGTCACTCACAGAGCAGGGCCAATAGGGGAGTTAGGGCACCGCCCCCATCACACACAGAGCAGGGCGGATCAGGGGATTGGGGCGCTGCACGGTCACACTCAGGGCAGGGCCAATGGGGAGGTTATGGCTCTACCCTGTCACACACAGAGCAAGGCCCATGGAGGGGCGTCGGGGCACCACCCTCTATCACCCACAGAGCAGGGCTGATCAGGGGGTTGGGGCACCGCCACTGTCACACTGGGGGCAGGGCCGATGGAGAGGTTATGGCTCTACTCTGTCACACACAGAGCAGGGCCCGTGGGGTTGGGGCCCCGCACCCTGTCAAACATAGCCGCAGGGCAATCAGGGGATTGGGGAGCTCCCCCCTATCAGGCACAGAGCAGGGCTGATCAGGTGGTTGGGGTGCCTTCCCCTGTCACGAACAGAGCAGGGCGGATAGGGAGGTTGTGTTCCCGCCCCCTGTCACACACAGAGCCGCAGGGCGATCAGGGGGTTTGGGCGCTGTCCCCTGTCACGCTGATCCCGCTGTCGGGAGCCTCGCTGCTCCGCTGATCCTGCTGCCGGGAGGCATATTACCCTTTTACTATATAGAATAGAGGCCTGGTGCATGGGTGGGGGCTGGCTGGTTTGCCCTGAAGGGTGTCCTGGATCAGGGTGGGGGTCCCCACTGGGGTGCCTGGCCATGCTGGCTGAGTGGCTGAGGGCTGTTTTCCGGCTGGCAGATGACTAAAAGCTCCCAACCGATCCTTGTTTTCTTTTTTTTTTTTTTATTCTGGGCCAGCTGTAGCTCTGAGGCCTCGCTGCTGAAAACCTCGATACAATGTTGCGGCCCGGGGCTCACTGACAGCCATTTTCTGGGGTTTTGTTTAGCTTCTTATTTGCAACATAGTACATAGTTGCTTAGAGTTGCAACTGAGAGGTCGGCAAGTGAGGCGGAGAACGTTGGAGTCCGCAGTCACTGCAGCAAGCAAGCCTCATGTTCCCTTCCAGCTGCCTGGCTGCTGGCCGCCGTCTTGGATGACGTTAATTTGCATATACTCACTGATTAGCCAATGAAAAGGGTAGTGGTCGTACGCTAATTACCATGTTTCTCTTTTATTAGTGTAGATTGGTTTCAGAGAGAGAGGAAGAGAAAGAGAGAGAAACATCAATGATGAGAATTATTGATTGACTGCCTCCTGCACACCCACCCTGGGGATTGAGCCCACAACTGGGGAATGTGTGTTGACCTGGAATCAAACCGTGTCCACCTGGCTCATAGATCAATGCTCAACCACTGAGCCAGGTGGAGCAGGCTCAGGTGCAGTAAAACTGCTTATATAAATAAAGGAATGTTATTGCTGGTTTAGTTTACTCCAAGGTATTCTTTGAAACTATTGGGAAATTTGGCAAGAATTTAAACTAAAATTTGAAAATTAACTTCTTAGACCTAGTGGAACTCATTTTGTCTTTCAATACTCTCCTGAGGATATGCTTACTCATTAGAGAGAGAGAGGGAGAGAGAGCGGGGGAGGAGAGAGAAATGTTGATGTTAGAGAAAAGTATCAATTGGTTGCCTCTCAGAGGCACTCCCATTGGGAACTGAACACCCAACCTAGGTATGAAACCTGACTGGGAATTGAACCCAGAGCCTTTCAGTGTGTAGAGCGATGCTCCAACCAACTGAGCCACACTGGCCAGGTCATGGAACCAAGTTTTAGGAAAGAAAATCTTGGATTACTCCTTAAATTCATGCATATCTGAGGTCCAAAATACAGCGAAGTCAATTTGGAGTTCATGGAACACCTTGTTGATTTTGAGTGGATTAAATGAGATAGGATGTATGCAACATGCTCATCACTGTGCTAAGCTGGCACTCACTCTATTGTGGTTTCAGTCGGCCTCTTCCTGTTTTCTGTGTCATTGTTATGAATTTTCCTTAAAATAGCTCTAGGTTCATAAATTTTGCATCATTTCTCTGAAATGTTGACCCTGAATATTGGGAGCAGAGAGTGGAAAATTTTATCATCCAGTTACTATCTCATTAACATAAATTCAACAGTTATTGAAATCTTGATTTGCATAATGATAAAAGAAGTAATTTTCAATATATCAAGATTCTTTCAATTATAAGTAATTTGCTGTGTTCTCAGGTCAGATCACAACATCTATAAATTTTGTTTCAGTTTAGATCACATTTCATTTGACATCGTTTTAAATCTCATCATGCCTCCTCTAGTGAATCATGTTAAGTTTATGGGATAGATTTTACAAGAGGAATTGAATGAGGTAGTTATGATAAAAATAGCAGCTTTAGGTGTGATTTCTTTTCATTTTTGTACTTTTGTTAGTGGCAGGAATAGAATATTGGGGACTAGCTATCATAATAAGAAATATTAATCTGGCTCTGTTAACTGTGATTGTTCTGTTCTGATTAGAGAAAGCACATTCTAATCTGTTTGAGAGTTGTACGCCCTGGGGCATGGGAGCTGACATGGGAATACAGCCATCCTCCTTTCCCCAGAACAGCCTAGATTAACAACCTGGTTGCCTTTAAGCTGGTCCCTGAGGCACCCGCCCCCTACAAGCCCCCAACCCGCATTGCCTGTAACCTGTAACCACTGTACCTTGCCTACTTCCCCATGCGTGTAATTTCTACTTTCCCATGAAGTCTGTATCATTCTACCCAAGAGAAGAATCTGGCTTATGGGGAGAGTAGAGCAGATGTTTGTGGATGACCTGCTGCTCTCCCATTCTGCCCACATTATTGGAATAAACACCATATATGAGTCAACCCAGTCTCTGCTACATTTGTTCAAGTATTAACCAACAGCCTGGGCCCATTAGGTTGTCTGTTTCACTTTAAGTAATTGTATAGCAGTTAGTGAAGCTAGGTAATTAACAGAAATGATAATCAATACTCCCCCATTATAAGTCCGAAGATTTCATCTATTTAAAATAATTTACATTTATTTTAAATTAAGAATGAATTTTTAATTAACAAGAATTAAAATCATTACTAGTTTAGAAATAATTAAAACACTATTAGCTCATTTATTAACAGCCTAAATGTTTTTTTACAATTAAATTTTTATTGTTCAGATTATTACAGTTGTTCCTTCCCCCCCCCCCATAGCGCCCCTCCACCCCATTCCCACCCCACCCTCTGCCCTTACCCCCACCACCCACTGTCCTCATCCATAGGTATACAATTTTTGTCCAGTCTCTTCCTGCACCGCCCCACACCCCTTTCCCCCTGAGAGTAGTCATTCCACTCCCTTTCTATGCTCCTGATTCTATTATATTCACCAGTTTATTCTGTTCATCAGATTATTTATTCACTTGATTTTTAGATTCACTTGTTGATAGATGTGTATTTGTTGTTCATAATTTATATCTTTACCTTTTTCTGCTTCCTCTTCTCAAAGAATACCTTTTAGCATTTCACATAATACTGGTTTGGTGGTGATGAGCTCCTTTAGCTTTTTCTTACCTGTGAAGCTCTTTATCTGACCTTCAATTCTGAATGATAGCTTTGATGGGTAAAGTAATCTAGGTTGTAGGTTCTTGCTATACATCACTTTGAATATTTCTTGCCTCTCCCTTCTGGCTTGCATGGTTTCTGTTGAGAAATCAGCTGACAGTCATATGGGTACTCCTTTGTAGGTAACTGATTGTTTTTCTCTTGCTACTTTTACGATCCTCTCTTTGTCTTTTGCTCTTGGCATTTTAATTATGATGTGTCTTGGTGTGGTCCTCTTTGAATTCCTTTTGCTTTGGGTTCTGTGCGCTTCCTGGACTTGAAAGTCTATTTCTTTCACCAGGTAGGGAAAGTTTTCTGTCATGATTTCTTCAAATAGCTTTTCAATATCTTGCTCTCTCTCTTCTTCTGGCATCCCCATAATTCAGATGTTGGTATGCTTGAAGTTGACCTAGAGGCTCCTTACACTATCTTCATATTTTTGGATTCTTTTTTCTTTTTGTTTTTCTGGATGGGTGATTTTTGCTTCTTTATACTTCAAATCATTGACTTGATTCTTGCGATCCTCTAGTCTGCTTTTGTTTTTTGGTTTTTTTAAAAATATATTTTATTGATTTTTTACAGAGAGGAAGGGAGAGGGATAAAGCGTTAGAAACATCAATGAGAGAGAAACATCGATCAGCTGCCTCCTGCACACTCCCTGCTGGGGATGTGCCTGCAACCAAGGTACATGCCCTTGACCGGAATCGAACCTGGGAACCTTGAGTCCGCAGGCCGTCGCTCTATCCACTGAGCCAAACCGGTTTGGGCAAGTTTTGGATCTCTGCATAATATCCTTTATTTCAGTCAGTATATGCTTAATTTCTAGTTGGTCCTTTTTCATAACCTTGAGGGTCTCACTAAATTTATCGGCAGTTTCACTAGATTTCTTGAGGGTCTCACTAAATATATTGGCGGTTTCTAGAAAGTTCTTGAAAACCTTAAAAGTGTGGTTTTGATCTCATTATCCAGTAGTTTGCTTTCCTCAGTTTCTGTCATTCGTGACTTGTTTTTTGTCTCCGCATTTTATATGCTTCCCTGTGTTGATAGAGTAACTTTCTGTGTTAGGTGTCCTATAGGGCCCAGTGGCTCAGCCTCCCCAATTACCTGTGGTGGACACTCTTGGTACACCCCTTTGTGGGCTTTGTGCAGTTTTGTTATAGTTAAGTCTTGATTGTTTTAGGTATCACTGGGAGGAATTGACCTCCAGGCCAATTGGCTGTGAGAATCAGCTGTGTCTGCAGTGGGAGAACTTCTGAGCTGGAGACACTCTTCTGGGGCAAGACTTGCTTCAACGGGACTTTGGTGCTCACTGAGTCGGCCCACTGAGTGTGTCCCTTATGGATCTGAGGAGTTGTAATCTGGATGGTCCCACTCTGACCCCTGGGGACAGTGGCTCTTGGATCTCTAAGGTGCTGCTAATTAAGCCTCTGCCTGAGGCTGCACAGCAGGAGCAATGGGAGATTCCTCTTCTTTGTTTGGGGTTTGGAGGTGCCCAGATGAGGCCCAGCTGTGAAGCAATGCAAGCTGCTGTGGGGCCTTGGACCTTCTTTTGGAAGTTCTGGGTCTCTCTGATTCAGCTGCAGTTTGTTAGGTAATTTTCAGGTTGCAAAGGGCCAGGCCTTTCATATGCAAAACCTCTGTGCACAGCTTGGGTATGGTGGGGTCTCAGGGGATCAACAGGGTGGAGCAAGCAGCTATGGCTGCTCCCCAGTCCTACCCTAAGAGGCCTGCATCTCAGTGTCCCTTTAATCACTGCAAGCACCTCTAAGGGAAAGCCGCCCTCGAGTTCTGCCTGATGCCAGACAGTCCAGTTTCTCCCTGTACGAGTCTGGGTCCCCAGAGACTCAGATGAGCTTCAGAGCAGTCTGGAGCTTGAGACTCCCTCCCGATTGAAAAAGACAACCAAGTCCTCAGCAGCCAGCCCTCTCCATGTGCGCCACTCCTCAGTTTCCAGCCATTTTGGCGTGCAACTCCGTACCTCTGCACTTTACTTCCGCACCTCCTCTGAGTCTCAGTGCTTGTCTCTTTCCTTCTAGTTGTAGAATTTACACTCAGCCAGCCTTCCTGTAGTTCTGCATGATGTCTGTTTTGTCTTTTAGTTGTATTTTTTAAGTGGTTGTGTGAGGCAGCAATTTTCAGTGTTTACCTGTGCCACCATTTTGGTTTCCCCAGCCAGCCTAAATGTTTAAATTCTGTTCAGAGGATACCTGCATATTTGCTCTCTAAATGTCTTTCTTGCCTGTGCTAATTTAAGACTCCTTGCACAGAAAGCTATGTACAATATCTTTTTGTTAAAGTATTTTCCAGTCGGGCTGGTGTGGCTCAGTGATTCAGCATCAAACTATGAACCAGGAAATCACTGTTCCATACCCGATCAGGGCACATGTCCAGATTGGGGGCTTGATCCCCATTACTGGGCATGCAGTAGGCAGCCTATCAATGATTGTCTCTCATCATTGATGTTTATATATCTCCCTCCTTCTTTTCCCTCTGAACTTAATAAAAATATATATTTTAAAATTAAGTAAATAAAGTATTTTCCAAACATACAGCTTTACTTTGTTCATTTTTCTTATAAACTACACATTAGTGAATCGTTTGTGAAATTGTTCACAAACATAATAACTTCACAAAATAAAATGAATGTGTTGTTACCTAAAAGTAACAGATTGATTTCTATAATTCAGCTGATGGGAAAACAATAATTATTAGAAATGTGGTAGACAAAGTTAGAATGAAGTAGTTAATTTCCATTTATAATCATGTAGGATACATATATATATCCATTTTGTTTCTTTATATTTTATATGCCCAGACAGGTCTTAAGTTTCTTAGGGAGAGTGTCCTAATATTTGTGTATTCCAAAGCAGTTAACATGGGGCATGAGCTGTTGGCAGAGCAGTTTAGAATGCGGCCCATACGGCAGTTAGAAATGGGTGGCATGGAATTTGCAGTGCAGAGTCGGAGGATGTGGAGTTGGTGGTGTGGAGTCGGTTGTGTGCAGTCGGTGTGTGAAGAGTCGGTGTGTGAAGAGTCGGTGGAGGTAGAGTCGGTGGACGTAGAGTCGGTGAGTGCAGAGCCTCTTCATGTGTAAGAAGGGACTGTCCTTGCCTCCCCCTCAGGGCTGTTGAGAAGAGTGAATGTTGAAAGGTGAGAGGGTGCCTAGTGCAGGGCATGGGATGGGCAGAGAGACGGTGCCCTGGTGAATCCAGAGTCTGTGAGCAAACCCTTCCGGCTGCCAGGCTTTGATCCAAACTATGTCCACTGATGGGAGGTCCATGGCTTCCCTTCTACCAAGAATCTTGGGTTCTGGCTCCTTCAAGGAAAATGGACAGGAGATGGAAAGGCAGCAGTTACCCCCCGTTCCCAGTCATTAGAAATCCTGAGTGGGGTCAACCTTGGAAAACTGCCACCGAGAAAAATGGTCACATCCCTTGGATGCGTGTTCCCACACTGTGAAAGCATTCAAGGGAGACTCAGACCCCTAAGACACCCAGTGGTTCTGGGAGGGCTCAGGGGCGGGAGCAGAGATAAGGGGAAAAAGCCAAATGGCTCCCCCATGTGTGCTGGGCACTGGGACTGGAGATTCCTGAGTCTTCATGTTGATTCACACTAGGACTTGTGTTTCTGCCTCTTTTTTTAGCTTATATACCTATGCTCTATATGCTTATCCACTATTCCAATTACCAGCACCCTATTCTGGCAGCTGGGCCTCCTAGCTCTACCCATCCACAGCGCCCCGCCCCCAATACACACACAACTGGAAAGCTTACGTGGAGCTTACTTTCACTTTCTTTATTATGTTTTATTGCTTAAAGTATTACAAAAAATATTACATATGTCTCTTTTTTCTTTTTTATTTTGGAGCTTACTTTTTAGCCCAGATCTTTTCAGACTAGTTACCATTTGAGTTTGTTGTTTTTTTTTCCTGCTAGAAAGTGTTAGTTGGAAACATTTGAGCTGCCAGGGATATTCAAATAATGTTGCAGGAAAGGGCCAGATGATCCTTTCTCCTTTGTTACAGGATCTGCACCCCAAGGTGACATTTATTCTGTTGAGCACCTTTATTAGGTAGTGGAAGGTCCCACATCACTCTCCCAGAGCAGTAGGCACCAACTTGCCTGAAGTTCCGTAATCGAGGTTGGCCCCTCAAGTGATCTCTTTGCCATAACAATGAAAGTTTACCAAGTGACTTAAATTTACCTTAGGTTTCAGAGTATTTTAGATTATTCCTCACATGGAAGCCAGTCAACAGAAAGCTCTGAATCAAAAGTAGGTTATTGGTCCTTAAAATTGCTAAGGGCCCATCCATGACCGATAAATATCCATGGGTGACCAGTAGGATTGCATCTTCCAAGCCAATTGGGGATAGACAGGGAGATTAAGCATCGCTCTCATAAAGATCTGCTGGTTCAGAATCTGAGTAGTTAGAGAAGGAATAGTAGTAGTCCAGCCCAGGTCCTGGCTTCTATTAGTTTTCTTTGGTTTGTATGATTTGCTGCATAAAGAAGGGAGCATGGTGTTATCTGACTTCATGGGGAAATCTATTCGTACATTAATTTAGTTGTTACTTACATAATAGCTGAGGTACACTGAAATACAAATGGCAATGTAAGTAAGTACAGGTAATAACCAAAATTCATAACATTTTCAGAAAACTGCAACATTTGAATATGAGAAACTATGAAAATTCCACATTGGTATTTATTTGGGAATCCAAATAATTTCAAGAAATAAATGTCAGGACTAGATTTTTACTTTGGTTTAAATTTTCTGAGCATATCTTTTTGCTGTATCATCTCTTTTAATTCTCTTAGCAAACTTATAAAATAAGGAAGTAAGTTTCTTATTTTGTAGAGGAGAACTGAGCCAAAGATAAGGACTTGTTTGATAACAAATAGCTATTGGTTATAGAACTAGGGTGACTGAGTTCTAGAAACTTATAATAATGTCAAGCTAACTCTAATTAATTCACTGAATTATACTGCTCTCAAATCATGACGGTTACAATTTTTTGTTTTGTACTTCATAAAACAGTTGTGGAACTTACAAATTTAAAGTGTATGGTATCATTAACATTGCAATATTAGCTCTGATATTATCTGAAATATCCTAAGAATTTACTATATTTTGAAAATATTTTTATATTAATATTAAGAGAGTAATGTTATTTATCACCAGTTTTGTGCACAGCAAGCAACAGCTACCTTCTAAATATAAAGCAGAAAGGAGGCCTCAAAAATCTGAAAATAGCACTCCTGGTAAAACCTCTGATAGTGAATTCCTCTTGGAGTTCCTGCCATAGATGAAGTAAGAGTGAGAAAGTTTGATAATGAGAGAGCAGGGAAATAATACCAAACAATGTGTAAGTTGCATGTATAGTTTTTCTAATCTCTTTCTTCATAGCATAGTATTCAGTATTAATAACAACATTAAAATCTGGGGCAATTTCATTTGAAAAGAAATTCATTTAGTTAGTCCTTATCCCTAAAATCCCATAAAATATCTTTATGTAAAAAAAATTATGTTTGGATGGTGTATGTTTCCTCTATGTTCATATTATTCCAAATTGGACCTGTTCTAAAATGGATCTTTTGTTTAGTTTTCATTGAAATGGGTTATATTTTGCAAGTACTTGTTATTACATAGAGATTTGTCTCACAAAAAAAGAAACTAAAACTCGGAACTCAACAATACTTTCCTAATATCACAAACAAATGGCAAAGAATAAGAACTATACCCCTTAGCCAGAG
The DNA here is from genome assembly GCF_028538775.1 of Myotis yumanensis. Classification (NCBI taxonomy): domain Eukaryota; kingdom Metazoa; phylum Chordata; class Mammalia; order Chiroptera; family Vespertilionidae; genus Myotis; species Myotis yumanensis. The sequence goes on along the minus strand of NW_027223771.1, from coordinate 18,633,532 downwards.
TGCAAGAATCTCAATGAGATTGTGTTTTAAAGATGTCTACCCATAGAGCGGAAGTCAGAAAAACAATACCTGCTGGGAAACATAGCGTATTGTTCACATTATGCCAAGAAGATCTCATTATATCAACTTTAATCCTCAGAAGTCAAAACTGAAGGAGATATGTTCACTTCATTAATTTGATAATTATCAGGACACTGGCATTTCTTTAGAACAGTGGTTCTCAACCTTCCTGATGCCGTGACCCTTTAATACAGTTCCTCATGTTCCGGTGACCCCCAATTTTATTGTTATAAATGGAACATAATTCAAGCATAGTGATTAATCGCAAAAACAATATGTAATTATATATGTGTTTTCCGATGGTCTTAGGCGACCCCTGTGAAAGGGTCGTTCTACTCCGAAAGGGGTTGCAACCCACAGGTTGAGAACCACTGTTGTAGAACAAGATGCTCTATTGTCATTGGTGAAAAAATAATCATAATAAATATTCGCAAAGCCCAACGAGGGACTCAACAGATTACAGTAAACGTACAAAAATGTTTCTCAGTAACAAAAATGCCAGATATGTTACCTAGTTCATTGTGCAATCTGAATTGTGTGAAGAGTCTACGGCCATACCACACTGAACGCGCCCAATCTCATCTGGATTCTGTGAAGACACCTTGGACTTAGTCGACTTTATCAGAGGACTTGTGTAGGTTGGTTTTGCAAGTGATAGGAAACACAAAGATGAACTAGTGTTTTGACCTTGAAGATATGTGTAATACGGGAGAGCTTCTCCAGGTTTATTTCTCTCTTATTTTTTTAAAACAAAATTTTCACAGAAAATATCAAAATTCAGTTACTCATTTTTCAGCTTAATGATACGCCATTTAACTCTCAGGCGTCTTTTAGGTACTTGTTACTGTGATGTTGCAGAATTCAAATACCGTCCCTGCCTCCAAGAGCTTGTTAATATCACGCCATCTATATTATTTTCTATTCTTTATTCAGTGCTTATTAGGTGCCATATCACACTAAGTGCTTACGAATATAGTTATTTATTCTTTCATATGCCTGAGTAATACATCAGTCTCTCTCTCTCTCTCTCTCTCTCTCTCTCTCTCTCTCTCTCCATATATATATATATATATATATATATATATATATATATATATCACATATACAAAACACATATACATAACACATCATCTTTATTCATTTATCTATGGGAAGAATCCTGGTTGCTTCCATATCCTGGCTATTGTGAATAATGTTGCAGTGAACATAGGAGTGCACAGATATTTTCCCCCCAAAATGTGTGTTTATATATATCTGTTGGGTAAATACCCAGATGAGGAATGGCAGTTCTGTTTCTAATTTCTTTAGGAATCTCCATGCTGTTTTCCACAATTACTGTACCAATTTATAGTCACATGAACAGTGTGTGAGGCTTTGTCTCTTCTCCATGTCCTCAAAAACACTTGCTCTTTATATTTTGAGAACAGCCGTTCTGAGAGGAGTGAGGTGGTACTTCTCTGTGGCTTTAATTTGCATTTCCCTGATTAGTGATGTTGAGCTATTTGTTTCCTTGAATTTTTTTAAACATGTTTTTAATTATTTTTAGAGAGAGAGGAAGGGAAAGTGAGAGAAACATCAATGAGAGAGAACCATCACATCCATAGGCTGCCTACTGCACGCACTGCTGGGGTTGAGCCTGCAACTGGAGCATGTGGCCTGACCAGAAATTGAACCAGGAACCTCTCAGTGCATGGGACAGCTCTTCATTCACTTAGCATTACTGGCCTGGCCTGTGGGTTTCTTTTAAATAGGAAAAACACGGAGAGACTTGGAGTTGACTTCCCCTAACTTTTGATGCACTTGGGTTACATCCCATGCTCATTCTTAAATCCTTTAGAGGTAAACCAGTTTCTTTAATGAGCTTAGTATAATCATAACTCTCTTTGTGTATCAGAACAGTAAATGTCCAGATACAGTTGTGGTTCTCCAGCAATAAGGAAGACTAAGGTAGGGAGCCAGCAATACTTACTACAGGGATTCACTGGAGTTTTTGGCAGAAGACTAACAGGATTACATATGATTAGGTTCCTCTGGTTGTGGTGGGATGCATGGATCAGCAAGATTTTTCTTTTAAAGGGCCTGATTTTAGTCCATGTGGTCTGTCATATCTACTCAAGTGTGCCATTGTAGTGTGAGCGCAGTCCTAGAGAATCTGTCAGTGAATGTGCATGACTGTGTTCCAGTGAGACTACTTGCAAAACCAGATGGCAGTTTGTATTTGGCCTGTGGACCGTACATTGCTGACCCCTCCTGTAGAGGATAGATGGAAGGAAAACACATAAAGAGATGGGAGACCAAAGAATATTTTGCCTCTGGACTAGCATAAGTCTACTATGAAGATTTTAAGCATCCATGCTGAAATGAGTCAGGAAGCTCAATTCATTCCCTTTAAAATGTTGGTGTTTTTCTACCTTTATGTCTTTCTCATTTGTTTTGCTTAAAAAATATTAGTAATTTAAGAAAGAACAATAATAGTTGGTAGTATTTTCCCCGCTGTGAATGCCATCATCAGCCCATATTTGACTAGGGCACTTGACAGTAGCAAAATAAAGCAGAGACGGTAGATCTTGTGATGATTGCATGTAAAGACTTACTGAGGAGAGAGAACTCTAAGGTGATTCATAGGTTCCTAGGTCGTGCACTGGCATTTTTTTCAGTTGTGTTGTTAATCCTCACATGAAGGTATTTTTCCATTGATTTTTAGAGAGAGTGGAAGGGAGAGGGAGAGACAGAGAAACATTGATGTGAGAGGGACATGTCAATCGGTTGCCTCCTGCATGCTCTCCAACCAGGGACAGGGAACCTACAACCAAGGTACTTTCCCTTAAACGCAATCACACCTGGGACAGTTCAGTCTGTGGGCAAGGGCTCTATTCACTGAGCTAAACCCGTTAGGGCCTGAATTGGCATTTGGAATGGACATGAAGACTAGGACTTTACCCGATCGGAAGGAAAGAGCAACAGTTCGTGAAGAAAGACCAGTATTTTCCCATACAGGTTGAGTTTAATGAGTATCCATGGATATCCCTATATTTTGGATAACATGTCTTTCACTTTTTACTTGTCCTGTCAAAAACTGCCTTTAATAGGTGAGCCACGATAGTGTTTAATAGGAACTTTTTAAAAAGATTAGTAATAAAGAAAAAGAACTCTGCAATCATTAGAACACTGTTTTATTAAATACTAGAGGTCTGCCTGCCCCGATGGGGGACGATTGGGGGTGTGGCCAGCCAGGAGATCAAATGTTGGAAGCTATAGCTTTCCTCAGGCTGGATCTAATTATAAAGGATGGCCAAAAGAAAACCCACAACAGAACTGTTTTGCATTTCACGTGCCATGAGATGAAGTTGTTTATGTGTTGTTTGCAAACATACATCAAGATGGATGATGGCCCTTTAATGATTTTTGCGTTCTTTCTGGGACTCTACTCTTAGTTTCACAATATGATCTTCATGCTTGTTTGTTAAAAGGTTTTTCTCTTTTTGAATGTGCCTGTGTTTCACTGTTGCTCCTGGCAGCCTGCAGATCCTCTTTGCTACCCCATTTAAAGAGAGATTGAAAGCTCACCTAATCGTCAAGTCACTGCAATTTCACAAAATCCCCGCAGCCTCTCTACATTTCTCCGCAAAGGACCGCCATCCATTAATGCTTCTGTCGCCTTTTTGGCTAAATTGGAAGGTCTCCTGGGGCTTCAGGCCATGGAGGGAGAATTCCACACCTTGGCTGCAATATTAGCAGAGCCCGCTGGAGACTCTGGTTGGGGTCAGAGGGACTGATAATTATTTTTGTGTGCTTGCACTAACTGTACATGCACCAGGGAGCCAGGGAGAGATTTAGGAGTGTTTGGGGTCATTCGGGTTGGGGGTCGGCCAGGGGGAGGAGCTGCAAGTGGTGGGCGGTCGGATGAACCCCTAATCAGGGTGTTGGGGGCCGACTGGGGGCTGAGCCAGCCAGGAGGGGGGGGCCGAACAAGGTCAGTTGAGGCTGGTTGGTTGTTGCAGTACATGTCATAGCCACCAGTCTTTCTGGTCATTCTGGCATAATGGTCGCTGGGCTTTTATATAAATAGACTAGAGGCCCGGTGCACAAAAATCTGTGCACTGGGACGGGGGGAGGGGGGTCACCCAGCCCGACCTGTGCCCTCTTGCAGTCTGGGACCTCTTGGGATATAATGACCTGCTGGCTTAGGCCTTCTCCTGGGTGGCAGAGGGCAGGCCCAATCCCTAAGTGCAGCCCCTGGTCAGGCTCAGAGCAGGGCCGATTGCGGAGTTGGGGGGCCACCCCATCATGCACATAGCAGGGCAGACGAGAGGTTGTGATGCCACCCTCAGTCACGCTCAGGGTAGGGCCAATTGGGGGGTTGGGGCACCACCCCCTGTCACACTCAAGGCAGGGTCGATGGGGAGGTTGCACCGCCACTGATCAGGGGGTTGGGGTGATGCCCCATGTCACTCACAGAGCAGGGCCCATCGGGGGGGATTGGGGCTCTGTACCCTGTCACACAGAGCAGGGTCGATCAGGGGGTTGGGGAGCTCCTGCCTGTCATGCACAGAGTAGGGCCGATAGGAGAGTTGGGGCACCACCCCCTGTCACACACAGAGAGGGCGGATCAGAGGGTTGGGGCGCTGCACCCTGTGAAAGGGGAAGGTGTCCCAACGCCTAAATCAGCCCTGCTCTGTGTCTAATAGAGGGGAGCTCCCCAATCCCCTGATTGCCCTGCAGCTCTGTGTGTGACAGGGATGAGCCATAACCTCTCCATCGGCAGGGCCAATGGGGAGGTTATGGCTCTACCCTGTCACACACAGAGCAAGGCCCGTGGAGGGGGGTTGGGGCGCCACTCTCTATCACCCACAGAGCAGGGCCGATCAGGTGGTTGGGGCGCCGCCACTGTCACACTCAGGGCAGGGCCGATGATGAGGTTATGGCTCTACCCTGTTACACACAGAGCCGCAGGGCAATTAGGGGATTGGGGAGCTCCCCCCTATCAGGCACAGAGCAGGGCTGATCAGGGGGTTTGGGCGCTGCCCCCTGTCATGCTGATCCCTGTGCCGGGAGCCGCGCTGCTCCGCTGATCCTGGTGCCGGCAGGCATATTACCCTTTTACTATATAGAATAGAGGCCTGGTGAACGGGTAGGGGCTGGCTCGTTTGCCCTGAAGGGTGTCCTGCATCAGGGTTGGGGTCCCCACTGGGGTGCCTGGCCAGTCTGGGTGAGGGGCTGAGGGCTGTTTTCCGGAAGCGGGTGACTGAAGCTCCTAACCGCTCCTTTTTTTCTTTTTCTTTTGTTTTAATTCTGGGCCAACTTCAGCTCTGAGGCCTCGCTGCTGAAAACATCGATACAATGTTGCGGTCGAGCTGGCTGAAGCCTGGCTGAATGAAAGCCGGTTTCTGGGGTTTTGTTTAGCTTATTATTTGCAACATAGTACATAGTTGCTTAGAGTTGCAGCTGAGAGGCCGGCAGTGGCAGGCAGGGAACATTGGAGTCCACAGTCACTGGAGCAAGCAAGTCTCCCTGCTCCCATCAGTGCATGACTGCCAGCCGCCATCTTGGCTGACAGTTAATTTGCATAAGGATATGCAGATTATCCAATGGGAAGGGTAGCAGTCGTACCCTAAGTACCATGTTTCTCTTTTATTAGTGTAGATGATAATTATTTTTTTTCAGTTTTCCTAGTTAGTTGATTATGATAAGGAATTAAACCCTGTTCAGTTGGAGAAATTTGTCAGTGAGATATCTTCCTTTCCTTTATAAGAACTTTGCTATAGAACATACTGTCAAGCATTGGGATTCTGTATTTCTTATTCTGACTAAATAGGAATGTTGCTCGTTTCACATAATTTTCTGACACCATTGATTCATTTATCCCTTTCATCTGTTTATTCAGGTTGTTATAGATCTACAGAAAACTCGAAAACAAGGAAGGATGGAAGCAAAGTCAAGGACAGGTATTCAGTGAAATCAACTTCTCTATTGTAATCATGTATAACACATCAATCCAAATAACATTTTCACATAATGCAATTGTGTTAGATGTTTCTAAACACACCCCTAGGTTTGCTTATTCACTAGAAAATTTTACAGGACTCAGCATATAGGTGTGCTCACACGTGAGTTTTATTACAGTGAAAGGTGTATAGTAAAATCAGCAAAAGAGAAAAGGTGCATGTGACAAAGTGCGGCAGACATCTGGTACAAGCTTCGCAGAGTCCTCACCCTGTGGAGGTACCAGGATGTGCTTAGTTATTCCAGTGTCAAATTCTGACAACACACATGACACATGTCATCTACCGGTCTGGTTAGATTCAGTGTCAAGGTTTTTATGGCACGCTAGTCACATAGACATCTTCCCCATAGCATGTACCCAAATTCTAGATTCCCAGAAGGAAAGCAAGTGTTCAGTAAGAGCCTCATGACTTGTGCAAAGTATTTAGTCACAGGGAGTCACACTTATCATTTAGGGAAATGTGGAAAGCCTACCCAGATTCAGGTTTTCAGACACCAACTGAAGGGTAGGCATTTAAGCAGGACTTTCTAAGGATAGCAATTTTAGGCCTGCTGCATGGAAATTTTCTACACAGCAGGAATAGCCCTGATGGAATTTTTGGCTTTGGCCTAAAATTATGTTTTTAAAGCAAGTAATATGGTAATATAACATGGTATTGGTTTCAGTCCCATCATGTATAATTGCTTGCAGTGCTGGCCACTTTTGTGTTTCTTGGTGAGTATTTCACAGGTATTTGTACCTAAATTACGAGGGCAATCTTAAGGTCCTCTCTTTGTCATTAAGCATTGCCATTTTCATTATGAAGTGTCTTAGAGTGGGCCTCCTTGAATTCATCTTGCATGGGACTCTCTTTGTGTGCTGTACTTGTGGTCCTTGTTTTTCACAGGTCAGGGAAGTTTCAAGTCATTTCTTCAACTAGGTTCTCAATTTTTTGCACATTCTCTCCTCTTTCTCTACAATGTGGATGTTCCTATGGTTTGTGTTGTCCCTGATGTCATTGAAACTAGCTAATTTTTTAAAGAAAAACAATTTTTCTTTAATATTTTGCTGCTGTAATTGGGTGCTTCCTGCTGCCTTGTCTTCTAAGTCAAATATCCTATTCTTTGCTTCATCTAATCTGCAGTTGATTCCTTCTGCTGTATTCTTCATTTCAGATATTGTACTCCTCATTTATGAGTGGTTATTTATGTGGATTCTTTGTCATTTTTAATAATTGCTATCTCTGTGTTGAAGTTATTATTACATTCCTTGAGTATCTTTGTAACCATGTTATTGAACTCTGTATCTGATGCGTATTTTCTGTCCATTTCATTTTGTTATTTTTTTTGAAACTTTCTCTGTTCTTTCATTTGGGGAATGTTTGACTACTCATTTTGTCTGACTCTCTCTATTTGTTTCTGTATATTAGTTAGATGTGCTTTGCATCCTAGTCTTGGAATAATGGCCTTATGTACTAGGTGTCTTTGAATCTCATTGGCACAATCTTTCTGATCACCTCTGTTAGGTGCTCTTGGAATGTCACTTGTGTGTGTTCTGTGAACCCCCCTTTTTAAACCCTTGATAGCTGTTGGCCTGCTTGTGGAATGGGTTGATCTTCAAGCTGGCTGACTATACATGGTATACAAGCTGCTGTGCAAAGGTGACCCTATGTTGAGCAATTCATGCCAGCTCAGTTTGCTGTATGCCCCGATCTTCATTTGGGTGTTCTGCTTGTGGATCTAATTGGGTCATGCTCTCAAGTCCCCCCACCTAACTCTCAGGTTTGTTGGTTCTGGGGCCTCTTGGAAAGGATTCTTCTGCAAGTCAATGTCATTCTCTGCCTGTGATTTCCCTTGGGGTACCTGTGTGGAGCTATAAACAGATCGAGTATTTGTGACTACCTCTGTTGGGCCTGGGTGCACCTGGGAGGGGCCAGCTGCACAGCAATGCCTCCTTCCACCAGCATCCACCAGCAAAAAGCCCAAGTCACTTGGAGATCCATCTCTGCCTACAAGCTTTCTGTTGGGGTCATTCACTGAAAGAATGCCCATTGGTATGTGAGTTGCATGAGGTAAGTGACTCATCAGGTAGGTGCAAGTGGTGTTTTCCATGTTGATACAGATTCAAACTCTGTTTCATTTTTGGGTGTCAGGGCACTCAGCACAAGTCCCAGGGTACACAAATGCCACTTATCAGCCACCAGATACCCGTGGACTGCTGTGATTGGGGTGGTATCAGGAAGACTATAGGGGAAGGCTATCAAATTCATCAAGGCCCAAAGACCAGGATTTGACTGTATGAAGGGAGGGCTCAGCACTGCAATGGTGGCTTTAGTTAGATCAGCAAGGGAATAAAGACCCCCCAACCCAAAGTCACACTACTCAGTCTCTGACACCACCTGAATCCACCCAGACCTCTTTAGGAGATCTCTATGAAACACCATGGGCCCGTACTCCTTTGCAGCATGTAGCTCCACAGGGTAGGGGACAAGGATTCAGGACGATGGTCTAGAACATTCCCCTGGCTGAGACCATAAGGAAGGGAGGGCTTGACATCAGGGGTGATGGATCTGTGAGCATTGTGGGAGAGGGACTCAGCACAGGGAGGGCACCCAGAGGCCACCCCCTCAGCGCTCTCTCCCAGCGCCACACAAAGCAGTCTCCTCACATGACTCTTAGGCCACTCTGAGCCACCCTTTCCTCATAGCCCAGGGTAGGTGGTGGGAAGGATATTATCAGCTGGGCCATTTGTGAGGGCTCCTGGGTTTCTAGCAGAATCCCACCTCTTCCTGGAGGGCAGAATCCCTGCTGATTTTTACAGCCAGATGTCCTGTGGGCTCCTCTTCCAGGCTCTGGTTCTCAGGGCTGGAAGCCCAGCATGGGGTTGAGACAACAAGCTCGTCAGGGGGACCACTGCGCTGAGACATGCCTCTGCATTCTCATCCATCACAAGTGAATGTGGGGCCAGCCCAATTGAATCTCTGTCCTGGGAGTCATGTGAGGAGACTGCTTTGTGTGGCGCTGGTAGAGAGCGCTGAGGGGATGGCCTCTGGGTGCCCTCCCTGTGCTGGAGGCTTCTTCTATAGATCCTTGGTTATAATACTGATAATCAACTAGTCTTCAGTTGGTTATTCAAGTTTGTAGTTACATAATTGAGTTGTAATTCCGATCTGGTCCATGGAGAAAGTGAGTTTAACTTTCACCTCCTTTACTCCCATCTTGGATCACACTGAAAAATTCTGAAATGCACTAGAGGGACTCACTATTTAGGATAGGGTGAGGTGAAATATTTTAAGTGAGGAAGGCATTGTAATGTTAAAATTCAGCTACTAATTTATTTCTGATATATTTAGCACCTAATGAACTCTTTGATTCCAATAGTGTGACAATTAGGTTTGAGGGCGCATGTTTTTATATTAATTTAGACCAAGTCAAGATTTTCCTTTCTTTTTCTTCTCAGTTACAATTATTGATTTCGGGAATAGGTAAACATAGATTAAGAAATCTAACAGTTAATTTTAAAGTCTATTCTAATTTATCTTTGTTCACAATTGATCATTTGAGGATAAATTTATTTCAGAAACACATACCCCAACAGCCAAGGCATCTAAAAATCAAAGAAAGCATGTTCATCGCCCACCGTTGCATCTGGAAAAAATGTCTCAAGAATCACAAATAAACAGGGCATGCGACAAAGAGGATACATCTTCATATTCAGGACACTCTTTTGTGCAAAAGGGTGAGGAAAATGCGCATCAAGCAAGGCACATTAGAGACAGGAAGAATTTACAACTTTCCAAAGATGAGTCAAAGCAGAAGTCACGTGAATTTTCTGTAAAATTCAAAACCACTGATTGTCCTAAGGAAGAGCTACTACATGATAACTCTAAAGAAGGAGCAAGCTTAAGACAAATGCCTTCGAATTTGACAAGTAAAATGCTTGATTGTGAGGGAAAAGGTGCATTTGGAAAGACTATCTCTGCAGCATTACAAACATTTCCTAAACGAGAAGAAACCACTCTCAAAATTGTTTCTCCATCTCATGGACACCCCGGGTCTCCAGAAGACTCTCTGTGGGACTCTTCTTCTGAGCTTTCTTTAAGAGACAAGGAATTACACTCTGAAAATGATCACAAACCTAATGCTGAACAAGTTTTAAACAAAAATGAGAAAAGATTTTATAATGATACAGTAAATGAAAAAGTAAGGACCCTAGTAGTTACATCTGGAGTGAAAGAAGACCAAGAGTTTCCTATGCAGATGACAAAAAATATGAACCCAAATACCACAGATTGGAACTTAGGCATCGGACCTACACCTCAGTCTCATGATCCAAAAAGCCATCCTGAATTGCAGCATCCCTGCTGCAATGGAACAAAAATCATCATTGAAATGAAAAGCCATGGTATGCCTGCTGTTATAAATATTTATAAGGAAACAAAGCCAAATGAAGGCTTGTTCCAGAATCCATTATGTGCAGATAATTTCAATGCTAATTATTGTACAAGCATGGACTCTAGATTAAAAGATGTGAGTTCCTCTGCACTGCACAATGACAGAACATCTGGAGTATCTGTAATTGAAAAACTAAAGCAAGATATGCAAAGTCTTAAGAATGATATAGAAATGTTAAAAGTAAAGAAGCTGTCTTGGGAAAAAGAGAAAGTTCAACTTCAAAAAGAGGTAGAATTTCACTTGCTGTTACTCTTTGTTTTCTCTCTGTATTAATTCTCTGATCCATTAAGATTTTCCACTCCGGAAAAATATACTGTATGTAAAATGAGGTTGTCTAAGTATGCAATTGTATATATATATATATATATATATATATATATATATATATATATATACTCGGTCAACTAAATAGCAGGAGTATAGGAAAATATTCTCGTATAATCATCGATGTTTCTCTCTATCCCTCTCCTATGCTGTTTCCTAAAATCAATAAAAAAAAAAACACATAAATTGACCTAACCAGTTTGGCTGAGTGGATAGAGTGTCGACCTGTGGACTGAAGGGTCCCAGGTTAGATTCTGGTCAAGGGTATGTACCTTGGTTGCTGGCACATCCCCAGTGGGGGGGGGTGCAGGAGGCAGCTGATTGATGTTTCTCTCTCATTGATGTTTCTAACCTCTATCCCCTTCACTTCCTCTCTCTGAAAAATCAGTAAAATATGTCTTTGAAAAAAAGAAAAGAAAAGGGGGAATATAATTTAAAAATTGTTCCATACTCTTGAATTAAGTTGTATCCTCCTACTTTAAAATTTTCAAACTGATTCTATTATTCCTTGAATTATCAAATCACATGACTACTAATAGAAGAACGATTAACCTTAGAACTCAGATTTAATTCAGTGGACATTGATGATAAACATTTTAAATGTCAGCTTTTTTCACACTTCAAACTGATCTCTGAGTCATTGACTCAAAACTAAAGAAGACAATTCTAACTGTTCATGTTATACTTACTTTAAAAATGTATCATTTTTATTTTCTTTAGACACGAAGAGCATCTCAAGAAATCTCAGAGCCGTTAACATCTACGCATAACACTTCAAATAGAAGTCATTTGGAACTCAGAACACCACTTTTGCAAGCTTCTCAAGATGATAGCAGAAAGAGAAACAGAAAACCACTTGTGACTCTACCAAGAAGTATTGGAACACAGAAAATGTTTGGAAAGGAAACGAACTTTGTAAGTCAAATGCACAAGCAGAGAAAATAAATTTAACTCAGCAATTAGCCTCTAAACTTAAAACATAATTACTATTGTGCCAGGTTCATGAGATTAGGGGGGCATGAAAGCTAACTAAATAGTATAACTTTGGCAAATGAACTTACCATTCAAATGTTCTTCCAGGACAGTTGCATCTCTCCTCCTTTTTTGGTTCTATGTGCCTTTAGTTTTTTTCCCTTAATATTTTCATATAGTTAACCTGATCTACCAGTCTTTAAGCTGAATGTCTTGAAGCTCTAAAATTTAGCAATCCTATATAATAAAAGGCTAATATACAAATGGACCAAATGGTGGAACGACTGGTCGCTATGATGCATACTGACCAGTAAGGGGCTGATGCTCAATGCAGAAGCTGACCCCTAGTGGTCATTATGCACCCACAGGGGGAACACTGCTCAGCCAGAAACTGCGCTCATAGCTGGCGAGTGCAGCAGCAGTGGCAGGAGCCTCTCCCACCTCCACAGCAGTGCTGAGGATGTCCAACTGACAGCTTAGGGCAGTGATGGTGAACCTTTTGAGCTCAGCATGTCAGCATTTTGAAAAACCCTAACTCTGGTGCCATGTCCGTATAGAAATTTTTTGATATTTGCAACCATATTAAAACAAAGATTTATATTTTTCATATATAGTTTATATATTTAAATGCCATTTAACAAAGTAAAATTTACCAAAAAAAATAGGAGTTCCTGTGTCACCTCTGACACACGTGTCATAGGTTCCGCATCACTGCCTTAGGTCATCTATTGGACATCCCCGGAGGGCTTCCAGACTACAAGAGGGCACAGGTCCAGCTGAGGTACACCCCACTCCAAGTGCATGAATTCCCTGCAAAGGGCCTCTAGTACTATTATAAAATCACTTGTCAGAATCCCCCTAAATAGAAACATTTAAGATAACAACTTAAACACAATGGGTTAAGTTACTCCAACACAATCAGGTACTTGGTAAATTTACTTTCTTGATTGTGACCTTTGTTATTATTACTAGAGGGCGCCTTTAGACAAACTGTCCTTTATAGTTTTCTACTCTATATAAAGACATACATGTTAAATAGGGAAAGATTATCATAGGGGTGAGGGGCAGTATCATTGACAAAGTGGCTAAAACTAATGTGATCTGCAGGAGGAGGATGTGGGGAAGACAGAAAGGGCAGATCCCACCTCCTATGCCTTGGTAACAGTGGTATAAGCAATGGCCTCTGGAGCTGTTTTCAGTCATTTGATCACCAGCCAGGCTATCTTGTTCTCCCTTAGAGGTTGTTGCTCTAAATTATACCTCAGTGTCAAATGATTAACATCTCCAAGGTAATGAGTGTATTGTACAAGCGTGGTGAAGGCAAATGCTTTGCAGTGTTTTTAAGGGATACTTTTTTAAATCTCTAACGTGGCTACTAAATATGTCCAAGGGCATCTTCAAGGATCTTGTAAGTACCACCCTTCCAGAGGCAGAAAATATTACTTGATAAGCCATCTGCATCACTGACAGCCTCCTGACTTTGGATTCCTTAGCTGGGACCCCCTCTCCCCACTCCCTAGAAACATAAGTACTTTTCAGAACAGTTTAGAACCTATACTTGAAGAGAGTAACTCTGCTCTGATACATTTTCATTGTTAAAATGCAATTTAATGGGAAATTCCATTTATCATTGTGGCTACTTAAAAAAATGCAAGTCATTGAGGGAAAAATAAAATACTAAGTATCTGTTGTTTACAATCCTACAGGGCTCAGAAGCAGCCAGCAGAGGTCAGCACTGAAGTGCTCCTTCTTGCAGGAACAACAAAGCAGATGACTGAGTACAACTCATATGAGGCCAGTCCTGGAGACACCTTGTGGTGGAAATCCTGATTATAGTTTTACAGGCAATAGAAAACTTGGTGGTTCCTACTCTGAGAATCTTTTTAATGAACCAAATAAACTTAAAATACTAAACTGATTAATATTTGTCTTTAAGTGAAAATTTTTGCCATCTTCTTACATAGAGAACATTAATTGCTACTTTCCTTACAGCATTTTTATTTCAGTTTTTGTAAAATGTTTTGCTGAGCAGTTGTCAATTTTCTAAATACTGCAATGAAGGAAATATTTGAATTTTTATTTTATATATTTGCATTTTTAAGTGAAGTTCACTTATGTCTATATCTTGCCAGCCCTTGAATGACTGATGACTAACATGGCAATGTCAGGACATCTTGATATAGCAACTAGCTTTTGTTGTGTATCAGTTATTAATATATCCATTCATTATCTCATTCATTGAGTTCTTAGTTCCATAATTCGATTGGTTCATTTTATAGTTTTCATCTCTTTGGTAAGGTCCTCCTTTTGTTCATTAATTGTATTCCTGAGCTCATTGAACTGACTTCTTGTATCTCGTTGAGTGTCTTCATGACTGCTGTTTTGATTTCTCTCTCCTTTATATCACAATCACCCATTATTTTGAGTTCCTTTCTGGAGAAGAGTCATTGTCTTCCTGTGTAATTGTTACCTTGGTGGTCCATGCTGCTTGATGGGTTGTTCCTCTGCTGGCACATTTGAAGTGGTGAGCACTTTTCTTATTTAGGAACATTTTCCTTTCCACAATTCAGCAGGTGGATAATTTGAGGTCTTTCTTTAGCTGTCCAGTAGGTGGCAGGATAGCGCAGTTTTTGTTTTCTCTTACCTGTCCTACTTAGCTTGGGGAGGGGGACTTCTCCTCACTTGCTAAGTAAAGCACTGGCACAAGGTTGCCACTGAATTAATTAGATGGAGTCAGAGCCTCAATCATTCACCAAGTCCTGATTCTGGCTGTGCCATGGGGACTGTTTCCATGTCTCCTGGGCTGGACAGGATCTGATTTCCCAAGTACATTTAGCCAATGTAGAGTCACTTGTTGTTCTTCAATTCATTTATTTGCTGTTTTGTGTTGTTTTCTTCTTTTCTTCTTCTCCTGGTGATCTGGGGATAACCATTTAGCCACTTGGCGCAAAAAGAGCAAAGGGAAGAACAAAGACAAGTGTCCAGTGGCCCGCCCGGCTGTGCTGAAACGCTTTCAGTCCTCATCGTCCTTGAACATCCCACCCCCTTCAAAATAGGTTCTCCCTTTTCCAGATACTGGAGATTCCCTTCCTTTTACCAGTTCCTCCACCAAATAACCTCCCTCATTTATGAAAAACCCACAAAAAAAACCCCAAAACCCAACAAAATGACTAAACCATAAAAAAGAAAAATCATAAAGACCACCAATGACCCGTACTGAAAGGCCAGAGGACTCATGGTGGCCCCCACCTCCTGACCCCAAAGCAGATCCAGAGCCTTCAAACTACAAACGCACCTTCTGAAGACAACAGCCTCCTCTACTGTCTGCCTGCGGTATCTGGAGTGGCTGTAGAAGGAGGAAAGGGTTCCCGTGCTGCTTCCATTTGTTCTGTTAGTGACAACGCTGTTCCAGCCCTAAGGGTCACACCCCATTTGTGAAACTCCTGACTCTACCTCCAGTCACTGGCATCTTTTCAACAAATCCACTTTGGCCTGGGGATGCCCACAAGGCAATGACAAACTGACTTTCCAGAGACAGACACCATGTGAGCATGCCCCTTAGAACAAGGGTTAGCTACTTCACCTCCATTAAAGCATGTGTGTGCATATGCATGTGCGTGTGCATGCACAGGTGAGCAAAGACACACATTCTCTCAGGGCTGGTCCCTCGTGATCCAGAAATTCGACTCCCTCTCCCAGAAGCCCTGTGGTCCCAGGAGAAGCCCAGACCAGCCAAACCACAAAGACCTGGAGTCAGGCTCACTGTTAACCCAGAGCTTTGCCAAGCCAGGCCTAGGCCCCACGTCCTTCAGGCCAGGGCAGTCTTCAAGGCAGGTGGCCTCAGGCTTTGCTTTTCTCCAGCTGGCTCCTGGGGCCACTTTTCTATAAACACTGGGTCTGCCCAGCCTGGGTGATGGGGCAGTGAAAAGCCTTGCCCGCCCCCTCCCAGCAAGTGTCCACAGTGTGCAGAGGGGAACATGTGCAAGAAGCAGGAAAGTGATTTAGAAAGTGGCTGCAGTGCCCCATTGTCCCCATTGAGGATGACACTTGGATTTATTATTTCTGAGTGACTTCCAAGGATAGGAACCAAATGTAATATATTACATACTTGTGTTCACACTTGTGAAATATATGTGCTTTTAGGTGTCCCCCAAATATATATACTACAGGGTGTCCCCCCAAATATAAACACACTTTAACAGCTGATAACTCAATTTTCACTCCATTTCAGGGTTAACAGATTTGACATAATGGGTGAAGCCAGACTGAACTTTGAACAAAGAAGATGTATCCTCTGGACTTCCTTTTGGGGACACATAAAGGATGAGGTGTCTGGCATAGAAAGGTCCACAGTCCCGGCATCGGGGCTGCTGTTGACAGAAGATGTGAACAAACAGAATGCAGTGATTCTTGGTGTTTGCGATTCCATTACTTCCTCAGCAGCAGCGCCTGGAGCAGAACTAAGGCAAGCGATGGAGGCGCAAACAATAAGATTCGTTCCTTCGGTTTGGTGTTTGTACATATCTCTTTCCATAGCTGCCCTGGATTCCTCAACTTTATCTTTTATGTATCCCCATAAAGAGCCTAGTGGAGAATTTTTTTTCGTTCACAGCTTAGTGTGGCTTCACCCATTTTTTCCAATCAGTTAAACTTGAAAATGTATGAAAATTCTGTGAGTTATCAGCTGTCAAAATGTGTGCACATTTGTTTGGAACTCTACTTTCTGTTCCATTGGCAGTCATTCTCTTCCACCGGAGTCTCACCTGTGTTTCTATTTTGGAAAAGGGTGGATGCCCTATATTTATGTTCAAAAGGCAGTCATTCTTTTCCTTCGGGAGCTGATTTATTTCTTTTCCCTGTGTTCACATTTTTTGGACCACCCGATGTTTACACTCCATAAGGCATCATTCATTCTTATCTATGTTTATGTTCCATCGGGAATCATTCATGTTTATTGGGAGTCTGACTTTGTGTACCTGTCTTGGGGGACACTCCATGTTTATGTTCTATCAGGATTCATTTCTTTGCATCAGGAGTCTCACCTGCTGCTGTGTGCATTTGGCCGGTTCCTGACACATTTTGTTTCCTCTTGCTTACTAAAGGTGCTCATTGTGGGTTGTACTAAACCTGGTTATTTGGGTTCTATAAAGATTTTTTTTCCATTTGAGCTAAGGTACTGGGAAAGAAATGTTAACATAGTCAGTACTCAGAGCACTTTGAGTTCTGTATCAAATAGCCATTGATTCTTGGAACATACAAGGATGGGTTTGTAGTAAAATGAGATGTTGTGAAAATGAGTTCTACTTTTCCTCACTGCTCATCACTGGCAGTGCTGTTGGGGGGTTGGGTCTCTGGGCTCCCTGCTCAGCCCCCCAGTCTCCCCGGCCCCTGGAATCCACCAGCTCCTTTTGCCAGGAGGTGAGAGCGTGGGAAAGCAAAGTTTCCTGTTTACCATGCAACAGCGTTTATTTTACGTTCCTATTGGTTGAATCCCATTTTTATATGGGATTTATATCAAAACAGGAGGTAAGCTTAAAGTGATCCGTTGGATTTTTCCAAGCCTACTCAACCAGGAAGTGTCAGGAGGAGGCAGGGAGGAAGGCAGGTAGAGATCCCCTCCTGACCTAATCTAATGGTGTTCTGTCCAGCTGTCACCTGCATGTCTCCTTCCTTCCTCACCAAACCTCTCCTGTAAGTTGCCTCCTGTCACCTCCTTCCCCATTCTTTTCTGAGGTCCTGCAGTTGTGGGAGCCTCCCACTCAGCCAAGCTGCCCTCCCCAATGCTTTGAGCCAAACTGAGCAGCACCACCTGGAGGCCTCCTCCCCTGCAGGATCTGACACTGGCCAGTCACCCCTTGGAGCTCTCAGACTCTGTTCCATGATTCTCTCTCCTCTGGGACAGGTTTTTCAGGGCTCACACTTGCCCATCACTCTGTCACTCACTCATTCCTTCCACAAACACTCATTGACTGCTTCCACCTTGGAGGTAGCTCCCTCCATGCCTTCTCTGCAGGATTGACCACCTGTTCTGCTAGGTCTAATGCTCCCCTCCTAAACTTCAAGCCTGAGGTCGGCTGCCTTAGATCCTCTGTGCAGGCTACAGGCTTCCTCTACTCTCCCTGGCTCCTCTGGGCTTCCTAATTATTCAAGCAAACCAGCAGTCAATCACAGAAGCCAAAAGCCTGTGGTGCAGGCTGGACCCCACCTCTCTCCATATCCCCCATTTGATAGGTCCCCTGAACCTAAGAATGTGTGTGGAATCTTCCCACTCCATCTTAGATGATGGTTCTCATCCCAAGTTCCATACACACCCCATTTCCTGGGTCTTGCCAGGGACTTGTCAGCTGGTCTGCCTGAACCTCTCGGCATTCACCCTGGGTGACCTTCCCTTTTGAAACTTTCCTCTCTCAGCCTCCACACTAGCTACTCCCATCCCTTCGTGGTCTAGCATCTCCATGGGTCACCTCAGAATGCACCCAATGCTCTACCACCCTCCAGCCCAAGACAAGCTCATACACATCCTCCACTTTGATGCAATCTTCCCAGAAGGCTCCAAACACCTCAAGCCCCAGCCTCTCCTGGGAACCTCCAGATCTGTTTCCAGCTTTTATGCCCCAAAGACACCTCCAACTCAAAATTCTCAGTACATGGTTCACCATCCTCCCCCCACCAAAGCCTCTATGTTCATCCTCTCATCACATCTGTCCCCCATCCAGACCTGTGCTGTGCCAGCATGGCCATGGGTGAACCTGACAGGGTGGGGGGCGGCAATGGTGAAGGATTAAAGAAGAAAGACAAGAGAATAAAGCTGGGGCTAGGTGGGACGCTACCCTCAGATTAGAGAGACAGTGCCATGGCCTGCAAGCCAAGCCTATTTTTATAGCCAGATTCCATGATGCAAAGTAAAGGCATGGTCAAGATGTTTACAGTGTTCTCCCAGGTTTCTGATCTACTCAATTACATGCACCTGAACTCTATCAAGCACCACCCACTGCCTACCTCACTTAGCGACATGGACCACAGGTTCGGACCATAAGGTCAAGCTTACAACTATAGCCTTTGGCTATAATTTTGCCCGGAATTGCATGTGGCTTTCCCATGAGAGGATCGTGTCCTCTAATTAGTCTGAAGCTTGAACCTGTCCAAACACAATAGCTGCTCTCCACACAGACCATGTTGGTTATCCCCCTCTCTCTTTCCCATGTGGTATCCAGCACTCCCTCAGCTGCTTCCTACTCTGATGTTTTATTCAATTATCCAGCCACACCCACATGGCGGGTCCCCTGGGGAGTACCATGTGGTCCCATTTCTGAGGGTGCATCCCAAACCATACCCTATTGAGCCCCATAGATGCACCTCTACCCTGGCATGAGAGCTCTGTGATCTGGGGGGTGGGAAATATCCAAGTGACAGCTCTGGGCTGAGGTCTGCCTGCAGAGAGGGTCGGATCACCTATGGGACAAGGGGCACTCCCACTGGGGACAACAGCAAAGTGAGAAAATTAGAAAAGGTTGGAAAAACCTTGGGAAGCATATAGCCAAGTGTTTATCAACCAACCAGAGGAAGGGGAGAGAATATGTTGATCTGTATGCATACACACACACACACACACACACACACACGTATATATACATGTATGCAAACAGCTCATTGATTCCCTAAGAAAGCTCTCATTGATTTTGCCAAACAGGTGTATTTATAGCTAACCTATGTTTGCCCTCAACTAACAGATGAGGGTGGTTCCAACGTGAATGTTGAATGATGTTTTCTTTTATGCTGGCAAGTGAAACAAGCTGAAGGTGTCTATGAGAACCTCACTCAATCAGGTCGTCCTTTTCTGAATGGCAGCCTATGTTCCTCAATTTCTTATAATGTATTTGTATAGCACCCTGGCCCTAACACTGGCCCTGTTGCACACCCATCGGCCCCTATGTCATTCATGGAATGTTTTATATTTGCAACCAGCCCTTTCACCAGGTCCAGAGAAACCGAAATTTTTGTCCACCAACTGCCCTGATGCCTGGGGAGGGCGCTGACTTTCATTCACGGAGCAGCTACTGTGGGTCAGACTCCTTCTAAGCACTCTGTGGGAATAAATGGATTTACTTCATGTAGTTCCTGTTAAATGTGGTGACAAAAAGGGTGACTGACTCCCTCTTCCCAATTATCACTAGGAAATGATTGAATGAGAGACAGGCATGTCCTCTTACACCCTGGAGGGAGACCCTGTAGAGACTTGGGTGAGGCTAGTGAGGGTGCTGAATATATGCAACACTGGAGGAGGTGGGACAGATGGAAGACGAACTTTGTCATGCCTGCTCTTGAGCCTCCCTGGTACAGCCCTGCACACTGTTATTGAGGCCCTCTGGGCAGATATCAGCCCTGGTCCACCTGTCAAGGCACAGGATGTGAGGTGCTCAGGGAGGCAGTGAGGAGCCAGTGCCCCAGGCAACCCCTCCTCCTGCTCCTCACCCCCAGCCTGGAGGCTGCAGCTGGGAGTCCCTTCCTCCACTGTGGCTTCTCTGCAGGAGCTTAGGAGACGGTGATCTGGGCAGGTGGGCAGGGACCAGAGCTCTCCACACTGCCTCTGAAACACTCACCCCCAGAAACCAGGGTGAGGATATGGTTGGTCCTTCTGGGGCTGCAAGGGAAAATCTCCCAGTTGCTGGTGGTGCCAGCAATCCTTGGTTCCTTGGATTGGAGACCTATCCGCCCCACCCATCTCTGTGTCCAAGTCACATGACATTCTCTCTGCCAGTGAGTCTAATTTCCCTCTTACAAGGACACCTGTCACTGCAGTGAGGGCCCAGCCATCCCAGACCCAACGCCTCCTCTGAACTTGATTACAGCTGCAAAAGCCCTATTCCCAAATAAGGCCACGGTCACTATGTCCCATCCGCATGGATGTGGGGACACTGCAGAACACACCTCAGGACAGGTATCACACGGCACATGGAGACACTGAGGCCCGAGGTGGAGTGGAAACACCAGTCTCAGAACAGCAAACTGAGTAGAAAATTCCTGTAAATACTGGTAAATGCACGCCCAGGACCAAGGGCACATTTGCCTGCGGGCAGGAGGCCTCTGTACCAGGACCTGCAGGGCTTTCCTCTGTGAAGTGAGAGCTCATCTCTGCACTCACCTACTCAGAGCACAGAGTTCTGAGAGTGGACACACTGCAGCCTCCCGCCACCAGGGGGCGACGCGTCGCCCCTCGCAGTGCCCTGCCTCCAGGCATCACCGGGAAGTCCTGCCTCTGCGGGGAGTCAGCAAAGTTTGTCCAGTAGACAGCAGAGTCCAGGGGTGCAGGACTGTTTGGCCTGAGTGGCTGCTGGCAGTTCAGGGCCCTGAAGCCTTGAGGGGGACGAGGGCCTGGCGGAGGCAGGTGGAGCCCTGAGGCGGTTGCCCTGCAGCAAGGAGGTCCTGCAGGCGTCCTAGGAGGGCAGCCTCGCTGGAGATGTGCTCCCTGCAGGGAGTCCATCAGCTTCTGCAGCAAAGATAGGAAGTGGGGGCCGCGGGGCGCGGGCTGAGGACTCTCCGGTCTGCATGAACCAGCTGCTTAGGGAGGTGCCTTCTGAAGTCAGGGTTTGGTTTCTCAGAAAGACTCCTCCTCACAGGCCAGGCCCGCCCTCCCCGCGGAGGGTGATGGATCCCCGCGCCTGCCTCTGCCCTGTGTGGCCCCAGCTCAGGGCGCTGTCCCAGGGCTTTCCTGGGCCCATGTCTTCCTGTGACGGACCGGGATCCTCCTCAGGCAAAGGGTTTGGGCTCAGGCAGAATGTCACCAGGTTGTAAGAAACGCCATAGACACTGACCACCTGCAGCATGTCATGCGTCCACTGGACGTGAGCACAGGAGGTCATTGGTCCACTTTGCCCATTAACCTTCTCTCCTGGCATGAAGGACACCAGATAGGACTCGTTGCAAGGGCCTCATCATAGTGCCTGGGAGCTTGGCGTCCCCTGAAACCTGTGCCAGAGGGATGAGCTCTCCGGATGCGTGTCCATGAAGCTCCAGTTCTGTGGCAACAGGATCGTCCTCGTGGGACCCAGAGTGTGTCACCAGTCCCGGGGGACGGTCCCTGGGCTGCTCTTGAGTCATTTATTAATCAAACATCAGGTCTCTGCAGAGTATGTGCAAGTCCCATCAGAGCTCATGTAAGTGCTTAATAACTTCAGCAACATGAATGGTATTGCTTGTTGTAAATGCTCTACTAAGCTACAGGTTATATTGAAGACACCAAATAAATTCAAAATTTTAGATAAATTGACGTAATTAATTCCAATTGTGTGTTGAAAGCATTCAACCTGAGTAGTTTATACATAAACTAGAGGCCCAGTGCACCAAATTCGTGCACTGGTAGGGTCCCTAGCTGCTTCCTGCTGGCAGCTGGATACACCCTCCATTCCCCCAGCCAGCCCCCGCCCTGGTTGAACTCCAGGGCAACTCCCCATGGAGTGGACACTTTGCACACTATTATGTAAAATCATTTTTATGTCTGCAGATTTCTAATTTCTCTTTTCAAAAATAGATTTCTATTGATTTCAAAGAGGAAGGGAAAGGGAGAAAGACAGAAACATCAATGATGTGAAAGGATCATTGATCAGCTCCCTCCTGCAAACCCCACATAGGGGACTGATCTCGAAACCTGCGCATAGGTCCTGACCAGGAATCAAACTATGACTTCCTGGTTCGTATGTTGACTCTCAACCACTAAGTCATGCTGGCTGGGTAATTTCTCTCCTCTCTCTCTCTCTCTCTCTCTCTCTCCCTCCCTCCTCCTCTCTATTTCTTTAAGTTATATTTGAGCTTAATGCCCTGGTCATAGTATGCTCTTCAAGTTGATTTTCATGCAGGGGCACCAATAGGGAGTTTACAGGTTATATTTATTATTTGTTCCCTAAAGAATATCCCGTGTCTATGGACACTGGCCTCTGTGAAGTCATTCTCATCTGCCCAACTGTGCCTTTCTCTGGAGTCTTGTAGCATTTAGTGTTTGCCCTTCAGCAATGACACGTGTATATCACACTGTAACCTGTCCGGTTGAGCTCACCTGCACCCACAATTGAAGCAGCCCTCCATAACCTGCTCTTCCCCTCAGGTTCCCTCTTCCAGCTTCTGTTCCTCAGAGTTTAATCTTTTACGACTAGTGGCCGAGTTGCTGGTCACAACTGCTAGTTCTATTTTGGGGTCTTCCTTCCCAGGTCCAGCAGGACTGCATTTGTGCAGGTCTCACTTCCCAACTGGACCTTCGACACCACTCTATGCCTCCTCCTCCAGGCTCAGTGGGCATGTCAGAATGAGTGTCGGTAGATGTGCAGTGCTGCAGACAGAGATGTGTAGTGGTATTTTTCCAAGGAGCCAGATGGTTGCTTGCTGAGGCAGTCCCCCATAGACTTAGAAGACGAGAGGGTGTGCTAACATGGGAGGCTCCAGTGCTGTGGCAGATTGCTCTGTGCTGCATCTGCCAGTCTGTGTTGCTGGGTATCAATACTGTACACTCAGACTGGTTTTTAAAGTTTCTGTCCTGTGGGCCTGTGCATCCTACCATGTGTATAATGATGCATTGATTTTAAAAGTACTGACTCCTTCAGCATAAACACTAACAGCTTGTTGAAAAGAAGGATCCTGAGAGTAACTTGCCACAATTGTCAGGTGTTTGCAATAACGTTTTGTCTGTTCCATTGGTGCAGGTGAAAGCTCCCAATCTGGAGGCCACAGTGAGGAAGTTTGATGACGTCTGTAAAAAGGGCAGTGAAGGCAAAGAGTGTGACAACCTGTTCACCATCATTGCCCATTTGTATGACTTCCACCTGGGACAGCCTCTCCTCATATTAGTCATTTTGGAAAAACTTACAAGAAATTTCACAGAGAAAGATAGGAACTGATCCTATTAACACATTTCGTACTGCTCAGGAGTTTTCTCATGTTTCGCGCGTCATCTGTTACGGACCTCTCAGAAGTGTTCTCATTTTTCACGCCCAAGGAAAAAAGAGTGAATCTAGATACTTATGTAAATTTTGTTTGGTCCCTCTTCATACAGGAAAATGTTTGACGCAGTACCATACATTAAAAAAGTACTAGGAACTTCAATTGTTTAATTGTTTTTGTGAATAAAAATGTTATAATTATTGAAAAACAACACCTAAAGTGCATTATGATGATTTAAATAATGTGCAGTTTGCCCAAAAACATGCAGTCCTTGGCATATGTCTTAGCAATTTCTATGCGGTACGCAATGTGTTAATGCTGAAAAATGTGGGCTTTTTGTTGAGAAAAGATAATGTTTTGTCACTTTGTTGTTTTTTTTTTTGCCTTTAAAATCTTTTTATTGATTGATTTTAGAGAGAGGAAAAGAGAAGAGAGAAAGAGAAAGGGAAACATTGATTTTTTTTTGTTCCACTTATTTATGCATTCATTGGTTGATTCTTGTATGTGCCCTTACTGGGAAATCAAACCCACAACCTTGGACAATGCTCTACCCAACTGAGCTACTTGGCCAGGGTCTGATTTGCCTTTTAGATGGTCCCAAGTGTATAATAGAACAACATTTAAACATTCACCTTGTATTTCTACCCTGCAAAAAACATTCCAAAGCATTCACAAGAAATATGATACAGCTCTGACAGCCCATGCTAGGACACAGAAAGGAGTTCTGCTGTTCAGTTTCTCCCACTTCAATGACGCTGTGCCCGAGTTCCAGCTTCCTCATCTATCAGGTGGGAATCATAAAAGCCAGCGTTGTCTGCTTAGCCTGAAGTTGTCTTCACCTCAGAGTTATCAGAGCTTCTTTCTCAAGAGCTCCTGGGCTACCCCTGCTTCTGATCAACAGTTCTTCCAAGTTATCATTCTCAGTGCACAAGGAAGGACAGTGAAGGGACTAAGCCAGCAATGGCGAACCTTTTGAGCTTGGCGTGTCAGCATTTTGAAAAACCCTAACTTAACTCTGGTGCCGTGTCACAGATAGAAATTTTTTGATATTTGCAACCATAGTAAAACAAAGACTTATATTTTTGATATTTATTTTATATATTTAAATGCTATTTAACAAAGAAAAATCAACCAAAAAAAATGAGTTCGCGTGTCACCTCTGACATGCGTGTCATAGGTTCGCCATCACTGGACTAAGCAGTGCAAAGGAGCTTGATTTGATTGCAGTTTCATAATGAACCAACAGAGGGCGCGGCTGCCTGTACGCTTGGTTGTATCTGTTAATTTTTAGCAGGAAAGCAAGTGACAGGGCAGCCCCGGTCCCAGGTCCCAGGTCCCAGCCCCAGCCCAGGCTGGATCGGAACACATTTTGGGTGAAGGATCCTACTCTCGGGGAAAACACTGCTAAGCACAAGTTACAGGATCTTCTGGAATACCATCATATAAAGAATGACTAAATGAACTGGGGGAGTATTTAGAATAAGAGACAAAGAGGAAATGACAGATTCCCCCTCCCCACGACAGCCCCTCCACTGACCACCACAGCAAGTGTTTTGAAATTGCCTTTGCACGTGACCTCTGTAATCTTGCCTACTCTTAGCCTACACCATCTTCATAAACCCACTCCATTCCAGCTTCCATCCCCATCACCTGGGCCAAATGTCCATGGCCCGCCTCTCTGGCTTTGCCCACTTTTCTAAGTCTTTGTTATCTACTCACCCCTTCTGGCTCAGTCCTGGTCCCACTTCCCACTTGCACACTCAGGGTCTAGGTGACAGCATACACATTCCTATAGCTTTAAATGTTAACAATGTGCTGACAATTCCCAGCCTAGTTGTTATATCCAATTGTCAACTTAACATCTGCATTTTAATATCTGAAGGGCTTATTAAAATGAACAATTAATAAGCCCTTCAGATATTAAAATGCACACAACCAAATCCAAACTCTTGATCCAACAGCAGAATCCCTTCAATTTATTTTTCCTCTAGTTTTCTACCTTTTAGTAGATGGCACCTCTAGCTGACTAATTAGAAATGCACTAGTTGTAATATTGAAAATACTTGATTGCTGGCTGGTGACTGTACAAATGGAAAGGAAGCTAGGATGCTAACCATGGAGGTGCTGCTCTCTGAGTACCAGCCTGATAGCTCCCTCTCTCACCAGCCACATGTAATCCTTCACCAAGTCCTCTGCAGTCTGTCTCCAAAATACATATCAAATCTGTTTAGTTTTCATCTCTATGGTGACCATCATCTGTTTTGTCACTTTAAGTGATCACAGAGAACCAGGCCAAAGCCAGCGGGGCAGGCAGCAAGTTCCAGGACAAGGCAAGGTATGATGGGTCACTCGACCTGCCTCCTGACTACCTAAGTGTTCAGAAGCTGACCGGCACATAGAAATAAGTGGGGTAAATGCTATATTTCATTTCCTATTAATCTGCTATCTTCTGCTTCTGTGATTTGATTTTTTAATCTTTAAAACTAGAGGCCAGGTGCACAGATTCGGCTCTCCGATATCCCCCAAGGAGTCCCAAATTGCTAGAGGGTGCAGGCCTGGCCAAGGGACCCCACTGGTGCACGATTGGGCCAGGGAGGGATCGTGGGAGGGCTCCAGGGCATGTCTGTCCCATCTAGCCCAGTCCTGATCAGCTGGACCCCAGCAGCAAGATAACCTACCAGTCACAGCATCTGACCCCTGGTGGTCTGTGTGCATCATAGCATCTGGTCAATTGGTCGACGGTTGGAGAGACAATTAGCTTTATATATATATATATATATATATATATATATATATATATATATATATATATATTTGAGGCCCAGAGCAAGGGATTCATGTACTGGTCGGAGGGGGGCATGGCCTGCAAGGATCAGCCTGCGGTGGAAGTCCACTCATTATGGTCAGCACTAGAGGAGCGTGCTAACCACCACAGGGCAGATCCTACATTGAGTGTTGGCCCCCTGTTGGTCAATACGCTTTATAGTGACTGGTCATCGTTCTGGTCATTCTGTTGTTTGGTCACTGGGCTTTTATTATATACTAGAGTCCCTGTGCATGAAATTCGTGCACGAGGTGGGGGAAGGGGAGGGTCCCTCAGCCCAACCTGCACACTGTCCAGTCTGGGAGCCATCAGCAATGTCCTACTGATGGCTTAGGCTCGCTCCCCGAGGTTCTCGGCTCTCTGCAGGGCCTGCCTGCTCCACACCATGGAGATGGCAAGCAGGCCCTGCTGGGCGCTGCCTACTGGCCACACTTGCTTGCTCCCACATTCCCCCAGCGACCCACGAGCAGGCCCTGCAGGGAGCTTGCCTGCTCGGGGGTCCCCATGATGATCTGCCAGCAGGCCCTGGGGTTGTTGCCTGCAGACCAAACTTGCCTGCTTGGGGATTGCTGTGGTGACCCACCATGCCTGGCTACCTGTCAACAGGCCCTGCTGGGTGCTGCATTCGGGCAGTGCTTGTCTGCTTGCAGATTGCCGGGGTGACCTGCCAGCTGACCCTGTTGGGGGCTTGGCTGGTCTGGGTCACCATGGCAGTGCCCGCTGGCTTCACATTGCTGGTGTGACACAGCCAGCATCCTTCCCTGGATGCTTTGGGCACCTCCTTTTTTTCACAGAGTGATGATTAATTTGCATATTACTCTTTTATTATATATGATGATGTGAACAAGCCTTTTTTCAGTTTTAAGAAACAGAATAGTTCTTCAGTTTAAGAATTGATTTAACACTCATGTATTCAAAAGTTATTTACTGAGGAAGGCCATTTGGCTTGGGGCTCAGGTGTCAGCACACCTGGACTATCAGTTCAGTCAGTGGACAGCCCTATACCTGAGTCTTCCAAACCTCAGTTTCCCCTTCTAGAAGGCAGAGCTGAGCATGGCTCCTACCTTGTTTTCTTTTCTGAAGATCAGAGTAGGGGAGGACAGGGAAGCCCCAGGATGCATGAGGAGCAGGAAAAGGGTTTGTGTGGGGCCCACAGAGGAGCAGGGCAGAGGCCATTGCAAGAATCTGGGCTTTTATCCTAAAGGCACCAGAGGGTTCTGAGTGGGAAAATGGCAAAGGAAGTTTTCATGCTAATGGTCTCTTTGGCTACAACATAGAAGACGGAGGTGGTCAGGCAGGAAGATGGAGCCAGTGGAGGGAGGATTAGCTCTGTTGCAGTGGGTGTGGCAGTGGGGACTGACTAGGTGGGTGAGGGGTGTGAGGGAAGGCCAGGGTCAGCCCATGTTCTCAGCTTGGGCCTTCGGTGGACAGCAGTACATGCAGAAGACCCACACTCAAAAGGGAAGATGAGCTCTTTTCTGAAATCCCGAAATGTTCACTGTTAGGAGGTGTGTTCTGAGCCCTCTGAGGAGGTCCTGAGGCTCTGAGGTGGGAAGCCTCAGGGTTGAAGCACTGACATTCAGACCTTTGGGAAGAAGAGCAGTTGAGGGTAGGAAGAGCAGGAGGAAGGTCATGGGAACCAGGCTGGAGTGTTCCAGAGAAGAAGTTTCCCCATATTGAATGCACAGAGGTCAGGTTTAAAACAGAGAATTCAACCCGGCTTAGTAGTGGAGAGTCTACTGCTGAACCAGGAAGTGATGGTCTGATTCCCAGTCAGGGCATATACCTGGATTGTGGGCTCCATCCCCAGTGTGGGGCATGCAGGAGGCAGCTGAGCAATGATTCTCTCATAATTGATGCTTCCGTCTCTCCTTTTTCAATCCTCTCTGAAATCAATAACATATATATATCTCCTCACTGGAGGATATTTTTCCATTGTTTTTTTTAGAGAAAGTGCAAGAGAGAGGGAAAGACAGAGGGAAATATCAATGTGAGGAAAACACATCAATTGGTTGCCTCCTGTACACACCCTAAACCAAGGCCTGGGCCAGGGTGGAATCTGCAACTGAGGTCTGTGCCCTTGAGCAGAATCAAACTCAGGAACCTTTGGTCCAGAGGCCAAAGCTCTATCCACTGAGTCAAACCAGCTATGGCAAAAAATATGTTTTTAAAAATAAATCAATTTAAAAACCCCAGAAGTTAGCAGAGGCAGAAAATACTCTCCTGGTTGCCTAGGGCTGGTGGGTTGCGGGGAATTTTGGTGTGGCTGTTAAATTGTATTTGGAACTGCTTTTTGGTGAGCGCTGAAAATGATGTAAAATTGTGGACATGGATGCACAACCCTTAATATACTCAGTGTGTATTTTGAATGGGTGAGTTTGATGGTATGTGAACTATATCAATAAAAAGTCAGCATTTGAAGAAATAGCAACATGGGATATCTGGGAGTTCTCTGTACTATTCCTACAGCCTTTCTCTCAGTATGACACTATTTCCAGGTTAAAAGTTAAAAGAGTGAACATCCCAGGAGTCGGGAAGGAATGGCAACTCTTGTGGAAAGCAGGGGTGATCCAGAGCACAGGGTCGGGAGGGAGGAGCACAAGTGAGGGCATCAGTGGAAACAGTTGGGGGTGGGAGAACAGGAGAGGAAGACCCAGAGATTTGTGGGTAGTGGTCAAGTTCCCAGTGGAGCTCTGGTGCAAGCTCAGTGCTGGATTGATGTTAAAAGGCTGCAGAAGGTGGAGAAGGATTGGTCTGCCTGAGACCATCAGGTTTATTAGCAGTGATGGCCACCAGCAGAGTTGGTTTATTTCTTCCCAAGTTGAAGGTCAGTTGAACAGACAATTTGAAATGATGGCTTTCTCTTTCGTGTGTTTATATTTTTAGAATTCGATTTATGCTGGAAAAGATGTTGGTACTGAAGGACAATGACATGCAGAGGGTTCTGGGCTATGACCCTGAGCCTGTAGAGAAATTGAGGAAATTGCAAAGATCTTTGGTGAGTCACTTTTACTCATAAGTGCTTTGAGTTCCCTGTGGATGTGAACCCATCGTGGAAGTCTGGGAGGTAGTTGGAGCTGTGAGTCAGGTGACCGGCCTGGTCAGCAAGAGTTCTGAGGGATTGAGTGGCAACTGTGTTTCTGTGGTGACACTCTGTGATTGGCCTGTGTGCAGTGAGTCCCTGTTAGTTAAGCATCCTCCATCCTTACCTTGTGGTGCTGGACTGGGCTGTGGAGCAGAATCATCCTAGAACTTTCTGATCACTTTGGAAGAGGCCCCACAGGTGTTAGCCAGAGGTGTTAGGACCAGAGGTGTTAGCCTCGGAGGAGAGGGGGCTTGTATGCTTATCCTTCCCAGGTTTTTTTATGTGGGCCCATAGCTGAGACCCACTGCCCTCTCTAATCAGGGTGAGTTCCTTTATACTTCCTTTATTATTTTTATTTTTTAAAAAATAATTCCATTATATACATATATATAATTGGTTTCAGAGAGAGAGAGAAACATCAATGATGAGAATTTTTGATTGACTGCCTCCTGCACACCCACCCTGGGGATTGAGCCCACAACTGGGGAATGTGCGTTGACCTGGAATCAAACCATGACCATCTGGCTCATACATCGATGCTCAACTACTGAGCCAGGTGGGCCAGGCTTAGGTGCAGTAAAACTGCTTATATAAATAAAGGAATGTTATTGCTGGTTTAGTTTACTCCAAGGTATTCTTTGAAACTATTGGGAAATTTGGCAAGAATTTAAACTAAAATTTGAAAATTAACTTCTTAGACCTAGTGGAACTCATTTTGTCTTTCAATACTGTCCTGAGGATATGCTTACTCATTAGAGAGAGAGAGGGAGAGAGAGCGGGGGAGGAGAGAGAAATGTTGATGTTAGAGAAAAGTATCAATTGATTGCCTCTCATAGGCACTCCCATTGGGAACTGAACACCCAACCTAGGTATGAAACCTGACTGGGAATTGAACCCAGAGCATTTCAGTGTGTAGAGCGGTGCTCCAACCAACTGAACAACACTGGCCACGTCAT
This sequence comes from Myotis yumanensis, assembly GCF_028538775.1. Classification (NCBI taxonomy): domain Eukaryota; kingdom Metazoa; phylum Chordata; class Mammalia; order Chiroptera; family Vespertilionidae; genus Myotis; species Myotis yumanensis. The sequence goes on along the minus strand of NW_027223771.1, from coordinate 18,602,946 downwards.
GGAACTAAGATTTAGGATAGAAAACCTTGGGTTACTCCTTAAATTTCTGCATATCTGAGATCCAAAATACAGCTAAGTCAATGGGAGTTCATGGAACGCCTTGATGACTTTGAGTGGATTAAATGAGATACAATGTCTGCAACATGCTCATCACTGTGCTAAGCTGGCACTCACTCTATTGTGGTTTCAGTCGGCCTCATCCTGTTTTCTGTGTCATTGTTATAAATTTTCCTTAAAACAGCTCTAGGTTCATAAATTTTGCATCATTTCTCTGAAACGTTGACCCTGAATATTGGGAGCAGAGAGTGGAAAATTTTAGCATCTAGTTACTATCTCATTAACATAAATTCAACAGTTATTGAAATCTTGATTGGCATAATGATAAAAGAAGTAATTTTCAATATATCAAGATTCTTTCAATTATAAGTAATTTGCTGTGTTCTCAGGTCAGATCACGACATCTATAAATTTGTTTCCAGTTTAGATCACAGTTCGTTTGACATCATTTTAAATCTCATCATGCCTCCCACAAATGAAGCAAGTTAAGTTTATGGGATAGATTTTACAAGAGGAATTGATTGAGGTAGTTATGAAAAAAACAGATTTAGGTGTGATTTCTTTTCATTTTTGTACTTTTGTTAGGGGCAGGAATAGAATATTGGGGACTAGCTGTAATAATAAGAAATATTAATCTGGCTCTGTTAACTGTGATTGTTACGTTCTGATTAGAGAAAGCACATTCTAATCTGTTTGAGAGTTGTACGCCCTGGGGCATGGGAGCTAACATGGGAATCCAGCCATCCTCCTTTCCCCAGAACAGCCTAGATTAACAGCCTGGTTGCCTTTAAGCTGGTCCCTGAGGCACCAGCCCCTTATGAACCCCCAACCCGCATTGCCTGTAACCTGTAACCACTGTACCTTGCCTACTTCCCCATGCGTGTAATTTCTACTTTCCCATGGAGTCTGTATCATTCTACCCAAGAGAAGAATGTGGCTTATGGTGTGAGTAGCGCAGATGTTTGTGGATGACTTGCTGCTCTCCCATTCTGCCCACATTAATGGAAGAAACACCATATATGAGTCAACCCAGTCTCTGCTACATTCGTTCAAGTATTAACCAGCAGCCTGGGCCCATTAGGTTGTCTGGTTTCACTTTAAGTAATTTTATAGCAGTTAGTGAAGCTAGGTAATTAACAGAAATGATAATCAATACTCCCCCATCATAAGTCCAAAGATTTCATCAAGTTAAAACAATTTACATTTATTTTAAATTAAGAATGAATTTTTAATTAACAAGTAAAATCATTACTAGTTTAGAAATAATTAAAACGCTATTAGCTCATTTATTTATGGCCTAAAGATTTTTTTACTATTAAATCTTTATTATTCAGATTATCACAGTTGTTCCTCTTTCCCCTCCCCAATAGCTCCCGTCCACCCATTCCCACCACACCCTCTGCCCTTATCCCTGCCACCCACTGTCCTCATCCATAGGTGTACAATTTTTTCCAGTCTCTTCCCACACCCCCACATCCCTTTCCCCCCTGAGAGTAGTCAGTCCACTCCCTTTCTATGCCCCTGATTCTATTATATTCACCAGTTTATTCTGTTCATCAGATTGTTTATTTGCTTGATTTTTAGATTCACTTTGATAGATATGTATTTGTTGTTCATAATTTGTATCTTTACCTTTTTCATCTTCTTTCACTTCTTAAAGGATACCTTTCAGCATTTCATATCATACTGGTTTGGTGGTGATGAACTCCTTTAGCTTTTGCTTACCTGTGAAGCTCTTTATCTGACCTTCAATTCTGAATGATAGCTTTGATGGGTAAAGTAATCCAAGTTGTAGGTTCTTGCTATTCATCACTTTGAATATTTCTTGCCACTCCCTTCTGCCCTGCATAGTTTCTGTTGAGAAATCAGGTGACAGTCATATGGGTACTCACTTGTGGGTAACTGATTGTTTTTCTCTTGCTGCTTTTAAGATTTTCTCTTTGTATTTTGCTCTTGGCCTTTTAATTATGGTGTGTCTTGGTGTGGTCCTCTTTGGATCCCTTTTGTTTTGGGTTCTGTGCACTTCCAGGACTTGGAAGTCGATTTCTTTCACCAGGTAGGGGAAGTTTTCTGTCATGATTTCTTCAAATAGGTTTTCAATATCTTTCTCTCTCTCTTCTTCTGGCACCCCCATAATTCGGATGTTGGTACACTTGAAGTTGTCCTAGAGGCTCCTTACACTATCTTCATATTTTTGGATTCTTTTCTTCTTTTTGTGTTTCTGGCTGGGTGATTTTTGCTTCTTCGTATTTCAAATCTTTGACTTGATTCTTGTGACCCTCTAGTCTGCTGTTGGAACTCTGCATAATATCCTTTATTTCAGTCAGTGTATGTTTAATTCCTAGTTGGTCCTTTTTCATAACCTCGAGGGTCTCACTAAATTTATCAGCGGTCTCACTAGATTTCTTGGGGGTCTCACTAAATTTATCGGTGGTTTCTAGAAAGTTCTTGAAAAACCTTGAAAGTGTGATTTTTGAACTATATATCCAGTAGTTTGCTTTCCTCCATTTCTGTAATTTGTTACTTGTTTCTTTGTCTCCGCATTTTTTTATGCTTCCCTGTGTTGATAGAGTAACTTTCTGTGTTAGGTGTCCTATAGGGACCAGTGGCTCAGCCTCCCCAATTACCTGAGGTGGACACTTTTGGTGCACCCCTTTGTGGGCTTTGTGCACAGTCTTGTTGTAGTTAAGTCTTGATTGTTGTAGGCATCACTGGGAGGAATTGACCTCCAGGCCAGTTGGCTGTGAGAATCAGCTGTGTCTGCAGTGGGAGAACTTCTGAGCTGGAGACACTCTTCTGGGGCAAGACTTGCTTCAATGGGACTTTGGTGCTCACTGAGTCTGCCCCCTGAGTGTGTCCCTTATGGATCTGAGTAGTTGTAATCTGTATGTTCCCACTCTGACCCCTGGGGACACTGGCTGTTGGATCTGTAAGGTGCTGATAATTTAGCCTATGCCTGAGGCTACACAGCAGGAGCTAAGGAGAGATACCTCTTCTTTGTTTGTGGTTTGGAGGTGCCCAGGTGAGGCCCAGCTGTGAAGCAATGCAAGCTTCCGTGGGCCTTGGACCTTCTTTTGGAAGTTCTGGGTATCTCTGATTCACATGCAGTTTGTTGGATAATGTTCAGATTTCAAAGCGCCGGGCCTTTCATATGCAAAGCCTCTGTGCACAGCTTGGATATGGTGGAAGCAAGCAGCTATGGCTTCTCCCCAGTCCCACCCTAAGAGGCCCACATCCCAGGGTCCCTTTAATCACTGCAAGCACCTTTAAGAGAAAGCCACCCTCGAGTTCTGCCTGATTCCAGACAGTCCAGTTTTTCCCCGTATGAGTCTGGGTCTCCAAAGATTCACCTGGAACTGGAGTTCAGAGCAGTCCAGAGCTTGAGACTACCTCCCGACTGAAAAAGACAACCGTGTCCCCAGCTGCCAGCCCTCTCCTTGTGCGCCAGTCCTCAGTTGCCAGCCCTTTTGACTTGGGCCTCTGTACCTCTGCACTTTACTTCCACACCTCCTCTGAGTCTCAGTGCTTGTCTCTTTCCTTCTAGTTGTAGAAGTTCCACTCAGCCAGCCTTCCTGTAGTTCTGCATGATGTCCGTTTTGTCTTTTAGTTGTATTTTTAAAGTGGTTGTGTGAGGCAGCAATTTCCAGTGTTTACCCATGCCACCATTTTGGTTTCCCCAGCCAGCCTAAATGTTTAAATTCTGTTCAGAGGATACCTGCATATTTGCTCTCTAAATGTCTTTCTTGCAGGTGCTAATTTAAGACTCCTTGCACAGAAAGCTATGTACAATATCTTTTTGTTAAAATAATTTCCAATCAGGCTGTTGTGGCTCAGTGATTGAGCATCAAACTATGAACCAGGAAATCACTGTTCCATATCCGATCAGGCACATGTCCAGGTTGGGGGCTTGATCTCCATTATGGGGCATGCAGGAGGCAGCCTATCAATGATTTTCTCTCATCATTGATGTTTATATACCTCCCTCCTTCTTGTTTTCCCTCTGAACTTAATAAAAATATATATTTTAACATTAAGTAAATAAAGTATTTTCCAAACACACAGCTTTACTTTGTTCATTTTTCTTATAAACTACACATTAGTGAATCATTTGTGAAATTGTTTCTTAGGAAGTTGGCTGGGAGCTGAGCTCTCTAGATAAGACTCCACAAAATAAAATGAATGTGTTGTAACCTGAAAGGAACAGATTGATTTCAATAATTCAGCTGATGGGAAAACAATAATTATTAGAAATGTGGTAGACAAAGTTAGAATGAAGTAGTTAATTTCCATTTATTATCTACTTTTTATTTCTTTATATTTTCTTTACCCAGATAGGTTTTAAGTTTCATAGGGAGAGTGTCCTAATATTTGTGTATTTCAAAGCAGTTAACATTGGGCATGAGCTGCCTGCAGAGCAGTTTAGAATGCGGCCCATAGGGCAGTTTGAAATGGGTGGCATGGAAACAGTGGAATGTGAGGTGCAGAGTCGTGGGACGTGGAGTTGGTGGTGTGGAGTCGGTTGAGTGCAGAGTCAGTGTGTGAAGAGTCGGAGTGTGAAGAGTCGGTGGACGTAGATTCGGTGGACATAGAGTAGGTGAACTTAGAGTCGGTGAACTTAGAGTCGGTGAGAGCAGAATCGGTGAGTGCAGAGCCTCTTCATGTGTAAGAAGTGACTGTCCCTGCCTCCCGCTCAGGGCTGTTGAGGAGAGTGAATGTTTCAAGGACAGAGGGCACCTAGTGCAGGGCTCTGGATGGGCAGAGAGACAGTGCCCAGGTGAATCCATAGTCTGTGAGCAAACCCTTCCGGCTGCCAGGCTTTGATCAAAATTATGTCCACTGATGGGAGGTCCATGGCTTCCCTTCTACCAAGAATCTTGGGTTCAGGCTCCTTAGGGGAAAATGGACAGGTGATGGAAAGGCAGCAGTTACCGCCTCCTCCCAGTCATTAGAAACCCTGAATGGAGAATACTGCCACCGAAAGAAATGGTCACATCCCTTGGATGCGTGTTCCCACACTGTGAAGGCATTCAGGGGAGACTCAGACCCCTAAGACACCCAGTGGTTCTGGGAGGGCTCCGGGGAGGGAGCAGAGATGAGGTGAAAGAGCCAAATGGCTCCCCCATGTGTGCTGGGCACTGGGACAGGAGTAAGTCCAGCAGACTCCTCCCATGAGGGGACCTGCGAGGGACCAGCCATGGCGTCCCACACCCAACATGTGCCTGACACCCAGAGGCCCATTGTATTATTTGTTGTGTCTGAGCCCTCATTTCCAGGAAACTGCCGAGAGCTGTTGGTTTTCCAAGAGGACATGTGGAAACTGTTCAGATAGGAACTGTGTTGAATAAAAGCTTGCCCGAATAGCTATTTATTTCCAGCCCCAGATCAGTGGAGTGACAGTGGAATTGAGAGGCCTAGACTCAGCACTTAAACCCTGGACAGACTCTTAGCCCACCCTTCCTTGTTATGGAAATGGGCTCAGCGAAATCTCATGCCTATCAGTAGCTGTACATTTCAGACCCTCTTGTCCCACATGTACAACAGATTGGGACACTGTTAGGTTTATGTGGTGCCCTTCTCTGACTTTCTGCTACTGGTTTGTTGCTTTTGCCGACATAGTGACCTGCTGATGGTGAAGAGTTTCTTATTAAGCTCAGTGGCTTGACTGGACTGGGCAACATTTAAGGTCTTCAAAACAGATCAGGCCTGCCTGGCCAGGGCTGATGCCCAGGTTGGAGGAACCTTACCCAGGGGTTGCCTGTGAGAGACAGCCAATCAATGATTCTCTCTCATCATTCATGTTTCTATCTCTCCCTCTCCCTTCCTCTCTGTGATATATATATATATTTAAAATACATTTTATTTATTTAAAATATGTGTGTCTGTGTGTGAGTGAATGTTTAAAAAAACCTTAAAACCAGATAGGGCCTGACTGCTGTGTTGCTTTTCTGTAAGGATGGATGTAGGTGGGTGACTATTGCAAAAAGGGTCTCTACTAGTGTTTAACATGTGGGATGCGCTGTGATTTGGAAGTCCCTAAAACCTTTCCAAGACATGTTAAACCTGCTAAGGAGCCGCAGAACTGCCCATCATCATATTCCTTGCTTTAAAGCCCAGTGCTGTACGCCCCTTTGCTCAGACACCACTGAGAGACATTGGGTGTCTTCATCACCTAGGCCACTGGGTCAGCATGTCTGTTAGTGGCTGTAGGTCTCCCAGCTGGGCTCTGTGTTGGAGTCACTTCTGTGCAGCTGTGTTTTTGGAATTGAGAAGGTGTATGGAGGCCCTTCATTCTGGGGGAATGACGATAGATGCATGGGGGTGGGGACTGTCCAGAGGGTGCCCCGGGGTACATCCTCACCCCACCCCTCTTCCTGCACTAGGATCGTGGACACATTCCCCAGCGGTTTCTTGAGGAGCTGTTGGGGGACAGAATGGCCCTCAAGGCTGAACGGGTGCAGAGGATGAACCAGCCTGCCCACCTGAGCTGGGAGATGGAGCAGCTGTCAGAAGGTAGGTAGCAGCCCCTGGTGCCTGGGAGTCAGCCTGGATGTGGCTTCCTCATCCAGGGAGCTGAGCTCTTGGATATGAATCTCATTGTCAGCTCATCCTCACCCCAAGGGAATAAGATTTTATTTAAAAGCCATTTGGAACTGTGTCATTGCAATTCTCCCCAAGGAGAACATGAAGGGTCTGGCAGCCTTGACGTGAGGACATGAATTACAAAGTAATAGATTTCTCAGCTCCCATGTGGACAGTCCCAGGAGCTTCCAGATGACAGCACGCTGGCACCCTTAGGATGTCTTAGATCTGTCTGTGGGGGATTAAAAGCTCTGGATGGCAGGAGACTTCCCCAGTGGTTACTAACGTCCAGTATACCTGACCCTGGGCATGATTTCCTCCATTCATTTCATAATTGGGCAGATGGGTGCAGTCTGTACTCTTTCCCCCCTGGGCAGGGGTTGCTACATGTTGGCTTTTCAGGGGAGCCAGGCCTCTTCCCATCCCTCTTGTGTTTGCCCCCTCACAGCCCCAGAGGAGGTGTGGCGTTGGCCAGGGGAAAGTGGTCTGGGGGCAGGCAGTGCACCAAGCAAACAAGTAGCCAATTCCTGTGCTGAAGAACATCATATGTGCACCTGAGGTTTCAGGTGAAGGTATGCTTAGATCTCTGCAGAGCTCAGGAGGGCCTTGAGTGTGTTGGGGCGGGGGAAAGGTGCTGCTTTTCCAATATTGATCAACATTCCTAAGCATCATGGAGAGACTGTTGAAAGAACCTGGATATTCCTTCTCTTCAAGGGTTCCCATCAGTTCCAAACCTAAAATCCATTCATTGAACTGTGAATCTGTGTGAGAAGCCAGTTTTGTTTTTCTGGGGTTTGTTATCTCGGCACTCCTGGGACCAAGTGTGGGCCAAACAGGGATCCCTGTTCTAGGACTTCAGGTTCCTGGGGAGGACCACTGCCAAGTGCTCAGGTTCATGGGGAGGACCACTGCCCCCTGGTGGAAGGCAGGAGTGGGGCCGGCTGGCAGGGATCTCTCAGACCTCATGTTTCTCTTAGAGACCAGGGAGGTTGGTGGGTTGGGAAGTCTCCCTGATTCAGGCCCTCTGTGTAGTTTGTGAACCCTTTGAGGTCCGTGACCTTGAATACTTCTTGGTGTTCACACTTCAGCTACTTAGCTAGCAGGAGCCTTACCAGTGGGGAGTAACTCTAGTACAACTGACATTCATAAACAAAGTGTGAATGTACTTTTTCGAGGATGGTGTGGTGGCATCTTGAGTCAGAAAGGCCTGGCTTCAAGTTCTGGCTCCTCAAACTGTGAGCCAGGTGACCTCTTTTGAACCTCAGTTTTCTTATCTGCAAAATGGGGTAATGAAGCTGCCTCATAGGATTGCTATGTGTACCTCCTGAGAGGAGACAGTGAAGCCTCACGCTGTGCCTGGCCACCAGGGCACCAATAAAGATGGCTGTCCTCAACACCCTTGTTGAATTAAAAGACCCCCTTTGATCTGCTTCTTGGGGTGTATGTGAACACAGTACGCAGTAGACAACCATTGTTTTTTCCCCATAAAATGCTGTGTCAACATAAGAGCCTCTGAGGGGCTGGCCTTTAGGGGAGAAGAAATGAGGCTTGTCATCAGCTCCACTGCAGCACTTGGCGATTCTTCACAATCATTTCCCAGGAGCACAGAGCCACAGGGTGAGGCACTGAGTGAGTCAGGAGGTGGGCTGGGTGAGTTGCAGGACAGTGGAGATGCATCTAATGGCACAAAACTATACACTGAAAAATAGTTAAAATGGTGAACCCAGTGTTGTACCTTTATTTCACCCCAATCTTCATAACATGCATTTTTATAGATTTCAGAGAGGAAGGCAGAAGGAGAGAGAGAGAGAAATATCAAAGATGAAAGAGAATTATTGATTGGCTGCCTCCTGCCTGCCCCATGCAAGGCATGGAGCATACAAACTGGGCATATACCCTGACCTGAAATCGAACCATTAGCTCATGGTTCATAGGTTGGCACTCTATCGCTAATCCACACTGACTGGGCTCATCCCGATTCATAAAACTGTTATTTTTAAAGCGAATGCTGAAACGGTGCCATTGAATGAGCACAGGTTGTGACTTAGTGGATTATTCCGCTGTTAGTGTCATTGGTAGCCTTGTAAGGATGAAGCCCTTGGCGTGCTTCCATGTGTTGACAGCATGTGTGTTTGTCTGTGGGGTGAGCTGAGCTGGAGTTGGGCCACGAAGGTTCATCTGCACCACTGCTGAGTTGACTGCTGCTTGGGGTCTTCAGTCTGTTCTGGCTTATTGGGTCTGTGCTGCTCTCCTTGGTGGGAGCTGATCACATCCACCTTCATGTGCTGGGGTGAAAGCTGGCGTCCACTCTAGGTCCTTCCATCCCCGAGGGGGTGAATAGGAAGCAGATGGGGTGCAGTCATAGGAGCAGAGCAGTGTCAGTAGGGTCCCGGGTTTGAGGATGTTGCCCTGGAGGGACAGGTGAGGGAGCACCCTGACCCCTCACACATTCATTTACCTAAAATCACGTACCTGTGTGTGGCAGAAAGGGGCTGAGAACTCCCGTTCTTCCCAGGCCTGTGTTCCTCTTTCTGTTCTGTGTTCAAGCTGTGTAAAAGGAAAGGAGGAAATCTGCCTTCTTCTATCCTTACCTTATGTTTTGATCTCGCTTAGACTTTTTCAAGCCATTTAGATGTACTGTCTAATTATTTTTTCAATGCTATTGTAAAAGTACAAAATGAAATCTCCATCTGAAGGCCCTGCCCAGGGATGGTAACTACTGGGCATACTTGCCTCAGAGCCTGTACCACCTGCAGACATACTGGTCAATTATCACAGCACCCATACCCTGAGCTGAGCCACCCAGACCCCCATCACTCTGAGAGCTGACCCAGAAAACTCCATATCTTTGCCATCTCTGTTACTCTCTGAAATCCATGACTTGATGGCCAGGTTAGAACTTGGTAAATAGCAATTCCAGCAGTTGTACCAAGTTGAGGTTTTGCATTGGCCTCTCCACCATCACATTCTTTCTTTTTAAGCTCTGGGTTGCTTCCTTACCAGGCCCCAGCTGAGCCAGCAGAGGGGCCATAATGGCCCGAGGAACACTCAGGTGCCTACAGCAACAGCAGCCTGTGAAAAATTGAGGGGACCCAGCCAACCATCCCAGGTCCCTCCAATCTACGGCCCAGAGTGTTGGTTGTCTTGGGGCCGGGGGCAGAGAGTGGAAGCCCAGGCCATGCAATGTGGGCTCTGACTCAACTTTACTCTTTAGCCTCCAACCGTATCCTGGAAAACCAGACCCTCCAGGGCGTGGTCCAGGAGATGCGGGGTGCCTCCGTGGCCCGGCAGGACAGCAGCCTGAGGTGCAAGGAGCTTCAGGAGGAGAACCAGCAGCTCCAGAAGCAGGTAACGGTGGGTGGTGTACAGAACAAACGTGCAAGCAGGTGGTTATGTGGTGCACCCAGGTGTTGGTGTGGATGTGAAACAAGGAGAAATGCAGAATGCAGGGCAGCACCAGTTATGGTAGCGGGACACGAGTCCTCATGGAACAGAGTCCGAGGCAGCAAGACATGTCGGTGCAGCAGAGTGAGTGGACACTATGGACGTGTCTGTGCCCCATTGCCTTCATCTTCATCTGTGAAATTGGGTTAATGATGTGCCCCCTGTAGGTGTTTTGAGGATCATATGAGTTAGCCAAGGTAAATGGTCTGAGCACATAGTCTTTACTGAAAGGAATGCAGCACCCTGTTAGAAAGCACAGGGGGGGCCTGAGAGGGAAGCAGTCATGGAAGCCACGCACATGTGTATAGGACCACGGATGGACCGCTTCATGGCTGGGTCTTTGTCTCTGCAGAAGGAACAGTTGGAGATGGAACTCCTGAAGGAGAAGAACAGCAGCCAGGAGTGGGAGACCCTCACTGAGGAGCTCGTTAAAGCCCTAGAGCAGCTGCTCAATGAAGTTGACACCCTGAAGGTTGACAGAGCCATTCAGGTAGGCACCCCCAGAGCTTGTGCCTCCCCTGGTGCCCCTGCCTACAATGGGGAGTGTCCAGGATCACAGTCCTGTCCTGGTCATTGATAAGTGATTCCTGGGTGAACAGTTTCCTCGCTCAGCTGCAGCTCAGAGAAGCAATCCTCAGCACAGCAGCAGGATGAGGACAGGTATCTCTGCCCAGGAACACTGGCCATCTTGTTTTTTATTGACAGGACTTGGGGGAGGAGACAGGTGGTGCTTCTGGCTTTGGTGCCTGGAGGCCAGGGATGCTGCTCCATGTCCTGCAGCCCCTGGGACAGCCCCGCAGGACAAAGAATGATCCTGCTCCATTGTCCAAGGTCACCCTGAGAACCCTGGCAAACCTCCAGGGTGGATTTGCCTGGCACTACCACAAGTCCCAGGGAAGGCAGCGGCTCATTGATTTTACCCAGGGACGAGGCTTCCCCCTCTGCCAGCCTTGGCAGTGGCTGTTGTACCTCCCCAAGAAGTGGGCAGGAAGGTTCATCCTTGAGAAAAAGCCTGTTAAAATGTTCTATGAGGTAAGAGGTTTCACTCTGTGAAACAGACATTCACAGGGGCTGGGTCTTTCGCTCTGCAGATGGAAAAGTGGGAGATGCTACTCCACAAAGAAAAAGAAAAGACCCAGAAGATGGAGACCATCAATAAAGCACAGTACCAGGCCCTCCTGGATGAACACAGCCAATACAAGACCCTGCTGCATCGTTCCCTAGAAATGGAGAGCAAGGCGTTCAGGCGTAGGTGGGTGCCGTCAACTGTCAGGGTGACTAGCGAGCTCTCCCGGCTCCTGTCCCCCTTTGCTCTGGTCCCTCATAGTTCCTCTGGATCTGCTGCTTCACAGGGAAGAGAAGTGAATGGAACTCCCCCCTATGCGATGTGGGGTGGGTGCAGCTGGAGGCTGAGGGGCAGGAGGGTCCCCCAGGGGAGGATGGTGTGCCCACCTGATCCCGGCTCAGGGAAACGATGTGTCAGTATTGGGGTCAGTGCTCCCCTGGGGTTCCTGCCCCCTCTTCCTCTTCTCTCCCAACCAAGAACAAGGAGGGGGCGCTCACCACAGCTTCCGATGTACAGGGATGTGCCTCACCAGCTTCCAGGCCTCTTCTCTTTCAAAGTCTCAAAGTCTGGGCTTCTGTGTGTGTTTTTTTAACTTTTAAATTTGGAAACTTTTGAATATATGGGAATGTGCAGAATTGTATAGTGTGATTCCCAGGTACTCATCCACGACATCAGTACTTCGATACTGTGCCCATCTCATGTCATCTTTATCTCTGACTCTCCACCTCCATACTCCTTTTTTAAAGGTAAAATTGATGTCCATTGACATGCACAAATCTCAACTTTGAGCTTCTGCCAGACCAGGGCTTTGTGTGCATGCAGTCAACCAACACCAACGTCGCAGAGCTCCTGCTCCAGCAGATCCCAGATTGCTCCGGGGCCTGGGGCAGGTGCAGTGGCATACAGAGCTTGGGGGAGGTCTGATGTGCACAGGACACCAAGTGAGGAGAGAGGGGGAGAGATGTGGCTAAAGAGAGGCTATCCCACACTTGGGGCAGCACAGGAGAGAGCTGTTGTCCACTTCCTATGCTTGTGAGACACCCCTGCTCACAGCATTTCCTTTGAATCCTCCTCAAAGACACTGAGCAAACGTGGGGTCTTCAGTAGTGTAAGCAGCTGAGGTGCAGGGAGTTTCTATCACAGGGAGCCTTCTGAGGGTGCCTGCTGCTGCCGTGAGTGTGGGGGCCATGACATTCATTTATTCACTAACCCAGTGCTTCCTGTAGACTCCACAGGGCTTTCCACCCCCTTTATCCTCCAAGTGCTCCATCCTCTGGGGGGTGCCAAGACATCTGCTCCTACCAGACTCTGTTCCTTCCAGCCAGAATGAGCATCTTCTGCTTTTTGGCATCCCCCTCTCTGCCTCCTCCTGCACCCATCCCAAACTCCCGTGATGCTTAGTGAGCTTCTGTGGGGCATGTGGTGCTAGCCCTGTGGGAATGCTCCTAGCTGACTAATGAGGGGAGACTTGTGTGGTGCCCACCCCTCACCAGTTGCCTTCAAGCCCGATGATGTGGTTATAACAGTGTCATTATATTCTTTTTTCCCTCTTTTTTTATTATTAAATCTTTATTGTTCAGATTATTGCATTTCTTCGTCCTCCCCCCCCATAACTGCCCTCCACCTAGTATCCACCCCACCCTCCACCCTCACTCCCCACCCACTGTCCTCATTCATAGATGCGCAATTTTTGTCTAGTTTTTTCCCGCATCCCCCACACCATTTCCCCCCAAGAATAGTCAGTCCATTCCCTTTCTATGCCCTTGATTCTATTATAATCACCCCTTCATTCTGTTCATCAGGTGATTTATTCACTTGATTTTTAGATTCACTTGTTGATATATGTGTATTTGTTGTTCATAATTTGTATGTTTACCTTTTTCTTCTTCTTCCTTTTCTTAAAGGATACCTTTCAGCATTTCATATAATACTGGTTTGGTGGTGATGAACTCCTTTAGCTTTTTCTTATCTGTGAAGCTCTTTATCTGACTTTCAATTCTGAATGATAGGTTTGCTGGATAAAGTAATCTTGGTTTTAGGTTCTTGACATTCATCACTTTGAATATTTCTTGCCACTCCCTTCTGGCCTGCAAAGTTTCTGTTGAGAAATCAGCTGACAGTTGTATGGGTACTCCCTTGTAGGTAACTGACTTTCTTTCTCTTTCTGCTTTTAAGAGTCTCTCTTTCTCTTTTGCTCTTGGCATTTTAATTATGATGTGTCTTGGAGTGATCCTCTTTGGATTCCTTTTGTTTAGGGTTCTATGCGCTTCCTGGACTTGGAAGTCTATTTCTTTCACCAGTTAGGGGAAGTTTTCTGTCATGATTTCTTCAAATAGGTTTTCAATATCTTGCTCTCTCTCTTCTTCTGGCACCCCTATAATTCGGATGTTGGTATGCTTGAAGCTGTCCTAGAGGCTCCTTACACCACCTTCTTATTTTTGGATTCTTTTTTCAGTTTGCTTTTCCAGTTGGGTGTTTTTTACTTCTTCATATTTCAAATCTTTGACTTGATTCTTGTGATCCTGTGGTCTGCTGTTGGGAGTCGGTACAATATTCTTTATTTCAGTCAGAGTATGCTTAATTTCTAGTTGGTCCTTTATCACAACATCGAGGGTCTTGCTAGATTTCTTGAGGATCTCACTACATTTATAGGTGTTCTCACCAGTCTTTTCGAGGGTCTTACTAAATTTATCGGCGGCTTCTAGACAGTTCTTGAAAAACCTTAAAAGTGTGGTTTTGAACTCTAAAGCCGGCAGTTTGCTTTCCTCCATTTCTGCCATTTGTGTCCTGTTTCTTTGTCTCCGCATTTTTTATGCTTCCTTGTGTTGATAAAGTGGTTTCCTGTGCTAAGTGTCCTCTAGGGCCCAGTGCAGCCATGGGCAAACTACGGTCTGAGGGCTGGATATGGCCCGTTTGAAATGAAAAAAACTAAAAAAAAAAAAGACCATACCCTTTTATGTAATGATATTTACGTTGAATTTATATTAGTTCACACGAACCCTCCATCCATGCTTTTGGTCCAGGTCGACCAGCGCTCCCCCAAAACGGGCTGGCGGGACTTGGTCTCTGGCGGGGACCCCGCTAGTCACACAGAGAGGGCGGGTCGACCAGATGGCCCGGCCGGGACTTGGTCTCTGGCGGGAAGCCCGCCATCCACACAGAGTCGAGGTCGACCAGATGGCCCGACTCTTACTTGGTCTCTGGCTGTAGATTTGAGTGATTGGCGGGGGGACTTTTTTTTATATATATGTGTATATATATATATATATATATATATATATATATATATTTTTTTTATTTTATTTTATTTTATTTTATTTTCTTATTTTATTTTATTTTATTTTATTTTATTTTATTTTATTTTATTTTATTTTATTATTTTATTTTATTTTATTTTTTATTTTATTTTATTTTATTTTATTTTATTTTATTTTATTTTATTTTATTTTATTTTATTTTATTTATTTTATTTTATTTTATTTTATTTTATTTTATTTTATTTTATTTTATTTTATTTTATTATTTTATTTTATTTTATTATTTTATTTTATTTTTACAGCCTGTCTCTGCCGGCGGGGACCCCGCCATCCACAGAGAGAGCGCAGGTCGACCAGATGGCCCGACCTGGACTTCCGTCTCTGATCGTGGATCAGAGTGATTTGGGTCGATTGAAATGTTGACAGGATACTTTTTAATTTAATTTATTTATTTTTCTTTATTTGATCTGCTTGACCGGGGGCGGGGCCGAAGAGCAAAGAAATGTTGACAGGAAACTCACTTTTTTTTTAAAAAAAAATATACTTTATTGATTTTTTACAGAGTGGAAGGGAGGGAGGGAGGGAGAGAGAGAGAGAGAGAGAGAGAGAGAGAGAGAGAGAGTTAAAAACATCAATGAGAGAGAAGCATTGATCAGCTGCCTCCTGCACACCTCCCACTGGGGATGTGCCCGCAACCACGCCCTTGACCGGAATCAAACTTGGGACCTTTCAGTCCACAGGCTGACACTCTATCCACTGAGCCAAACCGGTTAGGACTTTTCTTTCTTTCTTTCTTTCTTTCTTTCTTTCTTTCTTTCTTTCTTTCTTTCTTTCTTTCTTTCTTTCACGTACAGCCCGCATACAATGACACATTCTTATCATGAATCCACCTTTACTACTATTTATTTATTTATTTATTTATTTATTTATTTATTCATTCATTCATTCATTCATTCATTCATTCATTCATTTATTTATTTATATGTACAGCCCGGCTTATCACAGCGTTATACATGTATGGGTCTCTCAAACAAAACCCCAGAAAACACGTTGCAATGCTTACCCGTCCTGTTTCTATTCGTATCAACGCTTCAACCCTTTAGGGATGTTTCCAGGCGGCGGCGGCACAGTGCGGGGCGTGTTCACTGAAAGGAAATTCCTAAATCGCCCTATATTCGCTCGCGGAGGAAATTTCAAAGTCTGACAGTCCTTCATCCGCATCGTGGGAGTGTCTGTCCTTCTTGACTGCTAGGTGGAAACGAGAGAGAGAGAGAGAGAGAGAGAGAGAGAATGAGAATATGAAGCTTTCAAACGCGCCCTCCCCGCCTCCCCCCCCCCCCCCCAGTACCGGACCCTGCGTTCTCACCACCCTGGTGATGACATGATGACGATGCAACCTGTCCTTGTCATGCGCCACCTTCCTGGTGACCGCTTTTATAAGCCTCAAAGCGAGGTCGGCCAGAGGGCCGGGCTGGTCCGTTGTCGTCACAGGGTGGAGCCAAATCAGGGACAGCGCCTGCGCAGTCGGCAGACAGGGGGGCATGAATGGAAGGCAGTGGATCGCCATACTAGCACTTTGGATGGAGGCACATCCATTCTAAATAACACAAAGCAGTACCTGTACCTCAAATGGAAACTTCTTTCGCAGACATGAAAAATGCAGGTCACTTGGACACTATGGACGGCTTTGTCATGTAGAAATGGGCAGGGGTGAATTAGGCATTCTGAACTTTGTCCTCCTTTGGGTTTGTCCTTGTGATCCAAAGGAACTCTCCCCAGCCAGGAAAGGTATGAGGTGGACTGAAGTGGACCACAGTGGGGTTTCTGGCTGGACACCACAAACCACACCACTGGCGGCGACCGACCGGGTGTGCCGTGCCGTGCCCTGCCATGCCCCAGAAAGTCATAGTCAGGACTGAACCGAGGACCTTCCTCTTTCTCTTTCTTTTTTCTTTCTTTCTTCTTTCTTTCTTTCTTTCTTTCTTTCTTTCTTTCTTTCTTTCTTTCTTTCTTTCTTTCTTTCTTTTTCTTTCTTTCTTTCTTTCTTTCTTTCTTTTCTTCTCTCTCTCTCTCTCTCTCTCTCTCTCTCTCTCTCTCTCCTCTCTCCCCCTCCTTTCTTCCTTTCTTTTTTCTTTTTATTTTATTCTATTTTTTTGGCCCTTCAACCCCCTAAACTTGGTTCCTAGGGGTAGGGGACACACCTCTCCCTCTTCTACTCCAGCTTACTCGCTCTTCCCCTTGCCTCAGATTTGAGTCTCTGCCAAGTGCAAACAGCGGGCGACCTACTACAGAGCCTTGCAGTCAATGGGTAGTCCTTATTCTTGTGTGGGTGACCTTAGTTGAACTTCACACAGGTTGTTTTCTGCATAGGTGGCATTCGAGGAAAACAAACAAAAAACTCAGAATAAGAGCCATGCCCGGTGTCATTAACTAACGAGGTCCTTTGGCATCCTCTCTTCTCCAGTTTCCCTCCTGCCTCCCTCCAATTCTCTCCCTTCCTCTTGCTCCCCCGCTCCTCCACTCCATTCCAGTCTATTCCACTCACCGCCCCCCCCCCCCCAGATTCTGTCCATCCTGGGGCTCACACACAGTATACATACATACATACATACATACATACATTCGTCCTACACCTGAGTATCAACCAAAGACTTGGAAACAATGAGGAGGAGACTCAAGAAGTAATGCCATTCAAAACTAAACATTAAGTCATTGTGTAAATTCTGTGAAAGGAAAAGTGGATAGGGTATGCCTGTAAATGGCATAGCTCTCCCTGCTCACCTAGCCTTTTCAATGACAGCACCCACCCCATACTCACCCCCTTACTGTCATGGATGCTTTTCATGATCCCTGAGAGGAAGAAAATATCCCCTGTTGCTGAACCCTGGCTTTTCAACACTGCAGATGACCCTCTTGGACAGATGCAGGAACTCTCTCCCTCCCAGTCCCAGAGAGGATGTTTTGACCCACCCTTGATCTCTTTCTTGGTTTGTTTTCTTTCAATGGTGGTAAACACAGACCTCCTTTGAACCTTTGATAAGCCTACAGTTTACATTCACACTCCTTTAGCTTGATTTTTAATACAACTCCCGGGGTCAGGATCACGACTTTAGAGTCACGGTTGGTTCGCCCCATGAGAGGACTCCTGTGTGTGTGTGTGGGGGGGGGTGGCGGGGGGGGGGGGATTGCCCGCTTTGCTTTCTCCCGCCTCCCTAAAATGTCACCAGTGGATTTCATGTAACCCACGTACGGTCTCCTCCTGGGATTGGAGTGTATAAAATAAGGGGGCCGACATTGCCATTCTGGAGGAACAGGCTGAGTGGATGTGCATGTGCCTATGTGCCAATGGACCCTGGCATTTGCGTGGTCCCCAATGGGCAGGCCTCTGGCCCCCACGCTGCCTGACTCAGCATAGGGAGGCTGTTCTGGATCTGGGCAGAGTGTTCACCAGGCCCTGGTGTGGTGGGAGGTCAGCTGTCATGTGGGTGGAATTCCCTGAATATGTGCTGGTTTCTGTGAGAAGGGTGTGAAGTTCAGAAAACAGTGTTGGTGTTCCGAGCGGGCTCATGGAGAGAGGCTGCTGAGACAGGGACGGGAAGGGACCCTGCAGACGTGTTGGGTGGGAAGAGAGACACTCAGCTCTGCAGCTGGAGGAGACTCCTGCCCATTACCGCAGCCCTAAGCTCTGCAGAGAGAAGCCGCTCAAAGAGGCTGTGCATTCTCCTGTGTGTGGGTGCCTAGCGGGTTTGTTTCCCTCTTCAGGGAGCAGGACCAGCTCCAACATGAGGCAGCATTACAGGAGCTGAGGGACCTGGTGAGCACCCAAAGAGAGGCTCTGAAGCAGGCTGCCCAGGAAGAGAGGCTGCCACAGGAGGAGAGGTAACCGCCTTCACCCCCTGCAGTGGCATCTGCTAGGTTACATTCAGAACAACTCACTCAGCACCCACTGAGCTAAGCTCAAGCAAATCTCCTGGTAATGGTATATTTTTACCAACCCTGTCATGGTCACACCTGGTTGGTCATAAAGGAAAGGCAAGCCAGGTAGTGGCTGGGATGGAAGGATAGCAATACTGGGATGCTGCATTGTCTAGATGTGGTTGACCTCCCCTCTCACCTTGATGATGGTGATGATTGTATTGGGCGTGGACTCCTCCATCCTCTAATACCAGCCATCCCATGAGGGAGAGACTCTTGGTCTTTGGTATTCACGCATTGTCTACTGGTGAACTCACCTCCTCACTGAAAAGCACTTAAACCAACAAATTATAACCATGGCTTTTCATGGGACTATCCAGATTGCAAGAGACAGGAGTCGCCTGATGGGCACATTTGCAGATGAGGTTGAAAAAGACCTTTGGGCCTGCCTTTTTCACTCTCACACTGCAAACCAGTGACCCTTTTATGGTCCATTGAGTGCCAAGGAGTTCTATTTTCGTGCTTTTTGGTGGTGATGTCATTGTTTGAAATGCCCCCCAGATGGATTGCTGAAGTGCTATCTAGTGTCCCCAAGTTCAAGGCTGCACTGGGCCTTATGGGGAATAAGAGGGGTAGCACGTGAGGTTCCTTTTGGTCCAGGGTATGGTGCACTTGGCTGTGAGTATATTACAGGAGGTGTCTTGATGACTTGGTCGGTTGACAAAAATGTGGCCAAACACTCACACGAACCGGCGGGTACATTTCCAGTATCCATTAACTTAGTGTTCGCAGTGGCTTGATAGAACTTTATACTGAAAATCATGAGAATTGACTGCACTACAGTTATCTCTTAAAACAAAACAAAATAAAACAAAACACCACAGATGAGGGAAGAAGCTCAGAGAGATTAAATAACTTGTTCAAGTTTATGCTCCTAGTTAGCGAGCCTGTCAGGAATCAATTCCAGGTCTTGTCTCAACCCAGAGGCATGTCCATATGAAGCCTTCCTTCCCACAGCCTTGTTCTAACATGTATTGGGGGTTATAAACTCAGGTACCCCCAGTGGCCAGGCAGGTCCAGCAGGTGGGGGAAGGAGTGTCAGTGTTAGATCAGACCCTCGTGGAGAATACACACCCCCTGAGGGCTGCCTGTGGAGAGGCAGGCCCGGGCTGCCAGGTCATTCTTTTTATAATCTTTTTTTTTAAATCCTTACAACATGATAATTTTTCCATTGACTTTTACAGAGAGTGAAAGGGAGGGAAGGAGAAGGGCAGAGGGAGAGAAACATCCATGTGAGACCATCACATCTATTGGATATCTGTAGCACACACTCAAGCTACAAGGGGGAGCAAACCGGCAACCCAGGTCTGTTCCCTTGAATGAGACTTGAACCCATGACCCTTCTGTACATGGGTCATGCTGTAACTACTGAGTCATGCCTGCCAGCAACTTTTGTTTATGCTTTCTCCCCACCATCTGAGAAGATAGATACCTGAATATTGACCTGACACTTAAAAATTTTTAAATATTGTTGAACTAATTAATTTAAATGGAAAAAGACAGATGATGTGCACCAAACATGTTTTATTTTAAAAACCAGATTGTTTTTCTTTCTCGTCTATTTACAGGGAAAATGTAAATTTCTTACCGACAATCATAGAAGAGCAAGAGGAAACATTTGTGGGTTCCTATGAGTCTTGGGGTCCTATTCCACAGAAGTGAGTTTGGTTTAATGGCAATAACTTAAGCACAGAACAGAAAGCTTGCTCTTTCATAAGTGGGGAAAGCTGTAGCCATGTACAGCAGTGGCCAGTTTGTGGGGCCCCCATCTTCCTCTCTATGGCCGGTCCCCTGTGTGCATGTCTCTCCCAGCACTGAAAGAATTTAGAGTTTCTTTTGGTCCCACCCTCCATACTCAGGGTTATCCTAGGAGGGATGGTGAAGACCAGCTGGCCATGAGCCTGTTTAAGGGGCAGAGAGTCTGTGGTTTAAAGCCACTAAAGCAGGACTCTCAGTTTGTGTCTCCAGTTTTCAGGACCTAGAAAACCATGTTTCTGTTTTGGGAAGGAATCATGGGCCAGACACCTGCCTAGCACCCAGGGTCTTCAATTACAGGGACCTCTAGGTATTCCTTACATTCCTCTGGAGTCTCTGGACCCCAGGGGGGTTCACAAACACGTTCCCTTCTTGCAGTTTATCAGCCCCGGTGGCGGGCCGCCTTTGTCCCCAAGACTGCTGGTCTGCTCCATACAGAAGGCCTCCTCTGGTGCGGGTCTGAGCCGCATGAGCTGGGCCTTCAGATTGTCCTGTCCCAGCCCAGCCTAGATGTCATATCACCATGAATCCTGTAAGACCTCTCTGTTGAAATCTCAGAACCACAGAATCTTCTACCTTCTGCCTGACCCTTCTGTTGACAGGGAAATGAGGCATCTATGAGGGAATTAAGCAATTTGTGAAAGCACTGTGCTGGTCTGTGGCAGAGCCAGGATTAGAACCCACATGTAGTTCTTATTCTATTCAAATGCCCCCATTTCCAGTTAGCTGCAATGTTTTACTTACCCTTTAAATTCACTGTTTTCATTTATTTCTTTTTATTTTCTTAACCTCACTTGAGGACATTTTTTCATTGATATTTAGAGAGAGTAGAAAGGAAGGAGGCGGGGGAGAGAAACATCAGTGGGAGAGACACATCGATTGGTTGTGATCCTGTACCCACTCTGATTAGGGCCAGTGATGAACCTGATTGTTGTATTTGAAGTTCCATTTCCCAAGAGGCTAGTGTGGGTTTCTGCCACAATGAATGCTTCTACCATCCCTGGGTCTGTGTGAATTCACTGCCAATAGTGTTCCACCTTCTGAGACCCACATATGAACATGGTGGTGCTGGAGAAGAGCACCATCCGTCTGAACCACAAATGAACAGCCACTTGCCCATCTGGAGGGACATTGAGGGTTGGAAATGTCCTAAACCTCTACTTCCTGTAGGAAAAAGTGGTGGACTCGAGCCAGATCCTTCATCAAATTCTTCAAACCCAAAAACAACGGTTCTGGAGATCCAACACAGTGAACCTGAGACAGCCGTCCTGGGTCCCTGGAGGCTACCCCATCATGCTCATACTGGGTGGAAGAGCAAGATGCCCCCAGCGCGCCACCTCCAAAATGTAAGAGGGGTGATTGAGCTGTAAGTGGGAAATAAAGGGGAGGATCTCAGGTCTCCTCCATGGATAGGGCAGCACCAAGGAGATGGTGTGTTGGGTGTGCACAAGAGTGTTGGAGCCGGAAGGGGGTGTGCCTTCCCTTAGGTATGTGAACAACCAAATATAAAATATAAACCCTTGTCAATGTTGGACACTTTTGTCCCAGAACAATGTAGTTCTGCTAGCATGAGGAGCCTTGCCCATCACTTATAGTTGGTAGGTCCTGGGATGTACAGTGCAGATCTCCATAGAGTTAACGCAGACACTAGAGCCTTCTGAAGACCAGGGCCAAGCCTGAGACTCATGTGCTTGCATCGGCTGGCATTACAGTACCTGAAAAGCTCTAGGGAGGGTGACAAGCCTCCTTCTGAGTGTGACATGTGCACAAGCCTTTCTGGGTGGCATTCACCACTTTAACTTTTGGTGTGTCACTGGAGATGCAAAAATGAAGTGTGCACACACATGCCCACTGTTTGGGGACTATTGCTTGCATTCCCAGTCTTTACAGCAGGTGAATTAGGTCAAATGCTCACATGCAGGTAAATGATAATGAAGCTTATTAACATTTGTTTTATCTAGAGGGGTTCTTTAGCCTGATGTTTTCATACTGGATCCTTAAATGTTGTGACATTTATTACCTCAACTTCTATTATTGTATAAATTGCCTTAATGAATATAATTAGCCTAATTGAGTTAGCAAACCTTTCAGAGAAAAAAAATGCTTGACAGATCCGAACTGTCATTTGGATGCATGAATGAGCAGGTGAGTGGTAAATAATAGTAATGGCAGCCGTGCAATGGTGCTTCCTGGACTCAGTCCGCTTAGGGATTTGACCCGCTTTATCTACCACCTTTAGTCCTAACTGCTGGGTGAGGTAGGCATGATCCCTATCCCCTTTTCAGAGCTGGGAAAGTGAGGATTGACAGGATGAAGCCCTGGCCCAGAGAATAAGTGTTGGAGCTGGGATCCCAACCTGGGTCTGACAGATGATGGTGCCTGAACTTTAACCCCTGCGAGCACTGCCTGCACTTCAAGCTGCTTTGGTCTCTGAAGATGCTGAACCAGCCTGTGGCCCCAGCATTGAGTAGTGGGTCCTCATCCTGTGGTGTGAGCTGTGGTCAGCAGGTGGCGATGGGGGAAAGAAGTAACGGAGGTTCTTCTATGTATGAACTTGAATCCTCAATCAGAAATCTGGTGAATCAGTTATGATCATGCACATGACATGCTCAGAACATCAGACCAATTGTCAGACTATATTTTAAAGGTCATGAAGTGGAGGTTTAGAGTAGAGGATGCATATTGATCTAAACAGGAATAATTCTTTTTGAATATATATTGTTATTGATTTCAGAGAGGAAGTGAGAGGGTCAGATATAGAAACATCAATAATGAGAAAGAATTATTGATTGGCTGCTCATGCATGCCCTCTACTGGGTTGGAGCCTGCAACCCAGGCATGTGCCCTTGACCTAAATCAAACCTGGGACCTTTTAGTCCGCAGGCCTGTGCTCTGTCCACAGAGCAAAACCAGAGCTGAACGGGAATCATTCTTGATGTTAAGAGTGTTTTGTCATCAAAAAGTGGTAGAGCCCTAGCCATTTTGGCAGAGGTAGGTACTTCCATTATTTTCAAAGGTATCCTTCTACGAGAGGTTATGTTACGTGTATAAGAATTATTAGTGCCCTGACCGGTTTGGCTTAGCGGATTGAGCGTCAACCTGTGGACTCGATGGTCCTGGGTTCGATCCCGGTCAAGGGCATGTACCTTGATTGTGGGCACATACCCAGTGGGGAGTGTGCTGGAGGCAGCTGATCCATGTTTCTCTTTCATCGATGTTTCTAACTCTATTCCTCTCCCTTCCTCTCTGTAAAGAATCAATAAAATATATATTTTTAAAAAGAATTATTAGTTATCCCTGGCCGGATTTGGCTCAGTGGATAGAGCGCCAACCCACAGAATGAAGGGGCACGGGTTTGATTCCTGGTCAAGGGCATGTGCCTCGGTTGCAGGTTTGATCCTGGGCCTCAGTTGGGATTCATGTGAGGAGCAACCAGTGGATGTGAAACTCTCACATGGATGTTTCTCTCTCTATCTCCACCTACTCTCCCCCTTCCACATTCTCTCTAAAAGTCAATGTGAAAAATACCCTCCAGTGAGGATTTAAAAAAAAATATTAGTGAGTAGTTGAGATAGCCCATTTTACTGCAGAAACATACCATTAAGTGTTCCAAAGTCTTTGAACAGGATCCAGAGTTAGGGTGTGTGAGCCAAGGTGTCAGGAAACCTGTCATAAAAATGGATGAGTAAGCCCAGCTGGTGTAACTCAGTTGGTTGAGCATCATTCCATGACCCGGGAGGTAACAGTTGGGATTTAGTCCGGGCACGTGCCTGGGCTGTGGACTCAATTCCCAGGACAGGACATGCAGGTTGCAGCTGATCAATGATAGAAACATCATTGATCTTTGTATTTCTTTCTCCCTCTCCCTTCCTCTCTGAAATCACTAAAAACATATTTTCAAAAATGAATGAGTAAGAAAAGCCAAGTCCTAAATTAATAAACATCCGTATTTCATAATTTAACACATTGAAATTGAAAAATGATCTAACGCATCATCTCCTAGAGCAATATAGACTTCTCCTCACTTGCTAAGTAAAGCACTGGCACAAGGTTGCCACTGAATTAATTAGATGGAGTCAGAGCCTCAATCATTCACCAAGTCCTGATTCTGGCTGTGCCCTGGGGATTGTTTCCATGTCTCCTGGGATGGACAGGATCTGATTTCCCAAGTACATTTAGCCAATGTAGAGTCACTTGTTGTTCTTCAATTCATTTATTTGCTGTTTTGTGTTGTTTTCTTCTTTTCTTCTTCTCCTGGTGATCTGGGGATAACCATTTAGCCACTTGGCGCAAAAAGAACAAAGGGAAGAACAAAGACAAGTGTCCAGCGGCCCGCCCGGCTGTGTTGAAATGCTTTCAGTCCTCATCGTCCTTGAACATCCCACCCCCTTCAACTTAGGTTCTTCTTTTTCCATATACTGGAGATTCCCTTCCTTTTACCAGTTCCGCCACCAAATAACCTCCCTCATTTATTAAAAACCCACAAAGAAAAACCAAATGAAAAAACAAATACCTAAACCATAAAAAAGAAAAATCATAAAGACCACCAATGACCCGTACTGAAAGGCCAGAGGACCCATAGTGGCCCTCTCCTCCTGACCCCAAAGCAGATCTGGAGCCTTCAAACTACCAACACACCTTCTGAAGATAACAGCCTCCTCTCCTGTCTGCCTGCGGTACCTGGACTGGCTGTAGGAGGAGGAAAGGGTTCCCGTGCTGCTTCCATTTGTTCTGTTGTGACAACGCTGTGCCAGCCCTCAGGGTCACACCCCATATGTGAAGCTCCTGTCTCTACCTCCAGCCACTGGTATCTTTTCAACAAATCCACTTTGGCCTGGCGATGCTCACAAGGCAATGACAAACTGCCTTTCCAGAGGCAGACAACATGTGAGCATGCCCCTTAGACATGTATTAGCTACTTCACCTCCATTAAAGCATGTGTGCGCATATGAATGTGCGTGTGCATGCGCAGGTGAGCAAATACACACATGCATGCATTCTCTCAGGGCTGGGCCCTCCTGATCCAGAAACTTGAATCCCTCTCCCAGAACCCTGGTGGTCCCAGGAGAAGCCCAGACCAGCCAAACCACAAAGACCTGGAGGCCCTGGGTGGACCCTGGAGTCAGGCTCACTGTTAACCTAGTGCTTTGCCAAGCCAGGCCTGGTTTCCACATCCTTCAGGCCAGGGCGGTCTTCCAGGCAGGTGGCCTCAGGCTTTGCTTCTCTCCAGCTGGCTCCTGGGGCCACTTTTCTATCAACACTGGGTCTGCCCAGCCTGGGTGATGGGGCAGTGAAAAGCCTTGCCCGCCCCCTCCCAGCAAGTGTCCACAGTGTGCAGAGGGGAACATGTGCGAGAGGCAGGTGCAGCCTGATTTGTAAAGTGGCTGCAGTGCCCCAGTGTCCCCCATTGAGGATGGCATTTTGATTTATTATTTCTGAGTGACTTCCAAGGGTAGGAACCAAATGTAATATATTACATACATGTGTTCACACTTGTGAAATATATGTGCTTTGAGGTGTCCCCCAAATATATATACTACAGGGTGTCCCCCAAAATGTAAACATACTTCAACAGCTGATAACTCAATTTTCACTCCATTTCAGTGTTAACAGATTTGACGTAATGGGTGAAGCCAGACTGAACTTTGATCAAAGATGTATCCTCTGGACTTTCTTTTGGGGACACATAAAGGATGAGGTGTCTGGCACAGAAAGGGCCACAGTCTAGGCATCGGGGCTACTGTTGACAGAACATGTGAACAAACAGAACGCAGTGATTCTTGGTGTTTGCCATTCCAATGCTTCCTCGGCAGCAGTGCCTGGACCAGAACTAAGGCAAGGGATGGAGGCACAAACAATAAGATTCTTTCCTTCTGTTTGTTGTTTGTACATATCTCTTAACTTAGCTGCCCTGTATTCCTCAACCATTATCTGTTGTCTATTGTCAACTTTATCTTTTATGTATCCCCATAAAAAGCCTAGTGGAGAAATTTTCTTCATTCAAATCTTAGTTTGGCTTCACCCATTTTTTCCAATCAGTTAAACTTCAAAAAGGGTGAAAATTCAGTGAGTTATCAGCTGTTAAAGTGTGTGCACATTTTTTTGGAATTCTACTTTCTGTTCCATTGGGACTCATTTTTTCCCACCGGATTCTTACCTGTGTGTACATTGGAGGGGGGACAGCCTATATTTACGTTCAAAAGGCAGTCATTCTTGTCCTTCAGGTGTTGATTTTATTATTTCTTTTCACTGTGTGCACATTTTTTGGACCACCCTATGTTTACATCCCATAGGGAGTCATTCATTTTATCAGGAGTCTGACCTCTGTATACCAATCTTGGGGACACTCCATGATTATATTTCAAAGGGAGTCATTCATGTTTATCTGGAGTCTGATCTCTGTGTACCTTTGTTGTGCGGACACTCTATGAATGTTCTATAGGGAGTCATGTGTTTGCATTGGGAGTCTCACCTGCTGCTGTGTCTATTTGGCCGGGTTCCTGACACATATTTTTTCCTCTTGCTTGCTAAAGTTGCTCATTGTGGGATGTACTAAACCTGGTGATTTGGGTTCTATAAGGATTTTCTCCATTTGAGCTAAAGTACTGAGAAAGAAATGTTAACATGGTCCATTTTCTGAGTACTTTGAATTTTTTATTAAGTAGACATTGATTCTGGAACACAAGGACGGGTTTGTAATTAAATAAGATGTTGTAGAATTGAGTCGTAGTTTTCCTCACCACTCCTCACTGGCAGCACTGTTGGGGCGTTGGGTCTCCGGGGTCCCTGCTCATCCCCCCAGTCTCCCCAGCCCCTGGAATCCACCAGCTCTCTTTTCCAGGAGGTGAGAGCTTGGGAAAGCGAGGTTTCCTGTTTACCATGCAACAGCGTTTATTTTACGCTCCTATTAGTTGAATCCCATTTTTATAGGAGATCTATATCACAATAGGAGGTCAGTGTAAAGTGATCCATTGGATTTTTCCAAGGCCATTCAACCAGGAAGTGTCAGGAGAAGGAGGCAGGGAGGAAGGCAGGTAGAGATCCCCTCCTGACCTAATCTAATGGTGTTCGGTCCAGCTGCCACCTGCATGCCCCCTTCCTTCCTCACCAAACCTCTCCTGTAAGTTGCCTCCTGTCACTTCCTTCCCCATTCTTTCCTGAGGTCCTGCAGCTGTGGGAGCTACCCACTCAGCTGAGCTGCCCTCCCCAATGCTTTGAGCCAAACTGAGCAGTAGCACCTGCAGGCTTCCTCCCCTGCGCCTTTGACTTTTGCAGAATCTGACACTGGCCAGTCACCCCTTGGATCTCTCAGCCTCTGTCCCATGATTCTCTCTCCTCTGGGACAGGTCTTCAGTTCTCACACTTGCCATTTTCTCTGTCACTGCTTAATTCCTCCTGCAAACGCTCATTTAAAGCTTCCTGTGTGCTCTCTCCCGTGTTCCACCACGGAGGCAGCCCCCTCCCCCTCTGCAGGGCTGACACACCTGGTCCCCTAGCACTGACTGATATTGAGCTTCAGGTCTGAGGTCAGCTCCCTTTAGACCCCCTGCCCTCCCTGCAGGCTTCCTCCACTCTCCCTGGCTTCTCTGGGCTCCCTACTTATCCACTCACACCAGCTGTCAATCACAGAAGCCAAAAGCCTATGGTGCAGGCTGGACCCCGCCTCTCTTCACTTCCCACAGGTGATCGCTCCCCTGAATGTGAGAATGGGTATGCAATCTGCCTGCCCATTTTAGCTGACTGTTCTCATCACAGGTCTCCCCAAAACCCTTTGTCCTTGGGTTTTGGCAAGGGCTTATCAACTGGTCTGTCTGCCCCCTGCAAATCCTCAGCCCCATGGCACCTCTAGGCATTCACCCCAGTGACCTTCCTTTTTGAACCTCCCTTCCCTCAGCCTCAACACTAGCTACACCGTTTCTTTGTGGTCTAGCTTCTTCATGGGTCACTTCAGGGTGCACCTAATTCTCTATGGCCCCCCACCCCTGCCTCCAGACCCAGTTAATCTCACACACATCCAGAGCTTTCATTGCAATCTTCCCAGAATGCTTCAAACACCTCTAGCCCCAGCCTCTCCTGGGAACCTTCAGATCTGTTTCCAGCTTGGATGTCCCAAGACACCTCCAACACAAAATGCTCAGCAAACTATTCACCATCTTCCCCCACCAAAGCCTCTGTGCTCCTCCTCTCATCACCTCTGTCGCTGTCATCCAGGCCCTTGTTGGGTCTCCCCCTCTCTTTCCCATGTCCTGTCCATCACTCCCTCAGCTGCTTTCAACTTTAATGTCTCACTCACGTAGCCAACCAAGCCCAGGTGTTGGGGCCCCCTGGGCAGTACCATGGGCTCCTGTTGCTGAGGGGTCATCCCAAACCATATCACGCTGAGTTCCAGGGCCCCACCTCTACCCTGGCCTGGGAGCTGTGTGATCTGGGGGTGGGAAATATCCAAGTGACAGCTCAGGGCTGAGGTCTGCCTGCAGAGAGGGTGGGATCACCTGTGGCACCACAGGGGCTCTCCCTGGGGAGAACAGCAAAGTGAGAAAATCAGAAAACCTCAGACAAACCTTGGGCAGGAAGCATCCAGCCAAATGTTTATCAACCAACCAGAGGAAGAGGAGGGAATATGTTTACATGTTTGCATATGCACACATACACACACATGTACATATACATGTAGGTAGACAGCCCATTGATTCCCTTAGAAAGCTCTCATTGGTTTTTGCCAAACAGGTGTATTTATCGCCCACCTATGCTTGCCCTCAACTAGTGGATGTGAGTGGTTCCAAAATGCATCTCACAGGTCACATCCTAAGGCACTCTTGGTTTGGGCTTCAGCTCCTCACGGAGTGGCTCACTGGCCCAAGGCAACATAGCCAGTTAGAAGTCACAGTGAGGCTTGAACTGGGGGCTGACTGACTCCCAACTCTAGGGTTATCTTTCTAGCCCCATGCAGCCTCCTGAGTGACCTGGTTGTAGAAATCCAATGTCAGACAAGCCTCGCCTGTCACGGGGCCCAGCTCTAGGGACTTTCCTGAGGCAGCCGCCCTGGTGAGCATCACAGGACTGAGCTAACCAAGAGGACCAGATGCAACTGAACGGGCTGTGCTTCTCTCGGGCCTGAGCAAGGGGTCAGGAGTCTAGAGCTGTGTGTGTATTTGTGTGTCCAAGGGTGACGAGAGCACAAATTGTGACAACAATCAAGGGCTTGTCTTTGTCTCCTCCCTGGCACTTGTCCCTCTCCTCTTGGCAGACTGCCCGCCCCAGGGACAGCTCTGAGGAGCCTTGGAGGCCATGTCCCCTGCCTGCCGGCCAGAACATGCTATCACCCTGTCCTCACTATGGTGGCAGCAGGGACCTCAGCAATTTTTATTTTAAAAGTGATCTCAATTTTAATTCCTTCTTCTCACTTTTGCCTTACTGGTTTACTCAGTGTAATGGCTGCCCTGACGTCAAGATATTTGGAGATATTTCAGCCAACACAGTCAACATGGTCCTACCTATGCCCTTGTCTTCAAAATATGCTGCTGGGCCCTGGTGGTGTTGCTCAGTGGCTGAGCATCCACCTACTGAGCACTATTCATGGGAAGACAGCATCCTGACTCCTTCTCTATACAGCATATTGGGAGTAAAAATGATGCATCCAGGTGGAAATATGATTAGGGGTTGGAAGACAGACAGGGAATGAAGAAGTCAGAAATAGACACTGAGAGAGTCACTAGCTGGCTGGCTGAAAATAATGACTCTCCAGTAGTGATAGAATAAAAAAGTGGGGGATATCTTGGGAATATTCAAGAGATAGGTGGCAACTCTTCTATGGTTTTGACTTGCCCAGCAGATTTCCACATACACACGTGTACACGCCTATGTTTGCATGCACACACATATACACATAACTGACTGCTCCCCACCTGGAAGCATAGAAGAAGAAGCCACCAGAGGAAGAAGCCACCCACCTTTGGTCCAGGTGCCAGCGCCTGCGGCTGGCCGCAGCCCAGGAGATGGACAAGCCACCCGCCTGAGGTCCAAGGCTGCAGCCACCCAGAGAAGCTGCCAGTCCTGTGTTCCAGGGCGCCAGCGCCTGTGGCCAGGGAATAGGTTCCCTCTTCTCCTACTGCAGTCATTACTTCAATATTCCTCTTCTGAATTTCTCTCCTGTGCTGCAACCCAACTCCACTTTTCATAGGAAGGATACAGAACAGAGAGAGCAGTGTTAAAAGGTTACATTTTTAAACCTGTAGGTTGATACTTAAACATATAAATGGAAAGCTAGAGTCCTTAAGGTAACAAAGGCTACAAAGGACAGGGATAGCACATGACCTATTATATCCAGCAATCCATATGGGAACTGAAAACTTTGCAATGATGACAATTAGTGAAGATATGAATCAACTAAAATAGTTGACAGGGACAATTCTTCCATGTTTGAAAATATCTACATCAAATCTGTTTAAATAGATTTTCATCTGCATAATATAACACATTCTGATAAGACCACCACCACCACCAATGTGGTCAGTGTTGTGCCAATAAATGTTTAATAGCTGAGGGAACCTCCCCTCAAGTGCACAAAATTTCATGCACCGGGCTACTAGTTGATTATAAATTGCATTCAGATCCAGAGATAGAGAAGCATTGATCAGACTTTCAAACCTCAGAGGGAAGGTAGGAGAGGGTAGGGGTAAGGAGGAGAGATCAACCAAAGGACTTGTATGCATGCATATAAGCCTAACCAATGGACACAGACAACAGGGAGTAGGGGTGTCTGGGAGGGTAATGGTGGGATGAGGACACATATGTAATACCTTAATCAATAAAGAAATTAAAAATGTTTTATTTTTTTCAGAGAGGTTAGAGAGAGGGAGAGATATAGAAATATCAATGATGAGAGATCATTAGCGATAGGCTGTCTCCTACAGGCCCCCTATTGGGGTGGAACCCACAATTTAGCATGTTCTTTGACCAGGAAGCTGAAGATAGTCATTGTGGTTGGTTTGGACAACCAGGATCAGAAAGCATGGTTATGGCTGAACTGTGGGCCCTGTGGACAGAGTTGACCTTCTCTGCAGGAGGACTCACAGTTTGCCTTGAGCCTCAGGCTGCCTTCCGATGGGTGCTTTGTACACAGAGGGAAATTTTCAGAACTGCATGCAAATAAAAAGACCAGTGGCTTACACTTTTGCTTAAAAGTGTATCTGTAAGGTACTTTAGTATACTCACCACAATGATAGTACCCCAGAGGAAAATGACATACACAGAGGCAGAATTGATGATAAGCATCCACAGAATTTCAGAGGATCTGGCCAAAATTCACAACAACAGGGCAGGATATGGAATAAAAGAAATAAAATTTGAGATAATGAGGGGCCTCCGAAATTTACAATAAATCTATCTCAAGAAATCATCTTTAGAAAGCCAAAATCAGCTTCCAAGATGTCCATATTGGATTCCTGTGTTTTAAGAAAGACTTCAAGACCTGGCCAGTTAATCAGTGGTTAGAGCTTTGGCTCCAGGAGCCAATGGTCCTTGGTTCCATTATGGTCAAGGGCAAATACCTCAGTTGTGGGTTTAATCCTAAGGCCATGTCAGGGCACATAAGGGAGGCAACCCATTGATGTGTTTCTCTCTTGAGGATCTCTCTCTCTCTCTCTCTCTCTCTCTCTCTCTCTCTGTCTCTCTCTCTCTCTCTGTCTCTCTCTCTCTGTCTCTCTCTCTCTCTCTCCAACTCCTCCTACCATTCCACTCTATATAGAAGTCAATGAGAAAAAAACAAACAAACCTTAGGTGAGGATAGAATAAGTATTCTATATATTTAAAAATATATCCAGTGACTTTTTAAAAAGAGATGAAGAAAGAGAGAGAGAGAGAGAGAGAGAGAGAGAGAGAGAGAGAGGAGAAACATCAAGTAGCTGCGTCCTGTATGCCACCTAAAGGGAATCCAGGAAGGTATATTCCCTGACCTGGAATGGAACCAGTGACCTTTCAGGGCAAGGGATGGTGCCCAACCTACTGAAGTACAATGGCCAGGAAAGAGTTTATACTTTCATTATTATTTATGAACTAGAGGCCTGGTGCATGAAATCCATGCACTCAGGGGGTGCCTCAGGCCAGCTTGTGCCCTCTTGCAGTCCGGGAGCCCTCCGAGGATGTCTGACTGCCCTGGAGGTGGGAGAAGCCCCCGCCACCACCACGGTACTCGCCAGTTATAAGCCCAGCTTCTAGCTGAGTGGTGCTACCCCTGTGGGAGTGGACTAACCACCAAGGGGCAGCTCTTGCACTGAGCATATGCCCCTGGTGGTCAGTTTGTGTCATAGTGACTCTTTGGTCGATTTGCATATTAGCCTTCTATTATATAGGATTATTAAATTAATTTCCATACAACAACTCTAAAGCTACTTTACCACACCCTATATTTACCTCCTCTCTTTCATCATCTGTCTTCTACCTGCCCCATCCTTAAATGCATTTATTCATTTTCTTCCCTTACAAGATGAGTTCATATTTTTCATAATATTGTAAGCACTGTAAAGAGCAGGAGCATATTCCTTAACAAATATTGATCTCCTTCATGATACACAGTTATTTTACATTCAACACTAATATTTATGTTAAATGTTAATTATTTTTTATTGCTGAGTAGTATTGTGTTCTGTGTATGAACAGTTTAACTATTAATCTGTTTATGGTTTTTTGTTATTTCCAGGTTTGGGGTATTATAAATAAATTTTCTGGAAATGTTGCATTCAGTTATTTATATAAATGTATGCTTCACTTATTTAAATGTTACAGTGTAGGTGCGTGTTATGCTTTTGAAGATATGCAAATCTGTGATCTAAAATGGTCATTCCCTTTGCCTTCCCAGACACACACAATAATGAAAATTCTAGTTTTTCTTTATCCTTGTAAACACATGCAATGTTTAATATTTTTAAATTGTAGGCCCAAAAATCAGTATAGTGTTAACTTGTTTTGTTTTAAATCCATTTCCATAAGAAATTTTTATGGTGAGCATTTCTTTATACATTTATTTCTGCTGTCTTTATCTCTTTTGTTGAAAGATTAGGATTTAATTGATAGGAGGACAGTTCAGCATCGAGGACTTCTGTATTCTCTTCACTCATTCCTTAAAGACCCAATTGGTTTATTTGCCATTGGGAACTATATGTTTTGAATACTGAAAGCAAAACAGTTTTTCTCAAACTTTATCTTATGCACAATTTAATGCCCACTTGCAAGATACACTTTTCAGTTTAATCTATGTTGCTAACATTCTCCACCATTCATTTTAAGTTAAAGCATTCAATAGTACATCAGTGAAGTTAAGTTTTGTACTATTTGTCAATTTTCTTGGTGTAAAATACTCTCATCATGATCAGTTTCAAACTGACAAAATGATGGCACTGAACATGGGCCTGATAAGATATTTCAGTAGCAAATCATTACATATTATTTCCAACATACTGATGCAGTAGGTACAAATATACTCATGAACATTCATGGTAATATAATAAAATAATAGAAAGTGGCAAGTTTTAAACATTTTAAACTTTGATGTAAGTATAAGTGATTTGAAGCATACATTCAAAATATTTTCATTGATTTCAGAGAGGAAGGGAGAGGGGGAGAGAGAGAGAGAAACATCATGATAAGAAAGAATCGCTGTTAGATTGCTTCCTGCATGCACCACAATATGAATCCAGCCCTCCACCTGAACGTGTGTCCTGACCAAGAATTGATCAGTGACCTGCGGGGTCATGGTTTAACAGTCAACCACTGAACCACACCAGCTGGGCTCTTCTAAGACTTTCAGGGATCCCACTCAAGCTGTAACCAGGGTAGCAATGAGCAGTGGCAGCTCATCTAGGCTAACCCCCTGAATCTGCTGTTAAGACCTCCTTTACTCTGAATGCCCAGTGAGCTAACAGCAGCCTCACTTTGGCTCGTTTATTTCCCACAATGTTTCTAGAGAGGCAAAGGAGCCACGCCTGGTCTCTGTGCTGTTGCTTGTTCTATTAGAAGGCCTACATTTTTTCATTATTCCCAGCTTCAATTAACGTACCCTCAAAATCTTCTGAACTCGTGTTGTGAAATCTTTTCTAACATGAGTAATGAACTCAAACTCTACAGACCAAGCTGAGGCAGACCCGCTCTAGGCTCCTTCCTGTTGGTGATCACAGCTATGTCTGGGACATACTCTATAAAGAGAGACCAAGGCATGATTTTTCTTTGAGAACTTGAAAGAAATGTGATAGCCCTCATTCACTTCAGTGTTGTTGACTCAAATCAATCTTAACACTATTCCTTTTTTTAATTGATTTTTTAGAGAGAGAGGGAGATGTAGAAAAATCAATGATGAGAGAGAATCATTGATCAGCTGTCTCCTGCATGTCCCCTACAGGGATGGATCTCCTGAACCTAGGCGTGTGCCCTGACCTGGAATCCAGCTAGAGATAACTTGATTCATGGGTCCACGCCCAACCACTGAGCCATGCCATATGTGCAAACCATCTTTTTTATTATAGACTCTATTAAAAATAGTCCCAGTTTTCTCCATCCTCAATCCCCTTTGCTTCTCTCTCTCCTGACCATACCATATTATTGTCTATGTCCATGGACTATGCATATATGTATATACTTTTAAAATATATTTTTATTGATTTTGGAGAGAGGAAGAGAGGGGGAGAGATAAATACATCAATGATGAGAGAGAATTACTGATGTGCTGCCTATTGCACGTCCTCACCCCCACCCAATTGAGAATTGAACCTACAACCCATGTATGTTCCCTGACCAGGAATAGTACCATAACCTCATGGATCATAGGTCAATGCTCAATCATTGAGCCACACCAGCTGGGCTATATTATTTAAAAGAAAAAAATGTATTTTTTTTTATCGTTGATAGTATTACAGATGTCTCCCATTTTCCCCTGTGCATATATATTCCTTGGGGGATCTCTCCCAGTGCTGCCCACAGCCCTCTTCTGGGAGATCTGCCAGTCTGTTCCAGTTAACCAGGCCTCTGATCCCATCTTATCTTTCCCCAGGTCCTCTTGCTCAACACATCACCTCTATTCACCAATGTCATTGGCTGGGAACCTAGTCATCCTGTCGGCGTTTGAGGAAACTACATTACCCAGAAAGTAACGCCTGACCTGGGCGGAGCTAAAGGGAACTTTTGTTGTCAGGGCATCCGGTTAGGGCGGGACTTCCGCCTTCCTCCTCCTGGCGGGCATTTTAACCTCTTCACTTTCTTCAAAGCTTCACAGGCCTCAGCGCACTGGTCGTGAGTAGGAGGAGGCCTAGGAGGCAGTGTCCTTGCTGTGCGGGGTGTGTCTGACGCTGGTTGGGCACCAACAGGCCGGGATTGGGGCCTCCGTGCCTCCCGGACTCCTCTCTGCCCACAGCGTTCCCGCAGCCTGACCCCGTTTAACCCCCCAGCCTTGGGGACCCGCCTCTCAGGTCCCGCCGCCCAGGAAGCCGCATCCAGAACAGTGAGTCTCTCCTGGGTGACACAGGGTGTGATGGGGATGAGGGCCACAGGCTGCAGTGCCACCTTCTAAGGACACGGTGGTGGGGCTGAGGCAGGAGGATTAGGAAAACCCGGGTCTGTTGTGGATCTAAAGGCAACAGAGAGATGAGGTGAGGTTTTGCACGAGCAGTTTTACTTTCATTTTCAGAATGCTGGGGCCATAGATGGTTGTGAAAAAAAGAGGGAATTTTCTGAGGCCGGATTCTAACTTTTCCTAACATTGCTCAGAGGAAGGACAGACTAGAAGACAGAGGACAGCAGCTGTGGACAGGAAGGGGAAGTCCTGTAAATGATAAGGGAACTGGCAGAGTGAGCCCTGAGGACTGAGCCCTGAGATAACACAGGCATCTGGAGGGCACCTCGCCTCTGGGTTGGGCAAGGGCACTGAGCAGGTGAGCCCATAGAACAGTGGTTCTCAACCTTCCTGATGCCGCGACCCTTTAATACAGTTCCTCATGTTGTGGTGACTGAAAGGGCGAGGGCTACGCCCTCCATCTTGCCCTAGATCCTCCATTTTTGGGGCAGCAGCCATTAGCCATGTGCTCAGCAAGGAGCTTCTTCCAGGAAGCCCAAGCCTCTGCTAGCCACACCTAGGATTTCTTTAAAATAACCAATGATAATCAAGGGAAGTGGGCGCCATAGACACAACCACATCCTATGTAACAAGACACTGACTTGCGCCTGGCCAATCGGCAGGGACAGACTCAAACTACTCCTTTAAGTATTATGATTGATCATTTCAAAGAGATTAGGGGAGGCTATAGAGCTCCCCAGGAATTGGGAAATTGTTAGAAATTGGATGGATTCTTTAAACTCTGAGTGACTGTCTGGTGAAAATGTGTGAGTGTGAAGGGATGGGGCCTGCCCTCTCCTCTCCTTTGTGTGGCTCCACAAATTTGGTCAGGGGGGCATCTGAGTGAGGATCTGTGAAAACACGTCACCCCCTCCCTTGTCTGTCTCTCGTCACCGATCATCATGGAGTCAGGACAAAGTTTGTTTGTATAAAAACTTATGTCTAGGTATTTTGAAGTGAAATAATGCTGAAATATTGCTAGAGGACAGAATTGAATCTGTTGGTTGATTAAAAATGTTACTGAATAAGAAATGCTAAATATTTGAATTGCCAGCTAAAAGTTTAAGGTTTGGATTGAATTGGGAAAAACTGTGTACTTGTGGTAACTAAATGCCTTTGCTTATTGGTCTGATTAAAAAGAGGATTGATTTTATGACCTCAACTGAAAGTTTTTAATGCAGAAACCAGTTTAAATTTAATTGATATTCTTTAAGATAATTATAAAAGGTATAAACAACTAATGAGATTTCAGTTTGTCTGCAATATAATGTTGGCCATCTATCTTTTAGGGATTTTGGTTTGCTCTGTCAAAAAAACCAATGTAGACAGCCACCATTTTGAGCTGCATGACCTGGCAGCCACCATGTCAGCCACATGGCTTGCCGCTCCCCTGGTGGCCGCCATCTTGAAACAGCAAAGGCCCCTCCCTCTGATTTAGCCAAAAAGGAATGTCTGCTCACTGAGGCAGGATGGAATTTCAGGGGTGGAGCTCTAATGCAGAGTTTTACTACAGAAATGTGGATGGGGCAGGAAGTGTGCTTGCCTCAAAGATTTATTTAATACTATTTTTAAGAAGATATTTTTAATGCTTCTAAGTCATTTTTCTAATCTCTTAAATCTTGAAAACCCTGCTTTCCTTAAACTAAGGACAATTAAAGGTTATATGTTCCCTCTCTAAACAAAAGTTAAATAGCTTATGTCAAAGTCTTTTAAATGGACTGATAGCAGTAATCCAATTTCTAAAGTGAAGTATGGTGAGGATTATTTCAGGTAGAAACTGTGGTTTCATACTGGTCTTAGAGGGCACATTTTTCCTTTTCCTGGGAGGGACAGCGCAGCTGTCCCAGGGTTGGAGGGCTCCAGTTAACTTGTCAACTCAGTGTTCTGGAGACCCAGGACTGTGGTTTAGATAACATGCCTAAGTTTAACCTAGGTTACCCAAGGACTCTAGATAATGTGTTTACCCAAAACTGTGGTTTGGATTGCATGCTGTCTCTGCTTCTGTAAATTGCTTTTTTTGAAAACTAGGTTCCTCATTCCAAATCTTGGAATGTAGTCAATACATTTGTGATTTTTTGACTGCCTCTGTTATTTTCTCTTTAGTTTCCAATGCCCTAGGTCTAGGAGCTGTATCAGTGAAGAAATTGCTTCGGCATATGTCTGAAATTTTGTTGCCTTTGGATTCCTCTTGTACTTTTATGATTTCCCATCTTACATTTAAGTCCTTTATCCATTTTGAGTTTATTTTTGTGTATGGTGTAAGTTGGTGGTCTAGTTGCATTTTCTTGCATGTATCTGTCCAATTTTCCCAACACCATTTATTGAAGAGACTATCTTGACTCCATTGTAAGTTCTTCCCTCCTTTGTCAAATATTAATTGAGCAAATTGGTTCGGGTGAATTTCTGGGCTCTCTATTCTATTCCATTGATCTATATGTCTGTTCTTGTGCCAGTACCAGGCAGTTTTGAGAGCAGTGGCTTTGTAATACAGCTTGATATCAGGTATTGAGATCCCACCTACTTTGTTCTTTCTCAGGATCGCTGCAGCTATTCGGGGTCTTTATTTATTCCAGATGAATTTTTGGAGAGTTCAGTCTAGGTCTGTGAAATATGCTGTTGGTATATTAATGGGAAGTGCATTGAATTTTTAGGTTGCTTTGGGTAGTATGGACATTTTAATGATGTTGATTCTACCAATCCATGAACATTGTATGTTCTTCCATCTGTTTATGTCTTCCTCTATCTCTTTAGAGGAAGATATGTTGATATGTCCTGTAGTTTTCTGAGTAGAGGTCTTTTACCTCTTTAGTTAGGTTTATTCCAAGGTATCCTAAGTTTTTTGGTGTGATGGTAAATGTGATTGCTTTTTCAGTCTCTCTTTCTGTAAGTTCACTATTGATGTATAGAAATGCCATAGATTTCTTGGTGTTGATTTTGTATCCTGCTACATTGCCGAATTCATTTATTAAGTCTAGTAGTTTTTTGATGGACTCTTTAGGGTTTTTTATGTACAATATCATGTCATGTGTGAATAAGAACAGTTTTACTTCCTCTTTTCCAATTTGGATGCCTTTTATTTCTTCTTGTCTAGTCGCAATGGCTAATACTACATTTCTACTTTTTTTTTTTTTTTTTTTTTGTTACATACTTGACACTGTGCTAACTTGTCATCTCACCTGTGACTTCCTGGCCGTTGACTACCTTCACTGTATGGCCTTTTTGCATCACCTGTTCCTCTGCATTGCTCCATCTTCAGTATTCTCTAACATTGACCTGTACATGTGTTATGAGATGCACCTACAAGCTTAAATAGTTCTTGAACATCAGGTACTAATTTATTGAATAGTAGAGGCCCGGTGCATGAAATTTGTCCATGGGTAGGGTCCCTAGGCCAGGCCAGCGATCATGGCCGATCAGATTTTCTGCCTGCCCACCTCCTCCATACCTTGCCACACGCGTGCCACCACCGCATGGTTTCCCCTTCCACGCTGCCACCGCATGGTTCCCCCACCTCCTCCTTCCCTCCTTCCCTCGTTGCCCACGCCCTGCTGCTGCCATTGGTCACCCACCCTGTTCCGCACTGACTCCTGGTGGTCAGCGCATGTCATAGCGAGCGATCGTTCTCCAGGACTAACTCTCGAGGGGTCACTTTGCATATTACCCTTTTATATATATAGATTCCTTGGAATGAGACATAACCATATTTCAGCACAGCTTTCCACGTCACCAGCAGACAAACCATGCTCAACTCTGTTAGCAGAAGAATGAGCTGAAGATCCTGCTTCTCTTCCACGTGGTGCTTACCGCATGTGTCATATTTTGTTTGAGATCTTCCTTGTTTTGTTATCTTCAGTAGTCCAGACCTTCATGGGAGTAACTTATAATCCTTCCTATAGATCTTTTGTTGGGAGTCAATTGCACGGAACTGTGTTATGTGCAACACACTTTTGTAAAGGGACTTCCACCTGTCACCACAGTCAGCATTCAGTTCCTCACCATTTTTCTATTTTCACGTTGTTGGCATAAAACGGATGATAAGGAGACCAATTCTGAGCAGAGTGTATATGTACCAGGAGAGTCATGTCAGGGCTTTTAAGACAGCCCCACCAACTCAGAAGACACATCTTTTTCTCAGTCTTAAAAGATATTTTGGACCTGACTGAGTTACAAGCAGTATATTTTGAGCAGAAAGCCTTCATCCATAACATATATGTGCAAGAGACTTCTGTTTCATTGCAAACCCTCACCAGCAACAGAGAGATGCCAGTGAACAGAAGCCCTGGAAAGAGGATATGGACAGGGCCTCACTTGTGTCCCAGTGCAGCTTTTACTTAATATGGGTGCCTTCAACCATTAGGGAGGTTGGGAAAGACTTGCCAGCCATCTGAGACATTCTCCAGCACCAGGCCACTTTTAACACTGGGTAGTGAGATTTCACAAGAATTTCTCAGTGGAAGAAGTCATGACCAGTGGGCTGAATGTGAAAAAGCTGCCAGCCACAACCAGAAAGTTGTTCAACATCAGGTTATCTACTCCAGAGTAGTGATTTATAATAGTAAAAAATGTAGAAAAGCTTTTAGAAAAATCTTTTTCCTCATTCATCATAGAAAAGTTTACACTGTAGAAATGCAATACGAGTGTAGTGATCGTGGGAAGTCCATCATCCTGAGGTCCAAACTCATTCAACATCACAGCGCTCACAGTAGAGAAAAGCTATATGAGTGTAGTGATTGTGGGGAGTCCTTTAGGCAACACAGTAACTTCACTCAATACTAGAGAGTTCACAGTGCTGCAAAACCTTATGAATGTAGTGAATATGGGAAATCTTTTTCCTGCAACAATCACCTCCTATCCACAGGAGAGTTCACACGAGAGAAAAGCTATATGTGTGTACTGATTGTGGGAAGTCCTGTGTGCTCAGAAAAAATGAATTCTGTATTCTTACTTATGTTTGAGGAAATGATGAGTACTCCAAGCTCTTAGGATCTTCACTCCTTTGTCTCTGAGTAAGGAATGGACCTAACCATTGTTTCCCCCAGACCACAGTCATAAAATATGCTACACCTTTCAGGGACATTGTGCTTCTCACATTGTGCTGTGATGAATTTTTTCACCAACATGCAAACCACTTGCTGTATATGGCTCTGGTTTATGATCTTTTTATAAAGGTGCTTTTTGCATTTGTACCTTTAATTTATTGGTTCTATTCTCTGCCTGGGATGACTTGAAAGCACAATTGTGATCTGTCAGCAGGTAGAGGTGAAGAGATATTTTGGGGATCCCAAACTTTCAGTGCTTCTGAAGGGACATCATGATGGCAGAAAATCACTCTTTGGCCATTATTTGCTTATTTTGCATTTCTGCCAAAAGCCTTGAAAGCAAGACTGCAGGACTTTATGGTTCTAATTTGCAGCCTGGTACCTCTATTATTGGTGAAGTCAAAGGTCACCCTGAAGAGGAGGTCTTTGTTGTGCTTCTGTGAAGCACTTTGTTCACAGTGTGTATGACATAAGTCTCAGCAAATGATCCATATGTCATGATGTACTAAATTTCATAGGCTGGTGTCATTTGTGGTAAGAATCTGGGGGTTGCGTGCAACCACAATTAGGGCAGAAGCACTGTTTCAATCGTGAGTGGGACAGACTGCAGTAAATTAGTTGAAAAATGCTTCTTCTGAATGTTTTCCACAAATGTTTCAGGGCCTGTGGCTTGCGTGATGTTTGTGTACAGATGTTCTCAGGATCCTCCATACCTGTTTACTATGACTGAAGTCATTGTCAGAGAAAATAATCTTATAATTTTGCTATTCTGCTGGCCCCCCTAGGGTGTTCACCTCAAGGTTGATGCTCAACATACAAGAATTCAAAGGTAGAGGAAGAATAATCCTATAATCAACCCCAGGATGTTTCTTGAAACCAGTCAACATTCCTATGGATTCTGATGATAATAGTCTAAATTGCTTACCAATATTTGCTGGGACTATGGCAAGGCTGTTCCTTCCAGGATATGAGAAATGACATGCAACAAACTGCACATTTTTAATATGTACTATTTGGTGAGGTTTGATGTACATATAAAGCTGTACATGAAATAAACTTAGCTGTCACCAATGTACACAGTGGAGCAAAAAGAGGTTTATAATAGTGAGCACCCAAAACATAGTTTATTGTTTTTAAAAAAGTATTTTAAACATGACTTTTATTGATTCTTTTAGGGAAAATGAGAAGGAAGGGGGGAGAGAGAAACATCTATATGAGAGACATATGTTAATCTGATGCCTCTTGCATGCCCCCTACTGGGGTTTGAGGAAGGCATGTTCTAGTGCCCTGACCTGTTGTAGTGACCTTTAAGTGTAGGGGATGATGCCTAACTGAGTGAGTAACACTAACCAGGGCAGAGTAAATACTTGTATTATTATTTGTTAATTATTGTATACTTCCCATACCAACAACTCTAACCCTACTTTTGGCATACCCTATATTTACCTTCTGTCCTTTTGCAAACTCTCTCTCTACCTTCCCCAGTCCTACAAGTAGGCATAGATTTTCCTTCCATTACAACACAGTAGTGCATATTTTTCATAATTTTATAGGCACTAGAAGGTGTGTGCTCTTTAACAAATATTGGTTTCCTTCACCCTACATAGTTATTTTGAGATTCAACACAAATTGTGTACTGTGAATTACTACTTTAATTATGTGTCTATGACTTTGGTTATTTCCAGGTTTGGGGTATTACAGAGAAATCCGCTGGGCATATTGTATTCAGTTCATTATCTAGATGTATGTTTTACATTGTAAGATATGTGGAACTATGATCTTAAATGCTTATTTCCTTTGCATTCCCACCCACCCAGAGTAATGAAAGTTTTTCTGCAACTCTGCCAGCACATATGATGGTAATTTTTTCAAAATACTAGCCCAATAAATGAGTATAGGATTACTTCACCTTTGTTTTACTTTCATTTACCTAACAATTTTTGATGGTGAGCATTTGTTTCATACATATATTCACATTGTCTTTATCATATTTGTTAAAATGTCTGCTCAGAATTTTTTTAACAATTTTTAAATGAATTTATTACCTGGAGAGCATTATGCTAAGCAAAATAAGCCAGTCAGAGAAAGATCAGTATCACATGATATCATCATTTGTGGAATATAATGAACAGCATAAACCAGCGGTTCTCAACCTGTGGGTCATGGCCCCTTTGGGGGTTAAACGACCCTTTCACAGGGGTGGCCTAAGACCATTGGGAAACACATATATAATTATATATTGTTTTTTTGGGGTCACCACAACATGAGGAGTTTTTTTTTTTTTTTTTTTTTTTTTTTTTTTTTTTTTTTTTTTTTTTAAATCACTGTCTGAGGGCACTTTATTCCACAGCCCTGGGTAACTGGTACACCACCTTACCCAAGTAATCAATGTTAACGCCACCAACACTTGAACAAATGACCTCAAGTGCCTCCAAATGTGGTGCCCAGAGGAGGACACGGCATCACATTTTTAGGGCGGTTACAGCAAAGTACAGGCTCACCTCGTTTTGTTGGGCTTCTATTTATTGTGCTTCACAGGTGTTAGTTTTTTGTGTGTTTTTCTAAATCCTCATCCAAGGTTATGTTTATTAATGAGGATGGGGGCGGGTTGAGAGAGAGAGAGAGATACAGATAGAGATAGAGAGAGAGAGAGAGAGAAACATGCATCGGTTGCCTCCCGTTTGTGCCCCAACCAGGGATCGACCTTGTAACCTAGGCATGTGCCCTGACTGAGTATCGAACCCGAAACTTTTTCGGTATACAGGATGTCTCTCCAACCAACTGAGCCACTCTCGCCAAGGCAGGTGTTGCATTTTTTTTTTTTAAAAAAAAAAACAAAACAGAAGGCAAGACCATCAACCAGCATGAAGATTACAACTCACTTTCTGTGATGCTGGCTTTCTCGCTGGATCGGAACCCTGATTAACTCTAAGGTAAGCCTCTGTTATGTCCAGATTTCAGGATCCCCAAGAAACCACATCAGGGAGCCAGCCAGTCCGATGCAAAAGCATAAGAGTCTTTATTCGAGCTAGCTCGGCTCCCCCACCTTGCCGATGCAGCGACAGGAAGCAGAGAGAGAGATAACTCTGTGTGGAGACTGGTTATATAGGGGGAGTTGGAGGAAGGGGAGGAGAAAGGACTGTGCTCTGCTGATTGGCCAGGCACAAGT
The DNA here is from genome assembly GCF_028538775.1 of Myotis yumanensis. NCBI lineage: Eukaryota > Metazoa > Chordata > Mammalia > Chiroptera > Vespertilionidae > Myotis > Myotis yumanensis. Next base: position 18,559,007 of record NW_027223771.1, on the reverse strand, counting down.
CGGTGTCTTGTTCCTGGGTGTGGCTAGCAGAGGCTTAGACTTCTGGGAAGAAGCTCCTCGCCAAACACGTGGCCAAGGTAAGATGGAGCACTTACCCTGGGGCAAGATGGAGGGCGTAGCCCTTACCCTGGGGCAAGGTGGAGGGCGTAGCCCTTACCCTAGGGCAAGGTGGAGGGCCTAGCCCTTACCCTTTCATTCCCCCCTTTGTCTTGGAACTTCCGGCTCAATCATGAGACGGACTGCATTTCTATTCCACCGTTGCTAGAGGCCCATACTGGGCATATCTTAACAAATGGTCTGGTGGAAGGGAAAGAAACCATTTTAGCTTTAACAACTTCTATTGAAATAGGATTTTTTTTCTTAAAATTCCTCCATGGCTATCAACAAAACAAATCAAGATTAATTTATCTACTGTATTCAATTTGGCCTGATGTTTGCATAAATACAACAAGAATGGTAACCGACCACCTTTGCTGGAATCTCATGGTTGAATCTTAATATGCCCCGTAGGGCCAGGAAGCCACGCCACCCAGCTGCCATCAGGCCCGCCTGCAGTATCTGCTGAGTTAGGTTAATCCCTCACCTGTAGCAACTCCACCTGAGCCCACGCTCTAGGCTTTAAGGCCCATCTCAATAGCCCTCCTACTTGTTGCGGCCCAGAGTGTGTGGGGGTTCCGCAGGGACGCAAAGGCATCTTTACTGCTCCCCTTCTACTCTTACCAACCGCCAGTGATGGTAGGGCATCGGCCTGACACTCCAGCGCCAGCCATCTTCAGGGCTTCCAAGCAGGATACCAGGCTTTCTTTGTGGCATTCTTACTGGCTTCAAGTCTTTAGAGCTCAGACAGGGCTCTTTAAAACATGATACTCCAGTCAAAGTTTTCCGTTAATAAAACCACTATTAGGAACTGGTCTTATTGAATCTATGCAAAGAAATGTATTGCCATGTTAGCATTGCCAAATTTCGGAGGAATTACATAAGAAGAAAGACATACTGATCTACTCTAAGATTTTCTGACTTTCCTTGCTAATTCCTTTTCATGGATTTAAAACAAAACAGCAACTGTTGGCATTAAACTTTCTTTCTATGCATAACCATGCCTTAGACCTTCTATTCCAAACAGGCCTTTCCCAGCTTTCTACAGTTGAGGTTTGTACTACCCCTGACATGGGCATGGTTACGCAGGCCTGCAAGACAATATACAGGCTGCCAACCATCAACTGTCTCTCAACAGAGACCAAAACCTGATGGGCACCCTTCCCTGCCCAGTTGGGCACCTGCCCTCTTGGCAGCCAGACACCCTCTACTCTTGGGGTTCACCCCACACAGTCCCCTTCCAGGACAGCCAACATACATTCAAACCTGCAAGAGAATCAAAGGTCAATATAACATATCAATACAATGAAACATAATATTGGCATCATGGCCGCTTCAGGCAGCCAAATCCTACTAAAGTCTATTCTTGACCTTCCTATGAATTATCCTTGTCTCTTTGGAGCCATGTCCATGAAGATGCAGGCATCATCTCAGTCTATTACACAGTATTGTGGGGGCTCCCAGTAGCAGGAGTGATCGTGAGCAATGTTACCAGCATCAGGCAGGTCGAGCATGCCGTAGCTTGAGCTTGAGTGGGTTGCGTTGATCTTGATCGACGCTCCATTTGGTGATGAAGTCTTCCCGGATCACAGATGGACCCAGGTCGCGACGCCGTCTATCTTGAGAGCGGTGGGGGTCGTCAGCACCACAGTGTAGGGACCCTTCCAACGTGGCTCGAGGGTCTCCTGGCGGTGCCTTCTGCTGTAGACCCAATCTCCTGGTCTGTGCTGATGAGGAGGAGTTGGGGTTGGGCTGGTCTCATACAGATTCTAGAGCCCGTTGCCTTCCTTTCACAGGCAGGGGGAAGGGCCCATGAAATCTCTGTCCTGAGGAACTGTGAGCCCCATCCTTAAATGTCCCAATCAGACTAGAAAAGCCACAGATACCTTTTAAATTTACCCCAGAATTTCAAAATCCCAACCCAGCACAGAATATCACATAGCAAATCAAAGTTCCCAGCAAACAAACAGAGATGCTTACAAACATCAAATAAACATTTACACTTACACCTTTTCAGTGAACAAGTATTTTTACAGTCTTGGGCTCTTGAGCTGATAACAGGAACATCGCACAAGTCCCCTGATGGGGGCCTGACAGGAACAGATGTGGGGGTCTTCCCTTTCCCACATTCCAGGACAGGATTCTTGACCTATGTCTCATTCAGATAGAAACGGTTTTCATCACAAACAAACAAATCCAAAACCAGAAACCAAGAAAACCAAGGCCAAAAGTACCCTCTGATGTTTCAGGGGTACCAAGGAAGGAGAAGTTAGGCAGTGTCCAGCCCTTCTCACAATCCACCACCAGTGACCAGTTCCAGCTTACTGGCCTACCATCCATTCAAAATTTCTTTCCTCCCATCACACCAAAGCCATACTTTTCAGTTAGTTAAAACTTTTAGCCTTAATTTTTAGGTGACATGTAAATAATTAACATTCCTCAGATTAACAATACATTCAAATTTAACAACAAGGATACATATTTAAGCAATAAGGACAGATCAATTTACAGAAGCAGAGACAGCATGCAATCCAAACCACAGCTGTGGGTAAACACATTATCTAGAGTCCTTGGGTAACCTAGTTTAAACTTAGGCATATCCTGGGTCTCCCAAACACTGAGTTGCAAGTTAGCTGGAGCCCTCCCGACCCTGGGACAGCTGCACTGTCCCTCCCAGGCAAAGGAAAAATATGCCCTTGAATATCAGCATGAAACCACAGTCTCTATCTGACTTTTAGAAATTGGATTACTGCTATCAGTCCCTTTTAAAGACTTTGACATAACCTTTGATTGTCCTTAGTTTAAGGAAAGCAGGGTTTTCTAGATTTAAGAGATCAGCTTAAAAATAAATCCGAGAGGCAAGCTTACTTCTGTCCCATAAAACTCCTCCTTAAAGCTCCACCCCTGACTAAATCAGAGGGAGGGGCCTTTGCTGTTTCAAGATGGCGGCCCCCAGGGGAGCGGCAAACCATGCGGCCAACATGGCAGCTGCCAAGTCATGCAGCCCAAAATGGTGGCTGTACCAATAAGCAAAGGCATTTAGTTACCACAATAACACAATTTTTCCCAATTCAATCCGAACCTTAAACTTTTACCTGGCAAGTCAAAATATTCAGCATTTCTCAATCAGTCTAGAATCTAGCTAGCATCCGTTTTTTTCTTTGGGTAAATGATCAGTCTTGGGCTCCATCCTGCACATCTGCAAAGAGACTCTAGCTCAAAACTCTATCCAAAATTGGACAGTGCGCGCATTAGTTTTAAGCCAGCTTTTCTCTCTACACGTGCACAGAAATCCCAGACGCATTTACTTGGGGAGGGGGTGACCTGTTTTCACAGATCCTCACTCAGATGCCCACCTGACCAAAGTCGTGGAGCCACACAAAGGAGGGGAGAGGGCAGGCCCCCTCCCTCCACACTCACACACTTTCACCAGACATTCACTCAGAGTTTAAACAATAACAACTTCCCAACTCCTGAGGGAGCTCTACAGCCTCCCCCAATCTCCTTGAAATGATCAATCACAATACCCAAAGGAGCAGTCTGAGTCCGTCCCATAACATCCATCCAGTAAGTCCACAGAAAACAGAAAAACACAGACACAGACAAACAGAGGGCCCCAAAGAACAGCCTTCCAACTCCATGGAAGCAACTAGACGATGGCCTTATGCCAAACCGGCGGGAGCGACCCGCCTCGTCTCAGATTCTCAGATTGAGGGGGTTCCTACAGACCTTCCGACTCCACGGAAGCAAAACTACACCCCTCCAGATGGAGGGTCGAGGCGTCCCCCGACTCCTCCCGCCCTTGATCCCCCTGTGCGTCCACTTAGATCATTGCGGGCGATTACAGATTTCAGAAGTGAGCTCACACAGAACAGATACAGAACAAGTCCCTAAACAGAGGCAGTAGAAAACTGCCTAGGAATGCTTCTCTTCTACCTTTTTTAAAAGATAGGCCAGATTCGAACCCGTAGCCAGTCCGAGTTTTGACGGTGAGTACCATCTAGAAGCCATTCCTCCAGATACAGGAAAAGTCCCTTAGAGATAACATATATCACACAGAACAGAATACACAACATACAGACACTTACCGCGGCCAGTCAGACTCTACGGATTGGGGGGGTCCCTCAATGGTTTTGGGGATCTCGGACGAGCCCCCAAATGTTATGTCCAGATTTCAGGATCCCCAAGAAACCACATCAGGGAGCCAGCCAGTCCGATGCAAAAGCATAAGAGTCTTTATTCGAGCTAGCTCGGCTCCCCCACCTTGCCGATGCAGCGACAGGAAGCAGAGAGAGAGCAACATGAGGAGCTTTATTAAAGGGTCGCGGCATTGGGAATGATGAGGTCCACTGGCATAAAGTGATGAACAAAAATACATTGAGAGACGAAATCATCAAAGAGACCTTCAAACCTCATAAAAAAGGCATGAGAGGGTGATCGGGGTTTGGAGGATAAGAGATCCAAAGAACAGTATGGGAGGTGCTCTTTATGTCAGTGTAGCAGGTGGGGGAACTGGGCTGAGCTGCACAGTCACCCACAGGGCATGATGACATCAGAGTGGTCCTGGGACTAAAACCAGAGCAGCCGGGCACTAACATTGACAGACGAGTGAATGAAAAGGGAGTCCATTTCTGATGGTGTCTTCATGATATGATATGGGAAATTTTAGGATAATTTCTAACAAGATGGGTTGTTGTGGTGCTACATACGAGGTCCAGAGCTTAGGTGACATATATGTGCCCACCTGTCATTTCTAGTTGAGGCCTGACCCAGTGAACAATAGGAATGAGATAGCATACATCAGTGTCACCTGCACTTGAAAATCTCCGTCAGCATGGGGAAGGGAGAACAGAGAAGGTTGAGAGAGAAATATATCACAGAGGTGGTGAACTAGAATTTTAGAAAATAAGCTAGTTAGAAAACAACCTGTCCTTGTGATGGCTTATTTATGTCATTAGTGAAGATGTGCCTCTGGGAATGAAGCTGTGAGACAAGTGTGGATCAAAGAACTGTGGGCAGCGGGTAATGCAAAGTGATGGCCTCAGCAAACTGGGATTGGAGTCAGAAGTGTAATGTGCATTAGCATTTTGGTGTCTTTGAGGGACAATTTGGAGGACAACATGGGTATTGCCTGACAAGACCAGTGTCAAGTCACTCACACTCCCTTTATGTGCGACATTTCATCCTACCCTATGTTACTGGCACCCACTGTTATTGAAAGGGGGCAGTCTGACTCTCATTTGAGGCCCAAAGCACAGGTATATTATAACTGCTCATCTGCCTTTATTGTTGTGAGAGACACAGCATCAATCTGCACTAATAAAAGACAGACATGCAAATTGCCTGTACCTTCGCTACACCTTAACCGTTTGAGTCCTAGGGGGTATTGAAAAAACACTGTCGAAGAATCCCAAACAGCGCAACCGCGCTTTCTCTAAATGAGTACGAAAAGACCCAAACAGCGTGATAGCGCTTGTTTTATTTTATGTCGAGAAATACCAAGCAGCGCGGTTGCGCTGCTTGGGACTCAAACAGATATTAATTAAAAGGAGCTGTGTGATGTATTTGCATCAGTAAATCTGAGCGCGTGACTTCGACAATCGGTAACGCACCATCAGCTGTCCACAATGTTCGAAATGTGCTGGGTTTTCTCAACATAAAATCTCAGCAGTGCGATCGCACTGCTTGGGACTCAAGCGGTTAAGCCATGCCCACCAGTCAGCCAGAGCGACTATATGCAAATTAACCAAACAAGATGGCGGCTGGCAGCCACGGAGCTGGAGCAAGCAGGAGGCTTGGTTGCCCCAATGATGGAGGAAGCCAAGCTTCCCGCTTGCCATGGTGGGCTCTGAGCTCCACTCAAAGCAACAAAGTTTCAATTATAGAAGGTAAATAAACCCCAGATACCTGCTTTCAGCTGGCCGTGGCAATGGAGCTGGAGCGACCAGCAGGCTTCCCTCTCGCCCACCCTGGCCAGCTCTGAGCTCCTCTCAAAGCTACAAAGTTTCAATTATAGAAGGTACATAAACCCCAGAATTAAAAAAGAAAAGAAAAGGAGAGGCTGGGAGCTTCCGTCACCAGGGGGCTTGGCCAGCCTGAAAAAGCCCTCAGCCCCTCACCCAGACTGGCCAGGCACCCCAGTGGGGACCCACACACTGAAGGGGATATGACCAGCTGCAAACAGCCATCAGCCCTAACAGCAGAACAACTAGGAATGACTGGTCACTATGACAAACACTGACTACCAGGGGGCAGATGTTCAGTGCAGGAGCTGCCCCCTGGAGGTCAGTGCGCTCCCACAGGGGGAGGTCTCCTCAGCCACAAGCCATGCTGACGGCTGCCAGTACAGCGGTGGTGGTGGGAGCCTCTCCCACTTCCTCAGCAGGGCTAAGGATGTCGGACTGCAGCTTAGGGCTGCTCCCTGCTGGCAAGTGGACATTTCCCCAGGGCTGCCGGGCTGCCAGAGGAATGTATGACTACCAGCTTGGACCTGATCCACCAGGGAGTGGGCCTAAGCCAGCAGGTGGACATCTTCCGAGGGGTCCCAGACTGCAAGAGGGCATAGGCTGGGCTGAGGGCCCCCCCCCCCCCAAGTGCACAAATTTTTGTGCACCGGGCCTCTAGTAGGAATATAAGGAGATATTGACTTTGATGGGACTAAGGCCTGCTGTCTTCCCTGATGTGGGGAGTAGAGGAGGCAGATGGATGTGCCAGGTGGGGAGTGTGACAAACTTGGCATCTCAAGAGAGAATCTTATCATGGGATGTACTGTCCTCATTATGACAGGATATGAATTTTGAGGACGTGGCCATTGCATTCGCTCAGGAGGAGTGGGAGATCCTTGATGAGGCTCAGAGACGTCTGTACTGTGATGTGATGCTGGAAGTGTTTTCACTTGTATCATTCGTAGGTAAGACCTTCATCTCTCCTAGTGTCCTGAAGTGATGCCCACTCTTTATTTATTCTCCAGACATAGCACTGTCTCTCTCAAAGCAAGACCATGGGCTCTGCTCATTTCCCCCACTGTCTTGTGAAATGGGCTGTGGCTGCCAGTGCTGAGCTCTCAGAGAGCCCTGAGCAATAGACTCCACAAACTTCCCTAACACCAGTTGCCTTAGGAACTGCAGGAAGTGTCTGGGTGTCAGCAGTCTTACAGACAGTTTAATGGGTCCCTCCTGCTCTTCCTCACCCAGGAAGGGTGACTATATCCAGATCCATGGCCTCCACTTCTGCACCTTTCCTGTAGATAAGGACCTTGGTGAATGCCTGTGCCAGGTATCTTCTTTATATACAGGAACCAGTTGCTGTTATTGTAAGACCCTCCTTACATTGTTGTTTGTAATATTACCTTCTGTGAATACTATTGCAAGCCAAATGCTATGGGCAAGTGATGGCTGCTCACCTCTGTTGTCTTTCATTGAAACTTGGAATATTTAGTTTGTAGATATTTCTAGAGAAGGAGGTGCAGAGAGAACCCTGGGTTTCTGCAGGGTGAACGTACAGGATGTTCCTAGGGGAAGCCTGGCCTGGCTGAGTGGCAGCTCGGGGGAGGTAGGACATAAGGATGGTGTTCAGGTTGTACCAGGAACCTGCTCCTGTCTAATGATGTTTGGTGCAAGTTCCAATGGCCACCCCTCATTTATACATTTACTTTTCCATATTTGACACTTTGCTGGCTTCTCATTTCATCAGTGGCTTTCTAGCTTTGGCTATCTTTGCCTTTGTGTCCTTTTTACATCACCTATTCCTTTGCACATCTCTTTCTGCAGTATACTACAACATGGACCTATGCAAGCGTTATAAGGAGCACATACACTGAGTGGCCAGATTATAATGACCACCCCATCAGCACTCGATTGACACTTCCAAAATACTCAATATTGAAAACTTCCTAAGCAGATACTCTCAAGGTTTTATTATCATTATTATTATTATTCTTTGCATAACAGATTCATTTCTTTGTACTGATGGGGTGGTCATAATAATCTGGCCGGTCATAATAATCTGGCCACTCAGTGTACATGCTTAAATACCCCTAAAATAGCAGCTACTTGTTTCTTGAATTTTACTTGGAATGAGATGTAACCAACCTTCCGCACAGCTTGCCCATGTCACCAGCATAGATCTGCTGCATTGATGGCAAACCTTTTGAGCTCGGTGTGTCAGCATTTTGAAAAACCCTAACTTAACTCTGATGCCATGTCACAAATAGAATTTTTCTGATATTTGCAACCATAGTAAAACAAAGATTTATATTTTTGATATTTATTTTATATATTTAAGTGCCATTTAACAAAGAAAAATCAAGCAAAAAAATGAGTTTGCATGTCAACTTTGACACACGTGTCATAGGTTCGCCATCACTGATCTACTGAATGCTGTTAGCAGCAGAATGAGCTGGACAGTCCACTTCTCCTCCATGTGGTACTTGTCTTGTTTTTGCTCTATTTCTGCTGAAGTCTCCCTTGTTTTGTGATCTTCAGTGCTCAAGAACTTCAGAGTGACCTCTTACTAATCCATCTTTCAGGTCTTTTATTTTCAGCCAATTGCATGAAACCAATGTAGTATGTGCAACCCACTTTTATAATGGGACTTCCCGCTGTCACCAGAATCAACATTCATTTCGTCATCATTCCTCTGTTTTCAGGTCCTTGGCGTAAGATGGATGATGTGGAGGCCTATTCTCAGCACAGTGTATCTATAGGAGATCCTCAGGTCAGGGCTTCCAGGACAGCTGCAGCCACCCAGAGGACCCATCTGTGTAAGCCGTGCTTCTCAGTGTTAAAAGATATTTTGCACCTGAGTGAGTTACAAGTGGTTTACTTTGAGAAGAATGTGTTCTTAAGTGATGCATGTTTGAGAGACTTGTGTTCCAGTGCAAACCCTCACCAGCAACAGAAGGATGCCAGTGGAGAGAAGCCCTGGAAAGAAGATATGGAGAGACCCTCGCTTGTGACCTGTTGCTGCTTCTACTTATCTGGGATGCCTGTAGCTAGTATGGAGGTTGGGGAAGACTCCTCAGCCATGTTAGGGCTTCTCCAGCACCAGGCCACTCTTAACACTATGGAGCCACACAGTAACAATGAGATTTCACAGGAATTTCTCAGTGGAAAAAGACATCACCAGTGGGTTGAATGTGAAAGAGCTGACAGCCAGAAACAGAAAGTTCCTTATCAGAAAGATCTCTGCTCTGGAGATATGATTTATGAGTATAATAAATGTGGGGAAGTGTGTAGACAAATGTTTAACCACCCTCCACATGGGAGAGTTCACACTGGAGAAAAGCCTTATGAGTGCAGTGAATGTGGGATATCCTTTCGTCAAAAGTGTCGCCTCACTGTGCACCAAAGAGTTCACACTGGAGAAAAGCCTTATGAGTGCAGTGAATGTGGGATATCCTTTCGTCAAAAGTGTCGCCTCATTGTACACCAAAGAGTTCACACTGGAGAAAATCCTTATGAGTGTAGCGAATGTGGGAAGCATTTCAGAGAAAAGGCTGCCCTCACTAAACACCACAGTGTTCACACTGGAGAAAAGCCATATGAGTGCAGTGAATGTGGGATATCCTTTCGTCAAAAGTGTCACCTCACTGTGCACCAAAGAGTTCACACTGGAGAAAAGCCATATGAGTGTAGCGAATGTGGGAAGTATTTCAGAGAAAAGGCTGTCCTCACTAAACACCACAGAGTTCACACTGGAGAAAAGCCATTTGAGTGCAGTGAATGTGGGATATCCTTTCGTCAAATGTATAACCTCACTATACACCAAAGAGTTCACACTGGAGAAAAGCCATATGAGTGTAGTGAATGTGGGAAGCATTTCAGAGAAAAGGCTGCCCTCACTAAACACCGCAGAGTTCACACTGGAGAAAAGCCATATGAGTGTAGTGAATGTGGGAAGCATTTCACTGAAAGGGCTGAACTCACTAAACACTATAGAGTTCACACTGGAGAAAAGCCATATGAGTGTAGTGAATGTGGGATATCCTTTCGTCAGAGGTCTCACCTCACTAAACACCACAGAGTTCACACTGGTGAAAAGCCATATGAGTGTAGTGAATGTGGGAAGCATTTCCGTGAAAGGGCTGCCCTTAATATACACCAACGAGTTCACACTGGAGAAAAGCCATATGAGTGTAGCGATTGTGGGAAACATTTCAGAGAAAAGGCTACCCTCACTAATCACCACAGAGTTCACACTGGAGAAAAGCCATATGAGTGCAGTGAATGTGGGAAGCATTTCAGTGAAAGGACTGCCCTCCATAAGCACCACAGAGTGCACACTCGATAAAAGCCATATGAGTGTAGTTAATGTGGGAAATCCTTTAGTGAAAGCTCTATCCCCAGTGAAGACAAGAGAGTTCACACTGGTGAGTGTAGTGAGTGTGGGATTCCTTTTAGCTACAACTATAACCTGGTTAGACACCTGTAATTTCACACTGGAGAAAAGATGTAAATGTGTAGGAAATGTTTTTTATTTTTCTCACTAAGAATAAGAACACTTAAGGGGCTCTATGGGACCCATTTACATGAATGTAAACCCCTTTAATGAGAACATACACTCTGCTAGATTCATCATAAAATTGAGGTACAAATGAGACTTGAAGGATCTGTGTTGTACTTGCTAACATGTCCAGACCTACAACCCAAATGATGTCACTGTGTTTATCACTAAAGAGGTTTCATAGCTAACACCTGCCTCACCTGAGGAGTGTGCATCGGTCACATTCCCTGGGTGCTCAGGGGAATGTATTCTGTGTTCTCGCTTCTGATTGAGGTAATTATGATTCCTCCAAGCTCTTGGCAGTATCTTCATTCATTTCTCTATGACTAGAAAATGGACCTGACCCAGGATTCATCCAGAGCAGCTGTTCTCAGCTAAGCAGTGCTACCTCTTTCAGGGACATAGTGGTACTCACATTATGCTTTGATAAATTTTGGGGGTTTTTTATTCACCAACCTGCAAACTCTGTGCTCTCCTCTGCTCTGGTTTATGATCTTTTTTTTTTAAAGGTGTTTTTATATTTGTGTTGTTATTTATTAGTGCATTATTTTCAACACCAACTACTCTAAACCTGAATTTGCCACACTCTGTATTTACCCCCAGTCATTTTGTAATATTTCTGCTTCCCCAACCCTCCATGCAGACATTGATTTACCTTCCTTTACAATAGAGTAGTTCATATTTTTCATAAATTTATTGGCACTATAATGTGAATTCTCTTTAACAAACACTGGCTTCCTTCATGCTATACAGATGTTTGAGATTTAACACTAACGTTTATATAAATAATTTTTTATTTCTAGAAAATATTGTATTCTATGGATAACCACTTTTACTATTGAGCCGCCTATAATTTCAGTTATTTCTACGTTTGGGGTTTTAAAAATAAAACAGCTCAGAATATTGTATTCCATTCTTTCTACAGATGTATGTCTTATTAAACTGTTCCACTGTCAGTGAATGTGGTACATTTCAACATATATGGAACTATGACCTCAAATGGTCAATCAGTTTGCCTTCCCACCCACCTAGAAAATTCTATGCAACTCTGCCAGCACATGCAAAGGTTAATCTCTTTTAAGTACTAGCCGCATCAATGAGTGTACTGTTAACTCGCTTTTGTTTTAACTTCATTTCCATAAAGATATTTGATGGTGATGATTTCTTCATATATTTCTTTCACTGTCTTTATCTTCTTTGTTAAAATGCTCAGGATTTTTTGTTTACTTTTAAACTTAATTTATTATTCTATTCTAACCAATAGGAGGGCGGTGCAGCCTCTAAGACATATGTTTGAATTTCACTTAGTCCTCAGTGATTCGACTGATTTTTTGGCTATATGGCATTCTTGGTTTTTGAATTCTATAAACAAAATGGTTTTTCTTAATTTTTACCCTATGTATGATTTATAGCCCACTTGTACCAGACACTTATACATTTAATCTGCATTGTTAATTCTCCACCAGTGTTCTTTAAGTTTAAGCATTTAATGATACATTGAAGTCTAGGTTTGTGGTAGTTGAAAATTTCCCTGGTGTAAATGTCATAACTACATTCAAACTGCGAAAATGATGGCATTGAACATGGACATAAGATATTTCAGTAGTACATCATTATATTTTACTAGTGACTGGGTGTATGGACTTGTGCACATTGAAAGGAAATTAATTAGAAAGTGACAAGTGGGGTAGGACTGGCTGAGACGGGTCTGACACAGCCTAATGCCAACCTCCCCCAGTCCCTCCCTATTAGGCTCCTCCTGGGGCAGCACCTTGGCTTCAAGGGTGTCTGTGGAATGAGTGGGATCCCTCTGGCAGGTGAGGTCCTGCGGCCTGGCCTGCAGGGAATTGGGCCGAAACCAGCTCTCCAATACCTGCTGAGGGGTCCTGGATTATGAGAGGGCAGTTGTCAGGTGACACAACCCAGAATCGGGCTCCCTCCTCTCTGGTTCCGGGATGTGTGACCCGAGAATTGTCGTTGTCTTCCATAACTATCTCTCATCCCAGTGGTTCTGGTATCTATCTATTCTCAGATACATTAGTGACTTATTTTACTAAAAACCCCTGATAAGTTTCTCCCTGGCCAGAGAGCTCAGTTGATTAAAGCATCATCTCAGTAGTGCCAAGGTTGTGGGTTCCATCCTCAGTCAGGCTCCATGCAAGAATCAATGTGCTGCCACCAAGACATAGCTGCTGGTTCTGGAGCCAGAGGCACCACCAGGGATTATTGGACCCAGCAGGTCGTCCCTGGATCCAGGCTGAGCAATCTGCATTTCCATCTTAACCGCAGGAGAAAGGGTAGCTGGTTGGTGGAATTCTTGCTCTGCGGACACGATGCTTTCCAAGCTAGCTCGTCATAAGACTGTGGCGGGGCGCCCACACGCCAGTGACTTCTAATACATCCGTGGCGACTAAGAAGATGGTCCAAGGCCCTCTATAGTCGGATGACGTTTTTTGAACGGGGAAGCCAAGTATGGCGCTCACAACTAAAGGGTGTCCCAAAATTCACGCAAGAAGTAATTTTGATAGAAAACACAGGTTTATAATTAAAAATTGTAAATTTTTTATTGATTCAAAATGTATACAGTATAGGGTTTTGTATGGAATGGCATAACGGGTAAATGGCCTCCACAGCTTTGCTGGTACACACGCAAAGCCTTGGTCTTCATTGTCTCTGCTCCTGGGCCATAATTGGTACTTGGTAATGCTTATCAAATTGAAGGGATTGAAATCACAGGGTAACAAATATTAAAATCTGATTCAATAAACCAAGTAAAATTGGGCTTTTATTTTTGTCGTTGCTAATGCTCACGCAAAATTCAAATCTTGCGTGAATATTGGGACGCTCTTTACCACCTCTTACTGGTCACCCTGGAGAGAGGGACAGGTATTTCCCTGTGGGATGCGGAAGGCAGGGAATGCTTTGGTTTTCTGAGTGTGCACAGCGCCGTCAACCAAGGGCATTGCCACCCCAAGATTGTGGCTGCCCTGAAGAGCCAGGCGGGGAAGCTGACGCCGACCTCGCGGGCCTCCTACAACAACGTGCCGGGCAAAGACGAGGAGAACGTCACGAAGCTCTTCAACTACCACCAGGTTCTCCCCATGAGCACAGACAGGGTGGAGGCCGGGGAGACCGCTTGCCAGCTGGCGCGGTGGTGGGGCTGCACCGTGAAGGGCATCCCCAAGGACAAAGCCAAGATCGTCTTCGCAGCTGGAAACTTTTGGGGCAGGACTCTGTGTGCCATCTACAGCTCCACGGACCCCAGCAGCGACGACGGCTTTGGTCTCTTCATGCTGGGGTTTGAGATCATTCCCTACAACAACCTACCTGCTCTTGAGCATGCTCTTCAGGATCGAAACATTGCTGCGTTCATGGTCTAACCCATTCAGGGCGAGGCGGGCGTCATTGTCCCGACCCAGGCTGCCTGAGGGGTGTGCGCGAGCTCTGCGCCAGGCACCCAGTCCTGTTTATTGGATGAGACCCAGACAGGACTGGCCAGGACTGGACGATGGCTGGCAGTCGGCCATGCAAACGTCAGGCCTGACCTCGTCCTCCTGGGCAAGGCCCTTTCCGGTGGCCTGTACCCCGTGTGTTCGGTGCTGTGTGACCACGAGATCATGCTGACCATCCAGCGTGGGGAGCACGGCTCCACGTACAGGGCCAACCCCCTGGGCAGCTGCGGGGCCAACGCCGCCTGTGAAGTTTTGGAAGAAGAGAATGAGCTCAGGAAGCTGCCCTGGGACATCGTGACCGCAGTGCGTGGGAAGGGGCTGCTGGATGCCACCGTCACCGGGGAAACCAAAGATTCCGATGCTTGGAAGGTGCGCCTGCGCCTTCGAGATAATGGACTTCTGGCCAAGCCTACCCATGGCGACATCATCAGATTCCACCTCCTCTGGTCATCAAGGAGGACGAGGTCCAGGAGGCCTTGGAGATCATCAAAAAGACCATCAGTCTTTTTTTTTAAAATATATTTTATTGATTTTTTACAGAGAGGAAGGGAGAGAGATAGAGAGTTAGAAACATCGATGAGAGAGAAACATCGATCAGCTGCCTCCTGCACATCTCCCACTGGGGATGTGCCCGCAACCCAAGTACATGCCCTTGACCGGAATCGAACCTGGGACCCTTCAGTCCGCAGCCCGATGCTCTATCCACTGAGCCAAACCGGTTTTGGCAAGACCATCAGTCTTTCTGGGTCCTCCACCAGCTTTCTGAGGGCAGGGCCTGCTTCCCTGGGGTGGGCCCTGTTCCCACGGGGTGGGGCCTGCTTCCCCAGGGGCAGAGCCAGCTGGGCTGGCAGCTCGGCCACATCCTCATAACAGCCTGTGTGGTGCTGCTCTCAGTGCGGGCTCATTCCACTCCCCTGTGTCTTCAAGGACCTTTTAAAACATGTTATTTTCAGTTCATACATGCTAGAGCGGCATTTATAACCACGCAGGTTGCTGTGTAAGAGAACGTGAGGAAGTCTGTTGGATCACGTGTGTGTGTGTGCTGAGGCGAAATGCTCCCTCTGTATGTAGGCAGCCTTTTTGGCAAGTCCCATGTGGTTTTTACAGGTTTTTATCATTTCCTCCCTGGTGTAAATATATTGTATTTCAAAAAGGTATATGGGGTTTTACATAGAAGACTGCTTTAACCTTCTAAAGTTGAATCATAATCACTGAATTTTAGGAAGGATGAAATGGTTAAGCTTATATAAAAGTACTAGGTTTAAATAAACTTTACATTAGCCAACACCAAGACATGTCATTATTTTGAATTGAGAACTAATGTTCAACATTCCCAAATTACGTTTTCAGTGTTGGTACAATTTGTAAAAAATACTCGTTTTCAGTTTTTCTTTAAATTTAAAATAAAGCTTATATTAAAAAAAGAATCATGACCTAACTGGTTTGGCTCAGTGGATAGAGCGTCAGCCTGTGGACTGAAGGGTCCAGGTTCGATTCTGCTCAAGGGAATGTACCTTGGTTGCGGGCACATCCCCAGTAGGAGGTGTGCAGGAGGCAGCTGATCGATGTTTCTCTCTATCGTTCTCCCTTTCTCTCTGTAAAAAATCAATAAAATATATTTTAAAAAAAACAGAATCAAACAATGTATAAAATTAGTGGAACACAAAATGGGTGTTTCCCTCTCCCTATTCTTCTCTCTCTTTCTCTCTGAGCAATATATTTGTGTGTTTTTTCACGAAACAAGTCAACGCATGCGAACACCATCACAAACCAGGCAGAGACCCTGTGGTGAACCAGCCATAAGGGTTCTCATGAGGGCAGAGCACACAGTGAGGGAGAGGACAGGAGGGGAGGGGCCCTGCTGTCAGTGTGGAGGGTGGGGAACTGGGGCTAAGCTGAAGAGTCACCCACAAGTAATTATGACATCTGAGCTCCCTGAGACTAAACACTAAGGGGCTGGGAAAAGCTCTGGGCCTGGACATGGGCTTTGTGGTCTCAGCACCTTCCAGCCAGGGGTTGAGACTGAGCTATTTTGGATTCAGGTGGTTGAGGAGCCCAGATCCCTCCCAGGAATTCTGGAGCAGCTCCTAATACTTGAGGACCTCAAATAAGTTCACGTACCTCTGAGCAGCCCATACACTCTCCTAAGCTCCACGGGCATTGTTTGAATCTCTATTTTTGCATTTCTGGGTAATTTTCCATTTTCATTTCATTAAAAATACCACTGCCCAACCAGTCCTGGAGGTAGCATGGATTCTCCAGAAAATGGTGCTATGTGTTTTTAATGGTGAGACCATTCTGAAGTACAAGCATTTCCTGAAGGCGAGGCTTGGTCTCAACATGATACCACATTGGGGGGATGCACTCCAGTTGGTCTCCCTGCTCCATAAGTTTGGCTTTTGCCGAGCAGACCCTTGCACCTGGAGTGAGGTGATGGAGCCTGGACTCTGAGGGACAATATACCATGGGGTGTGAGGTTGTGCCCCTGGACAGATTTGGTTTTAGGGATTCCTGCCAGCATATGGGGGTGTGTCCATTGTGTGTGTGTCCATTGTGTGTGTGTCCTGTGGCACTGTCTGGGTGGCCCCAATTGTTTGTTTCTGTGTGTGTGTGTGTGTTTGTGTGTGTGTTTGTGTGTGTTCCCCTCAAGGTATTGCCTATGTCTACAGTGTGGGTCTATGTGAGCCTGGACCTAAGTCCAGCACCTGAGTGCCCAGAAGAGGCTGGGGGTGTTCTCTACCTGCATGTTTCTGTGCTCGTGTTATCTGTATATTTCTCTGAGTCTGTGCACCCCAACCACTGACAAGTCATAGTGAATCTCCGGAGAGGTGATGTAGAGGACTACCTGTTTTTCTTCCCCACCACCAGTTGAGCTCCTTATTCTCCTGCTCATCCGGGCATCTGGTGTCCCTCTGGAGGTCCCATCTCAGGTATGAATTAAGCACAGGGCCAGTTCATAGAACCTCAGGCTGTAGCAAGGTGGGGAATTGGGGCAGACTGTGATGACAGACAGGAGGTATAGAGCGTGGATTGGAAATGTTTGTGGAAGACTGTGCCTTCTTGCAGCAGCTGGGTGATCCAGGATCCTTGGAAAGGAATGTGAAGATGGGTGCATGTGGGGGAAAGCTGAGGGGAAGACTTCTAGGCTCCTAAATCCCCACTAATAATGAGGAACTGGACATCCCTGGAGAGGGTGTCCCTTGCCCATGTGAAAGCTAAGCTGAAAACTAATAGAGGACGGTGTCTGGGTCTACTCAGAGCATTACTCCTGCACCTCTAGGTTCTAGTTATCTACAGGGAGTGCATGGCCACATGGGACCTGGAGGGAGAACTGGCTCTCCTCACTCCAGTGCCTAAAGTTATGTTGGAATCTCTGAAAAACAGCTACTACTAAGATAAGTTAATTTTTATCACTCAAAGTCTAACCTAAGTTATGGAAATGAAGGGATGACTTTATTCAGAAACCATCATATTTTAGTGGTTAAATGAAAGCAAGGAGGGGATCATGACTATGACACGAATTATGTGGGGTTTTTCTGAGATCAGCGATAGTGATTCTGTTAGCCTCCCAGGGAAAAGAAGACACATTGACTGCATTCAAATGATTCTCTGATAACTGTTCTAGAGAGATTGCTCTGGATTTAATGCTATGTTCTTGAAAATTCAATACCTTAATTATTACATTTTTCTTTTTTAATCCTCAGCTGAGGATATGTTTATTGATTTTAGATAAATAATAAAGAGAAACAGGGGGAGAAATAAATAAACATTAATGGTAGAGGAACATGGATCAATTGCCTTTCATACATGCCCCAACCAAGGATCAAATACACAATCTATTGTGTGTGTGTGTTGGCGGGGGGGAGGTACATTATGAGATGATTCTCCAACCCACTGTACTACCTCGTCAAGACAGCACCTCAGTTCTTAATGTTTCCTTTAAAACAGTGTATTAGTTTGTCTCAGCATTAAGGGGAGTGTTGCTTTGCTTATCAGTGTTGGTTGTATGTGTGACTTGCTGCCCCTTTGAGTGTTCCTGATTGTATCTGTGTTTTTTATTTTCTTTGTGTCTGTCTACTGTGTCCACATATGTCCCTTCAGGTGTGTGCCTGTGTGTGTCCTTTGTGTTTGTGAGTGTGCATCGTGATGCTGTCTTGTTCCCATGTGTTTTCATCTGTGTGTATTTGTGTATTCCCCTCAAAGTGATGTCCGAGTCTGTAGTCTGGATCTGTGTGAGCCTGGCCACAAGCCCTGCACCTGCGAGCCCATCTTTGCCTGGGGGTGTTCTGTACCTGGGCATTTGTGTGCTTATGATGTCTGCATGTTCCCCGTGAGATTGTATGTGTGCACCCCAGCAACAGACAAATGCATAGGCAATCTCCACAGGGGTGATTTAGAGGACAATATGTTCTTCTCTGCTCCCCAGGCTGAGCCCCTTCTCTTCCAAGCCACTGTTATACCCCTTTGGGTCCCATCTCAGCTTCATGGATGGATGAAGTGAAGGGTCATAGAACTGCAGGACTGCAGGCTGAGAGAAGTTGGAGAATTGGGAAAGACTGGTGGCAGAATTGAAGAATAGAGTGTGGAGGCACTGTTTTTGGTGGACTCTAAGCCTTTGAGGAGGATCTGGAAGATCCTGAATCCCTGAAAAGGAACCACTGGATGGGTGCATATGGGGGAAAGCTGAGGGTGAAGAATCCTAGGACCCTAATTCCCCCTTAGGAATGAGGAACTGGATAACCCTGGAGAAGCCTGGCATACCCGGGTGGTCCTCCTGGTCCCTGAAGAGAAGGTCAATCCCTTGCCCATTTGTAAGCTATGCTGACACCTAATAAGGAATGTGCCTGGGGTTGCTTGGAGCATCACTTTATGACCCCTGGACTCTCAACATTTACTGGGTGAGCTTGGGCACTCAGGAACATTGAGACAAGGAGGGAAAATTAGGCCCAGTGCTTCCTCCAATGGGGATGAAGAGAACAATGGAGGGACCACATTTAGCACAGGTTCAGGCACAAATGTATGGGAACCTAGGACCAACATTGATGTTAATGTCAGCATTTTTACATTCAGCCCCACCTGATGGAGCCCTCACCTGAGCTATGCAAATGATAGAGACTAGGAGACAGAGTAGTGATCAATATTAATTTCAAAGAACATGGATGCTGGAATGCTTGCAGTCCTGTACCTTCCAATAAACATTCTTAATATGTGGATCTTCACCTCGAACATAGTGGGGGAACCGAGGCAGCCAGGGATTTATTAAAGGTCATACTCAGAAGTGGGCTCTGAGTTCATGGCCAATGACTTCTGACCAAATTCCTCTTATTGAAGTCCACTCCTTTGAATCTAGACAGTGGTGGTTGTGGGCAGCTCTGGGACAAAATGCACCTGGATGAGGGGGAAGTGAACCATCTGAACTAATTTCCACTGTCACTTCCTACCAATCTTCACTGCTCTTCTTCGCCCATACACAGCCCCAAAAGAGGCTGGCCGCATGTAGTCACATGAGTGTGGCCATCAAGTATGTCAGACTTCCCTCCTGACCACCTGAATTTGCTGCAGCCCTGTGAAGTGCTTTGACCAATGAAATGTGCTGAGAATGAAGCCTGTCACTGCTAACAGAAAAGTCTGGAAGCACTGAGACTTGCCACTATCTCTGTACATCTCTGATATATCCAGGAGGTAAGTATATGGTGGCTTCTCTTTATACAAGTCCCAGGAGAATCAGGGAGATCATGTGGCATGAACAAGGAAGATGCCTTCTTTAATATAAAAACCAATAAATATTTGGGTCTGTTTGTAATTTATAATAACATCTAGCCAATCCTAATAGTTACAGAGGCTAACAGTAGAAGCCAGAACTCTGTTGTTAGAGACAGATGGGTTTGTCTTCCAGCCCTGCCTTTTATTAACTCTATAATCATGCAATTTATGTTGAAATAGTTCATGTAAAACATTGAATCCAGGGCTTGGCACGTGTAGTGAACATTCAGTAACTCTTAGTTCCATAGTTTCACAATGTGTAATGACTGCAAACATGCAGACAATGTAGGAAATGACAATTTGTTGGCCATGTACCCTTTAAAATTTTGTTTTTAAACAACTAGGAGAGGATTATGTACATTTTCTCCTATCTTGATTTTTCTATTAATAATAGGATGTTTTGATAAAAATAAAATATCTGATGGCTGGAGTGGGTCTATTGGTTGAGTGTAGTGCCATGCACAGAAAGGTTACTAGTTAGATTCCTTGTGACGCACAAGCCAAGTTTTCTGGGTGTAAGCCTAGTGGGTGGGGGCCATGCAGGAGGCACCAATCAGTGCTTTTATCTTTTCCTTTCCTTCATTCTCTCTATAAAATTCAAATAAAAAAAACTTAAAAACAACATATCCATTTAGATTTGTGGTCCTCAGGAATAATTGAAATAATACTTTTCACCTCAGGGAGCATTCTGAACTTCATGAAATCTAAAAATACATCTCAAAACAAGAGATCAGTTGCAGACAACACTTCCATGCAACCTGTGATCAGCCCCCAAATCCTAAGTTTGTCATTTTCCAGCACCACCGGGGGTCCCCAACACCAGTATTTGCAATGATCAGTCAGTGATTGAGATCTTAATTCCACCTGTTGGGCCTGAAAAAGTAAGTTACCCAAAGTGCACTGCGCCGAATTATGGCTGCATTTAGCCAATGAAAGCCCAGGCCAGGGGTCTTATCCATTGCTGATTGGTTTGGGTGTTGCTTCCAGGTGCTCACTTTGACCTTTTTGTTCTGTTAACCTATAGGCTCCAGCGCTGGGTCACAACTAGGACCAGGCTTCAGAGGCACTGTCCCCATGGTGCAGTGGTTTGTCTGAAGCTTGTTGAGCAGCAACAGTCAGCATTGAGGTCTATGTGCCTCCCAGACTCTGTTTTGCTTGAAGACTTCTACTCAGCCTTACTCCATTTACGCTCCATCCTTGGGTGCTGGTACCTGTCAGATCCTGAAACCCAGGTCACTGAGTCCAGAACAGTGAGTCACTTGTGGGTGATACATGGTGTGATGTGTGAAAGAGGGTGACAGGCTGCAATGCCACCCTGTAAGATTTTGGTTGGTGTGGCTGAGCTGGGAGGACTTGGGAATCCTGGGCTTGTTTTGTATCTAAAGGCAACAGAGAAGACAAGGCAAAGTATTTGGTGAGAAGTTTCAGTCTAATTTTCAGGATCCTAGGGCCATCGATGGTGGAGAATAAAAGAGGGACATTGTCTGAAATAGGGTTTTAAACTCTTCCCAACTGCTGGGAATGAAACTTGAAGGGAGAGGATCCCAGTTGGGGACAGGAAGCAGAAGTCCCTTGAAAGATAGCCAACTAGGCAAAATTGTGCCCTTAGGACTGGGGCCCTGACCTAATGCGGTCATCTCCAGGGGCTGGGTAAAGATACTGACAGGCAGATCCCATGAATCCTCGTGGTGGTTGCCAAGTTCTCAACAGAACTTTAGTTTCCACAGATTGCTGCAAATGTAGAATCACTTAGGGGTACTGCTTTGTGGAGCTTATTTCAGGGCCTCACACTCTTGTGGCCTCTGAGATAGTGGAGTCCTGGGACTGTCCTGCCACACTTCCAGCCCCTGGGCCTGGGAACCTTTAAAAGACACTAAGCTCAGATCCAAAGTTCAGGTCTACAGTTGTATGATGTGCTCCCTGATTTTGGCAATGTGGGAGTTCCTCCCAGAACCTGTAAACCAGGGGTCCTCAAACATTTTATTTTTATTTATTATTTTTTTTATTGCTTAAAGTATTACAAAGAGTATTATATATGTCTCCTTTTTTCTCCTGCTCTTGACAATCCCCTGGCCTCCCCTACCCCCAGTGTCTTTTGTACATTGGTTATGCGTATATGCCTGCATATAAGTCCTTCGATTGATCTCTTACCCCCACCCCTTCTGTCCCCCTAACCTCCCCGGCCTTCCCGCTGCAGTTTGACAGTCTGTTTGAGGCAGCTCTGCCTCTGTATCTATTTTTGTTCATAAGTTTATAAAGGTCTTTATTATCCATGAATGAGTGAGATTATGTGGTATTTTCCCTTAATTGACTGGCTTATTTCACTTAGCATAATGCTCTCCAGCTCCATCCATTCTGTTGCAAATGGTAAGAGTTCCTTCTTTTTTACAGCAGCATAATATTCCATCGTGTAGATGTACCACTGTTTTCTAATCCATTCATCTACTGATGGGCACTTAGGCTGTTTCCAGATCTTAGCTATGGTGAATTGTGCTGCTATGAACATATGGGTGCACATATCCTTTCTGATTGGTGTTTCTGGTTTCTTGGGATATATTCCTAGAAGTGGGATCACAGGGTCAAATGGGAGTTTTATTTTTAGTTTTTTGAGGAAAGTCCATACTGTCTTCCATAGTGGCTGCACCAGTCTGCATTCCCACCAGCAGTGCACAAGTGTTCCTTTTTCTCCACATCCTCTCCAGCACTTGTCGTTTGTGGATTTGTTGATGATAGCCAGTCTGACAGGTGTGAGATGGTACCTCATTGTTGTTTTGATTTGCATCTCTCGGATGATTAGTGACTTTGAGCATGTTTTCATATGTCTCTTGGCTTTCTGAATGTCCTCTTTTGAAAGGTGCCTATTTAGATCCTTTGCCCATTTTTTGATCGGATTGTTTATCTTCCTTTTGTTAAGTTGTATGAGTTCCCTATAAATTTTGGAGATTAGGCCCTTATCAGATATGACACTGGCAAATATGTTTTCCCATGCAGTGGGCTTTCTTGTTGTTTTGTTGATGGTTTCTTTTGCTGTGCAGAAGCTTTTTATTTTGATGAAGTCCCATTTGTTCATTTTCTCTTTAGATTCAAGTGCCCTAGGAGCATAAATAAATAAATAAATAAATAACATCACCTCAATAAAGTATTTGGATATATAAATTTACATAAGACAAAAGGAAATACTTTGAAATGTTGACAGTGGTTAACCTTGGTTAGTGGAGAGAAGTGGTTTCTTTTACGTCATACTATTTGTAAATTTCTACTAATGATCCTGTATTATTGTGATAATGAGAAAAAGTCTTCTAAAATAAACATTTAAGTAACTCTTTTTTTCTTTGTTTGAAATGCATTTTGCATCTATGTTCAGTGACAATCCACTTATCTTTGAGAAATTTAAAAAGTGCTTTGGGTGTGAAATATCCTTTAAAATTCATTCTAGCCGAAACCAGTTTGGCTCAGTGGATAGAACATCGGCCTGTGGACTGAAAGGTCCCGGGTTCGATTCTGGTCAAGGGCATGTACCTGGGTTGCGGGCACATCCCCAGTGGGAGATGTGCAGGAGGCAGGTGATTGATGTTTCTCTCTCATCGATGTTTCTAACTCTCTATCTCTCTCCCTACCTCTCTGTAAAAAATCAATAAAATATATTTTTTAAAAAATTAAAAAAAAATTCATTCTAACAGCTCCTGAATGAGAACACTGGTCTTTGGAGATGCTGGGTCTGCTTGGAAAAAATAATGGGGCAGGGGCTGGGGACAGGGAAGGGGATGGGGCAGGTAAGGAACCCTGAAGAGAGGCTCCTTGGCAGGATGCCTCAGGGTCGACAGCTCAGGGTGTATTTGAAGAATTCCCCATTGGAAGGCTGATATCTACAGTAAAGATTCAGATTTGATAAACTTTCGACATGAGCTATAACTAATTTTCTTTTTAAAACGGTTTTTGCTGTTCTAATTGAAAAATCTTATCTAATAATAGACAAACATGGTAATTAACTGTACCTTCGCTAATATCGCCATTGGCTGATCAGCATGATATGCAAATTAACCACCAACAAAGATGGCAGACAATTTGCATACTGCAGGCAGGGCGGGACCCCGGGAGCCGCCATCCAGGCCCCCGTGTGCAACCCCAGGAGCCGCTGGAAAGCCAGGCCACAGGCAAGGCGCCCCCTTGGGACCCAGGAGTCGCCTTGCCTGTGGCCCGTGATGGTGATCCTGATTGGAAAGCCATGCCACAGGCAAGGTGGCACCCTGGGACCCAGGAGCCACCTTGCCTGTGGCCCATGATTGTGATTGTGATTGGAAAGCTGGGCCGCAGGCAAGGCAGCACCCCGAAACCCAGGAGACGCCTTGCCTGCGGCCCGTGATGGTTATCGTGATCGGAAAGCCAGGCCACAGGCATGGCGGCCCCCTGGGACCCAGGAGCCTATAGGTGAGGTCTGCAGGCAAAGCAGCGATCAATCTATGAGGGGCAGGGTGAGGGGCGGAAGGAGCTACAGGAGCAGCTCTGGCCAGAGACTGAAGACTCCCTCCAGAGTGAGGAGCAAAGACTGAAGTCTCCAGCCACAGCGAAGACTGTGTCCAGAGCGAAGATGGAAGGTGGTGGCCAGAGTGAAGGTCTGGGTCCCGGGTGCCAGAGGAAAACTGGTGCTGGCAGCCAGGGGAAAGAAGGCCTATTGCACGAATGTTTGTGCAACGGGCCTCTAGTCTGTATATATAAAAGGCTGATATGCTAAGTGTCCAACTGTGGGACCAGTCCCTATGACACGCACTGACCACCAGGGGGTGACGTTCAATGCTGGAGCTGTCATGAGGTGAACTGGCAATTTACCAAGAAATGGCACCGCAAACCTGGAACCCACAAGCAACACTCAGCTTCCCCCAAGTGGGACACAGGCCCTGCCATCACCCTGGAGCAAAACCCCATCAAATAGCAGCCAACACTGCATGGACCCCATGGTGCAAAGCCCACAGCCAAGCCCTGACACTGTGGGCACCAGGTAATGACATCACATAGTGACACCTGGCTTCCTCTCCCTAGGGACTAGCCTCCTTGGAGTTTCTTCATCCCACTTGCTTTATAGCCAACTGCAAACATTTTACAGTTTAACCAAATCTCTATGAAATGTTTTCACATGCCTCATCTCATTTAATCCTCACAAAAGTCCTGGAGTAGGTAGGTAGGAGAATTGGTGGAAACCCTATTTTCTTTTCATTAGCCAGAAAATGGAGATTTAGAATGTTTAGAAACTTTACCCAACTGAAAAGAAGTAAGAAATGGTAGAACATGAAAATGACTTGAGGTTTCTTACTGTGCAGAATATAGTCAAACGGTGCTATTGTTAAATATTTCACCCTTTGTTCTCCCTGCATGATCTACAATAATAATCTGCTTTGTGTTGATATTTACTGCTGTGTTGCTGACAATATCCTGAAAGAAAAGTTGGGGTGCTTCACTGGGCTGGAAAAAGTTTAGCTAAATCAGAAAGCAGGTCTAAGTAAGCAAGCTTATCAACATATATATAAAGTTCTCAGTGTGCCAGTCGTACCCATGTGTTTCAATCTGTTATCATTGATGGTGAATTTGGTTGACACTTCTATTATAGAGAAAGGGCGAATAGTGATATTAAAATATTTCTTCCAATTAATTTCCTTTCAATGTGCATAAATTCGTGCACGGGGCCAACTGTCTAGTAACCCAAAATAGTAAATTTAGCCTTATCTTTTTAAAACATCAATTGCATACTGTTTGTGTTGGTGTGAAAAAGTTGTTTGTAAAGGTTCAGAAAATACAGATGTGTTGAGCATTATATGTCACATTTATTAAAATTCAATACGTAACTTCCCAGGTATGAAAAACATCAGGTGAAGTCAATTAATTTTCTTGGGTATAAATAACTGTTGAAAATATCAAATTAAAATGTGGCTGTATCTTCTTCTTTAAAAGTTAAAAACATAATAGATGTTATTTAACTCATGCAAATGGTTTGTGAAGCTGAAATACTTCCATGTAGGGTCTGCTCAATCCTGACATTAGCTTAGTACAAGGAATGAGAGCCACATGTCACCTATTCTGTCCAGTGAGGAAGGGAGCTGTGTGTGAACCACTCCTGCCACTAAGCCCATTCGACAGCCAGCCTGCTAGGCAGCAAGGATGCCAGCCTCAGCTCAGAGGTGGGAGAAGTGCTGCCATCTCTCTCAGAACAGTTCCAAACTCAGCCTGAGAAGAACAAGCCCTACCAGCCAAGACCCAGTCAGGCCAGTGCTGGGCTCTAAGTAAAACTGACAATTGTCTTTCCCTTATTTCTTCTGAAACCAAACCAACCACCCTCCGAACCAAAATTTAATAATCATCCTTTCACTCAAGTCACTGCTGAATGAACACCAAGTTGTATATGAGCTCATGAATGACTTCCCTCCTAGACACACATTATAAGAGTCTGGAATAAACTCTGTCCCTGCCCAGTCCCTTCACTCCACCTGTAGAAACAACCCCCCTTCCACAGCCCCTCCCTCCCAAACATATCTACACCCTGTTTGACCAGGTAGTTAACTTTCTGGGGACTACAGATCTGTCATGTCCCCTGGCTTGAGACACAAGCTCTGGAGGATCAGGACCCCTGACTGCCTGGCTTAATAGACGTGGGGCCCTGCTGGGGTCTGGCTGGAACTCTGTCCCCAGCTGCCTCCTGTCAGCACAGCAGCCACCACTCATCCAGGTTCAGGGAGCACATGCAACCTGTACTGGGATGACAGGGGCCCAGCTAAGCACAGGGAAGGAGCCCTCACTGGGGCTCTTGGTCTCTCACTGGGGCTCTTGGTCCCAGGTGGGGACTTGATGGAGCCTCTCCACTCTCCTGCTGAGCCTCAGAGCCACACACCTGGACCAGCACCCATTCTCCCTGGGAACTGTCCTGGGCTTTTGCCTGCCCACACCCACCCACCTACCCAGCTGCCACTGCTGCTCTCAGCCTTGCCACCTGAGAGAAATATGGACTTCTCAACCATCTGAACGTGAAATATCCCAGCCTAAAACCCCTGACTGGAAGGTGCAGAGACCACAGGGGCATGTCCTAGCTCAAAGCTGCTCCCAGCTTCTTGGCTTTAATCCCAGAGATGTCATCATCCCCTGGGGGTGATTGTGCAGCTCAGCCCAGGTACCCCACCTGCCACTCTTAAAGCAACAGCACATCCCATACTGTTCTCTGGACCATTGCCTGCTCTACCCTCATGAGAATCCTGGCTGCTGGTCACCCCGGGGCCCCTGGGCTGTGCTGGTGTTCACACATGTGGACTGACTGGGTGAATAAACACATATGTTGATTTTAGAGTGAGAGAAAAATAGGGATGGAGAGAAACACATACAGCAGTTCTTCTTTTCTGTACTTTCATAGCTTCAGCGGTTGATTCTTGTAATTGCCCTGACCGGTGATGGAACTTACAACCTGGGCATATTGAGATGATTCGCCAACCCAGTGAGCTCTTTGACCTCAGCAAGACATATGCAGCAATTTATGTAAAATACCCAATCATGTATGAATAGGTAGATACAAAAATGATCATGATGACAGAGAGTGGTGGAAGGCAATATAGGATTCATGGGGTTTCATAAGTGTCTTTTTACATGGATATATTTCAAGTAAGCTATTTCTAAGGCAGGCTGTATTTTTGCACCAGTTCTTTTATGTCCCGAGAATGAAGCACTGATAAGGGCAGGAGGATCTTGGTTTCAGCCATGCAGGAATGCATAGAAACACCAGAAGCATATGCTAAATATATATATAATATATATATATATATATATATATATATATATATATATATATAATATATATACTTTAAATGAATTATACTTACATCTAACTTTTTAAAAATATATATTTTATTGATTTTTTACAGAGAGGAAGAGAGAGGGATAGAGTTAGAAACATCAATGAGAGAGAAACATCGATCAGCTGCTTCCTGAACACTCCCTACTGCAGTGATGGTGAACCTTTTGAGCTCAGAGTGTCAGCATTTTGAAAAACCCTAACTTAACTCTGGTGCCATGTTACATATAGAAACTTTTTGATATTTGCAACCATAGTAAAACAAAGACATATATTTTTGATATTTATTTTATATATTTAAATGCCATTTAACAAAGAAAAATCAACCAAAAAAATGAGTTCACGTGTCACCTTGACACGCATGTCATAGGTTCACCATCACTGCCCTACTGGGTATGTGCACGCAACAAAGGTACATGCCCTTGACTGGAATCGAACCTGGGACCCTTCAGTCCACAGGCTGACGCTCAGTCAACTGAGCCAAACCAGTCAGGGCTACATCTAACTTTAAGAAAGTTTGAAAAATGGGCAGTTCCCAATAATTTTATTATGAGAGTTCTTGAGCATACTTGTTGCTACTGTACCATCATGTTGCAAATAAAATATAGTGATGTGCTACTGATATATCTTAACATGTCTATGTTCAGTGCCTTCATTTTAGTAGTTTTCAACTGACAATGAGAGTATTTACACCGAGAAAAGTAACAAATATTATAAACCTACGCTTCATTTAATGTAGTGCTTAAACTTAAAAAAAGGGTAATGGAGAATGTAAACAGTGCAGATTAAATGTATAAGTATATGCTACAACTGTGCTTAAGTTGAACATAGGATAAAAATAATGTGAGAACCACCTTAAAAGGTACTGCTTCTTTGCTGCAGATGGGTATTCTGGACAAACCTTGAGTCTGGCCCATTCCCTAGTCAGAGAAGAAGGAATGAAGATCCTGCCAAGAGTTCAGGGTATTTATTTATGTATTTACTTTTAAATCTAAGAGTTCATTTAAATTTCACCAGTTGCTCTTTTATAAAAAATAATGTTTTTATTTATTTCAAAGAGTAAGGGAGAGGTGGAAAGAGGTAGGAACATCAATGATGAGAGGGAATCATTGATCAGCTGCCTGCTGCATGCACACCCCTGGTGATGGAGCCCACAACCGCAGCATGTGCCCTTGACTGGAATCAAACCCAGGATCCTTCTGTCTGCAGGCCAGCACTTTATCCACTGTGCCAAATCGGCTAGGGTGTGTTCAGAGTATTTAAAATTTATTTAAGAACAACAGAGCATGCAGGGTTTGTGATTCATACTGTTCATGTGAAGCAGGTGGTAGAGGAGAAATCACTACAGCCATAAACCCTCACAGTGACATTAATCATGTAATAGACCTGGGCAGGATAGCAAGGGCAAGCAGTTGCTTATGACCTCACTTGTACCTGAAACTTATGAGGAATCTAGCAGAGTGTATGTTCTGATAAAAGGGAGTATATTAAGGTAAATGTGCATCGTAGTATCCTTCAGTGTTGTTATTCCAGGTAAGAAAAAGAAAACATTCCCTGTAAATTTAAGGCTTTTCTCCAGTGTTAAGTCTCAGGTGTCTCGTAAGGCTACATGTTTGGGTAAAAGATTTCCCACAATCTGTACACTCATAAGGCTTTTCTCCAGGGTGAACTCATTGGTGCTTATTGACATTAAACTTACTTCTGAAGGACTTCCCACAATCACTACACTTATAAGGCTTTTCTCCAGTGTGAATTCTCTGATGTTGAATGAGTTTAGAACTCGTAATGAAGGATTTCAGACAATCTGTACACTCATAATATTTTTCTCCAGTGTGAATTTGCTGCTGTTTATTTACATAAGACTTACTTCTGAAGGACTTCCCACAATCACTACACCTATAAGGCTTTTCTCTAGTGTGAACCCGTTGGTGCTTATTGACATTAAACTTATTTCTGAAGGACTTCCCACGATCACTACACCTATAAGACTTTTCTCCAGTGTGAATTCTCTGATGTTGAATGAGGGTGGAACTGTTACTGAACAACTTCCCACAATATGTACACTCATATGGCTTTTCTCTAGTGTGAACTCTCATGTTGAATGAGGTTCAAGATTCGTCTGAAAACTTTTCTACATTTGTCACACTCATAACTCAGTTCTCCAGAACAGTCACCATTTAGAATCAACAACTTTCTGGTTGTAGCTGGCAGTTTTTTCACATTCACCCCACTGGTGATGACTTTTTCCACTGAGATATTCTAGTGAAACCTCACTGCCACTGTGTGCCTCCTCAGTGTTCTGAGAGGCAGGGGCTGGAGAAGCTCTGAGGGAGCTTCATCATCTTCCCCTAACTCCCTGCTGTTTGAAGGCACCTCTGACAAGTAGAAGCTGCACCTGGTCACAAATGAGGGCTTGTTCATAGCTTCTTTTTGGGATGTCTCTCCACTGACATCCTTCTTTTTCTGGTGAGGGTTTGCACTGGAACAGAATTCTCTCACACATGGGTCACTAAAGAAGCATTTGTACTCAAAGTATTCTGCTTGGGACTCAATCAGGTGCAAAATATCTTTTAACACTGAGAAACACCGCTTACAGGAACGCGACTTCTGGGGTGCTGAAGCTGTCTCAGAATCCCTGACATGTGACTCTCCTTGTATAGATACACTCTGATCAGAATACACCTCCTCCTCATCCCTTTTATGCCAACAACCTGAAAACAGAAAAAAGGTGAGGAAATGAATGATGACTGTGGTGACAGGGGGAACTTTCATTACAAAAGTGTGTTTTCCATGATACCTGGGTTCCATGCAATTTTCAGAAAAAAAGAGAAGTGCCGGGAGCATTAATAAGAGGCTTCTGTGAAGTTCTGGGACTCTGAAGATCATAAAAGAAGGAAGACGACACCAGGAATATGAAACAAAGATGGCAAGCACCACATGGAAGAGAGGTAAGACTTCCCGCCCTTCCTTAGGCTAACAGTGTTCAGTAGGGCATGTCTGCGATGGCCCTAGGTTTCTGAGAATGAAACTAAAACTTCTCACACAATATTTAGTCTTTTCTTTGTTGCCTTTAGACACAAAACAAGCCCAGGATTCCTGAATTCTTTCAGCTCAGCCACTCCAACCAAAACCTTACAGGGTGGCATTACAGCCCGTCAGTCTCTTTCATCCATCACACTATGCATCACCCACATCACTGTTCTGGATGCTGTGACCTGGGCTTCAGGATCTGACAGGCACCCAAGGATGGAGGGTAAATGGAATGAGGCTGAATAGAACTCTGCAAGCAAAACAGAGTCAGGGAGGCACATAGGCCTCAATACTGGCTGTTGCTGCTCAACAAGCTCAAACCACTGCACAAGGGGAACACTGCCTCTGAAGCCTCATCCTCTTGTTATCCAGCGCTGGGGCCTATGAATATGTTAACAGAACAAAGCACTCAAAATACCCACCTAGAGAAACAAGCTGAAAGTAATACACAAGCCAATCACCACAAGTAAATACACCTGTCCTGGGCTTTCATTGGCTAAATACAGCCATCATTGGGCGCACTGCCCTTTGGGTAACTTCATTTTTCTGGCCCAACAGGTGGCATTAGGATCCCAGTCACTGACTGATCATTGCAAACATTGGTATCGGGGCATCCCAGTGCCACTGGGAAATGACAACTTGAGGATTTGATGGCTGGTCCCAGGTTTCTGGGAAGTGTTTTATTTGGAGATATTATTTCAGATTCCATGAGCATTTCAGAATGCTTCCTGAGGTGGAAATCATTTCAATTATTTCTGAATACCACAAATCTGGATGGATATATTATTTTTAAGTTTTTTATTTGATTTTTAGTATAGAGAGTAGAAGGGAAAGGAAAAGAGAGAAACACTGATTTGTGCCTCCTGCATGGCTCCTTCCATCTACTGGGAATCCACCAAGAAAGCCTGGCTTGTGCCTCACCAGAAAGAAATCAAACTGATAACCTTTCTGTTCCTGGGACTACGCGCAACCAAAGACCCACTCCAGTCATCACATGTTTTTAGTTTATCAAAAAAATCACTTTATTAAGATAAATATACATAATCCCATCATATTTGTTTGAAAACATACATAGGTGAACAAGTTGACATTTTCTACATTGTCTACATGTTTGTAGTCAGTACACCTTGTGAAGCCATGGAGTTAAGAGTTACTGAATGTTTACTACATGTGCCAGGCCCTGGATTCAATGCTTCACATGCATTATTATTTCAAGGTAAATCGACTGCTTGTAGAGTTTAATAAAAGGCAGGGCTGGAAGTCAAACCCCTGTATCTCCCAACAACAGAGTTCTGGCTTCTAATGTTAGGCTCTGCTGCCTCCTAGAGAGTAGAGTTGGTAATGCATAACCATTAGGATGGGCTAGATATTGTTGTGGATAACAAACAGCCCCAAGGCTTTGGTAACTTACACTAAAGAAGGTATCTTTCTTGGTCATTCTATATGTCCTCCTTGGTTCTCCTGGGACTGGTATAAAAGGAATCCACCATGTAGATACCTCCTACATATATCAGAGATGGACAGCGACAGTGGCCAGTCTGTGCTTCCAGATTTTTCTGTTAGAAGTGACAGCTTCACTCCCAGCATATTTCACTGATCAAAGCACATCACAGGGCTGCAGCCAAATTCAGGGGGTCAGATTGAGAACCTGACCTACTTGATGGGCCTCGTTTATGTGATCACATGTGACCACCTCTTTTGGAGCTGTGCAGAGGCAAATGAGATGGGTGGGTTTTGGTAGGAAATGACCATGGAAACCAGCCAGTGTGGTTCTCTCTGTCT
The DNA here is from genome assembly GCF_028538775.1 of Myotis yumanensis. Lineage (NCBI taxonomy): Eukaryota > Metazoa > Chordata > Mammalia > Chiroptera > Vespertilionidae > Myotis > Myotis yumanensis. Next base: position 18,526,556 of record NW_027223771.1, on the reverse strand, counting down.
TCATTCACATGGATTTTGTTCCAGAACTGCCCAAAACCATCACTGTCAAGATTCAAAGGAGTGAACTTCAATAAAAGGAGATGGGTTAGATATCATTGGCAGCAACCGCAGAACACATTTCTGAGTGTGACCTTTGATAAACCCCTGGCTGCCTCGCTTCCCCCATTATTGTTGAAGACCCACATGTTAAGAATGTTGACTGGGAAGGATACAGGACTCGAATGCATGGAAGCATTCCAGCATCCATGCTCTTTGAAATCAGTATCAGTTACTACTCTAACTCCAAGTCTCTATCTTTTGCATTGGCCAGGTGAGTGCTTCATCAGATGGGGCTAATTGTCAAAATGCTGACATTAACACCAATGTTGATATTAGGTATCCATTCATTCTGTGCCTGAACTTGTGCTAAATGTGGCCGCTCCATAGTTCTCTGCATTCCCATTGGAGAGAACGCTGGGCCTAATTTTCCCTCCTCATCCCAATGTTCTTGGGTGCCCAAGCTCACCCAGTAAATGATGAGAGTCCAGATGTCAGAAAATTATGCTCTGAGCAGCCCCAGGCACATTCCCTATTAAATGTCAGCCTAGCTTACACATGGGCAAGGGATTGACCTGCTCATCAGGGACCAGGAGGACCACCAAACTCTCCCAGCCCTCTCCAGGGGTATCCAGTTACTCATTCCTGCGGGGGTGGGGGTGGGGGAATCAGGGACCTAGAATTCTTCCCCCTCAGTTTTACCCCATATACACCCACCCACTGATTCCTTTCAAAGGATCCAAGATCTCCCAGATCCTCCCCGAAGGCTTAGAGTACTTCTAAAACAGCACCTCCACATTCTATACCTCCTTTCTGCCACCAGAGTCTTACTCAATTCCCCACCTTTGCTCAGCCTGGGGTTCTATGACCCTTCACTTCATCCATCCATAAGCCTGACATGGGACCCAAAGGGGTAAAACAGAGGCTTGGAAGAGCAGGTGAAAAGGGGGCTCAGCCTGGGAAGCAAGGAAGATGAACACATTATCCTCTAAATCACCCCTTTGGAGATTGCCTATGCATTTGCCTGCTGCTGGGGTGCACACATACGCAATCTCACAGGGAACATACAGACACCATAAGCACAGAAATGCACAGGTACAGAATACTCCCAGGCAAAGATGGGCTCTCAGATGCAAGGCTTGTGGCCAGGCTCACACAGACTCAGACTACAGACACGGACATCACTTTGAGAGGAACACACACAAACACAGATAAAAATACACGTGGCCACCAAGACAATGTCACAAGGCACACCAACACACACAGTGGACACACACAGGCACACACAACAAGAGACATACATGGAGACAGAAGAGTGACACAAAGAGAATAAAAACACACACAGGTACAATCAGGCACACACAAAGTAGCAGCAAATTCACACATACTACCAATACCAACATATGCAACAGAAACACTCTCTCAAATGCTCAGTCCTACTAATACACTGTTTGAAGGAAACATTAAGAATTAAAGTGTTTCCTGGCCAGGTGGCTCAGTTGGTTGGAGCATCATTTCATAACACCCTACCCTACAAAAAAGATTGTGGATATTGTGGATTTGATCCCTAGTCAGAGCATGTACAGGAAGCAAGTGATCCATGTTCCCCTCACATCGTTGTTTCCTCTCTCTCTCTCTCTCTCTCTCTCTCTCTCTCTCTTCCTCTTTCTCAAAAATCAATAAACATATCCTTGGCTGAAGATTAAAAACGAAAAAAAAAAACAATTAAGGTATTGAATTTTGAAGAAGATAGCATTAAATATGGAGCCATCCTCTAAAACAGTTATCCTAATCATTTGAACTCAGTTGATGCCTGTCTTCTTTTACCTAAGAATTCAATAGGATCAATTTGTAAAACATGTATCTGTAAGAAAAAAACAGCACGATTATTCCAGCAATTTTATTTATAAAACCCCAAACGTGAACATAAACAAAACCATAGACAGATCAAAGGATAAGTGGATAATCCAAATAATACAATATTTCTTAGCAACAAAAAATTAACTATTTACATAAATATCATTGTTGAATCTCAAAATAACTGTGCAGCATTGAAGGATGCCAGTGTTTCTTAAAGATTATACACCTTATAATGCCTACAAATAATGAAAAATATGAACTAATCTATTTCAAAAGAAGTTATATCAATGCCAGCATGGAGGGCTTGGGAAGCAGAAAGAGTATAAAAGGGTAAGAGGACCCTACCTTGTTTGGCTCAGTGGATAGATCATCAGCCTGCGGACGAAAGGTCCCACGTTCAATTCCAGTCAAGGGCACATGCTGGGGTTGCGGGCTCGATCCCCAACGGGGGCGTGCCGGAGGCAGCCAATCAATGATTCTCTCTCATCGTTGATGTTTCTATCTCTCTCTCCCCCTCCTTTCCTATCTGAAATCAATAAAAAAATATTAAAACTAGAGGCCCGGTGCACGAAATTCGTGCACTGGGGTGGAGGGGGTGGGGCGGAGGGTCCCTCAGCCCAGCCTGGGCCCTTTTGCAGTCTGGGATCCCTCAGGGAATGTCTGACTGACTGCTTAGTCCTGCTCTCCTTCAGCCAGCTTCTGGCTGAGGGGCGCTCCCACTGTGGGAGTGCACTGACCACCAGGGGTCAACTTCTGTATTGTACATCTGCTCCCTGGTGGTCAGTGCATGCAATCGCGATCAATCATTCAGCCATTTGGTTGATTTGCATATTACCCTTTTATTAAACAGGATAAAAGGACATGAGGTAAATACAGGGTGTGGCAAAAGTAGATTTAGAGTTGTTGGTATTGAAAATAATTAATAATTAATAAGTGATAATACAAGTAGAAATGCCACCATATCCAGTGTGGTTCAGTTAATTGAGCATCATTCCATTCACTAAAATGTCACTGGTTCAATTTCAGGTCAGGGCACATGCCTTCCTGGATCCCCAGTAGTGGGCTTATAGGAGTCAGAAGATTGATGTTTCTCTCCTTCTCCCTTCCTCTCTAAAAATTAATAAAAATATGATTTAAAATATATAACATAGTTATTTAAGAAAAGAGAATAAACTCTGTGTTTTGTATACTCACAACTGTAAGCCTACTTTTGCCCCACCATGGGTATGTGTAACAGAGAAACTTATTTCACCCGTGAAAGTTTCAGAGCTTTATCCATATGTTCAAACTCACCAAATAGTACACATTAGAAAAGTACATTTCATTGTTTGCCAGTTATACATATATGTAAGTAAAGCCTTAAAAAGTAGATCCAGCCTAACAGGCTTGGCTCAGTGGTTAGAGCATCGGGCTGCGGACTGAAAGGTCCCAGGCTCAATTACTGTCAAGGGAATGTATCTTGGTTGTGGGCATATCCCCGGTGGCACAGGGGGAAGGGGGCGTGCAGCAGACTGTTAATCAATGTTTCTCTCTCATCGATGTCTTAACTCTCTATCCCTCTCCCTTCCTCTCTGTAAAAAATCAATAGAATATATTTTTTAATAAAGTGGATCCAAATAAAAACTTAGGTATCCCTCTGTTGTTAGAAAATTAAGTTGAGCAGATAGAAGATACCTGAGCTCTGGAACCCCCATGGATGCCACACCGTCTCTTATCAATAGATTGGGTATCAAAAACATAGGTTAGAGAGGGATGTTGGCCATAAAGAGAGTGTGAGTGATTTGATACTGGTCTTCTCAGGAAATTGCCTTGTGGTCCCTCCAATTGTTCCTCTATGACACCAAAAACATGGCTTCACACTTCATCAGCTTGATCTCATTCCCAAGGTGTTGAGGCCATCAATTTTCACCAGCTGCTGCACATAGCTCTTTGAACAACACCTTTCTCACATAGCGTCATTCCCAGAGGCACAACTTCAAACGTAATGCAAATTATCCATGGTGTGGATAAATTATTTCCTAATCACCTCCTTTTCCAAAATTATAGTTCACCACGTCCATAACCTCTTTCTCTCTTACCCTTCTTCCTTACCCATGCCAGTGGAAATTGACAAGCCTGGGTAACACTGATGAATCTACCTCATTCCCATCAACCAGTGGGTGACTCCCAACAACATAAGGCAGGTGGTTAGTTAAATGGCAACTAAGCTCTTACCCTAGAATGTAGCACCTAAACCATTTCTTTACAGGAAATTACCCTAACATTCACTGTATCGTTACATCCAGGGACCACCAGAAATAGACTCTTCCTTCACTCACTCTTATGTCAATATCATGACTCTGTGGCCATGAATTCACTCCAAGTGCATGTCACTCTTTCTACCACACCTCTCTCAAACCTGCACGTCCACAGCCCCAGCCCCCATACTCATCACCTGGCCTTTTACTTATTATTCAGCATGCGTGGTCCAGAGGACAGTTGCCAAATTGAATCACAATCAAATACTGCCTAGACTCTGATAGTACACACTCATAGAGGCAGCCTTGAGTCCTGCCATGTAGGCCTTTCTGCGTGACTGTTTTTTTTTTTTCCTTCAACCTCAACTATTAAGAAAAATCAGATCTCAGATATCCACAGTCCACCTCCTATTATGCTGCACTTGATGTCCCTTCGCTAGTCACAGCCAACATCCCTCCCTTAACCTTCACCCAAGTTCTAGCTCCGATGGCTCTCTGCACCATGCCCAGTGAGTCTCACAGATGACCACTCAAGCCTCTTAACTAATCCACAAGGCTAACTGCAACTCCCCACAGCCAGGCCAAACCAAGGGTCACAACAAAATCCTGGTCAGAGTTTACAAAAGTTGTTATGTACCAGCCCTAGCCTCATCTTGTTTGAATTTCCCATTGGCCTCCAATTAATCTCAGGTCCACTCAACTTTTAAAGACCTTGGCCACTGCAAAACCATTATCTCTCCCCCACACTCTACATGACAACTTCTGTCCCAATGCTGTGTTGTGACAAGCCCCTTCCACAAATAATGGCCCCAGCAAGAAAACCAGTTCTCAGGCTCACACTGTCCCTTCTCAGCTACTACTACCATTACCATCCTGACCATGATTCCCTGTATTAAAGTGATCTACAGTCCTGGCTGATGTGTCTCAGTTGGTTGAGCATAGACCCATGCACTGGTGAGGTCACATGCCTGGGTTGTGGGCTGGATCCACAGTAGGGATTGTGCAGGTGGTAACCAATCCTTGTTTATTGCTCATCCATGTTTCTCTGACTCTCTCCCTCTCCTTTCCTTTCTACATCTAATATCAATATCTATATCTATATCTATATTTATAATATACCTGGGGTTCCTGATTCATCTCACTTTTTACTTCATCTCACTTTTTACTCCAAGTCTTTGCACATTCTGGAACCTCTGTCTGGAGGACCTCGCCCCCATTACACTGGTTGCCAAAAACAAGGTCCACGTCATGAAGCCCTAGTCCTGGCCTTAAGAGGCTGGGCTTAGTGTCTGTTCAAAGTCCCCAGGTATAAGGAATAAAAGAGCAGTTGACACTCCCAGGACTCTATCTCAGAGGCCACAAGTGTGTGAGGCCATGAAATAAGCTCCACAAACTGGTACACCTAATGGACTCTGCATTTGCAGGAATTTGTGGAAAGGAAATGATCTGTTTAGAGCCTGGCAACCACCAGGCTCTGTGGCAGCGGTTCTCAACCTGGGGTCGCCTAAGACCATCGGAAAACATACATATAATTACATATTGTTTTTCTGATTAATCACTATGCTTTAATTATGTTTAATTAGTAACAATGAGATTGGGGATCACCACAACATGAGGAACTGTATTAAAGGGTTTCAGCATTAGGAAAGTTGAGAACCACTGCTTTAGACCTCAAACAGGCCCAGATTTCTGAATCCTCTCTGCTCAGTTGCACCATTACGTCCTTACAAGGTGGCATTGCAGCCTTTCACCCTCTTCCCCCATCAACCATGTGTCACCCACGAGGGACTCACCATTCTGAGCGCTGGGACTTGGGCGGCGGGACCTGAGAGGCCGGTCCCAAAGGCTGGAAAGTGAAATGGGGGCAGGCTGCAGGGACGCTGTGAGCAGAGAGGAGTCCCGGAGGCACAGGGACCTCAATCTCGGTCTCTTGGGGCTCAAGGAGCCTCAGACACACCCCGCACGGCAGGCGCGCTGCCTCCCAGGCTTCCTCCTCCTACTCACGACCAGTGCCCTGAAGCCTGTGAGTCTGTGAACAAAGACCTAAGAGGTTAAAATGACCACCAGGAGAAGGAAGGTGGGAGTCCTGCCCTAACCAGATGAGCAGACACCAACATGTCCTTTAGCTCCGCCTACATGAGTGCAGTTCCTTCTGGGTAATGTAGTTTTCTCCACTGCCCAGGGCATCCTAGCCAATAGGTGAATAAAGGTATTGTGGCCCAGCAAGTGATGCCTGGGGAGGGACTAGATGGGACCAGAGGCCTGGCTAACTGGAGCCGACTGACAGATCTCTGAGGGGAAGGAGGTGGGAGGAATGCAAGAGATCCACCAAAGAATATATAGAGAGGGGGGAAATGGGAGACATTGTAATACTATCAACAATAAAAGATATATGCATTTTTGAAAATTTTAAAATAATACAGCCCAGCTGGTGTATCTATCTCAGTGGTTGAGCCTCAACCTATGAACCAGGAGGTCATGGTTCTTTTCATTTTATTCGTATTTTTTAAAATAATTTGTTATTTCAAGTATTACATATAGTATTACATATAACTCCTTTATCCCCCATGGAGTTCTGCCCAGCCACCCCCATGCCTCAGCACATGCCCTTACCCCCCATAGTGTCTGTGTCCATTGGGTACACTTATATGAATGCATATAAGTCCTTTGGTTGATCCCTTAAGCCCTCCTTCCCCTGACTTCCTTCTGACGTTCTGAAGTTTGACAGTCTGTTGGAGGCTGGTGTTGGGATTTAAAAGATGACTTCTGAGGCAGATATATTTTAAATGCCTATGGCTCCTCATTACCTCAAATAGTATTTCTTCTATTGCATATCCTGCCCCAATACTGTGTCCTGCAACCAGTTTTTAAAAATTCTGTGGAAGTTTACCATCATTACTGTCTCCTTGTACATTTCTGTGTTTGTCATTTTCTCTAGAGAACTATCCTTGTGGTGAGTAAACTAAAGCACCTTACAGATGCACTGTTACTCATAAATCAGCAAACATGCTTAAGCCCCTGGATTCTGTATGTGCATTCAGGACTGCAAATTTCCCTCTGGCAATTATTTTTTCTGAAGGGGCTGCCCATCAGCCCTTCTGAAGGCAGTCTGGGCCTGGAGGCAAACTGTGAGGCCTCCTGAGGAGAAGGTCAAGTGCTGCCACAGCGCCCACAAGCCAGCCAGGACCCTCCTTTCTAATTTCAGTTGTTCAAAGCAGCTATTGTGTCCTCCTTTCATCTCCCAAATGGGGAAGGGGAGAAACCCACGCTCCCAGCAGGCCTTCCAACTGGACTCTGCCACTCCTTCACATATTTTCTCAGGGAGGCCCCCACTGACCACCACTGGCTTCAACTTATGCCTGAGCTCCTGTCACCTGTCACAGCTGTCCTGTTCACTGTCTGTGGGCTGTGCTCCACTAGGACTCCAGCTCCTAAGGGAAGGGGACTCTTAAACTCCGGGGTCTGGGACAGTTGGGACAACAGTGTCCATGCCCTGGGTCCTTACAAGTCTCAGCTGTGCCTGCCCTTGGCTGCTGCCTCTACATCCAGTCTGATGCCAATTCTCATTCCTAGAGCCTTCCCTCAGCCCACCTTCTCAAGGACCCTGCCCCTCTCAAGCCCTGTCCCAGACCCTAACTTCTCTGCTCCTTCACCCACACACCCCAGCAGCACACTATGCCCAGAGTTCAAGGTCCGTCAACTCACTTCAGGAGCGTCCCTTCAGTGGGAACATCCCAGGCACAGCCAGGAAAGAGTGTAGAGGGGTGGGTTGTGCAGGCAGTAGAGCAGTCTCAGTGCAGCAGGGTGGATGTTTACTCGTGAAGGAAAGATCAGGGGCACTTTTTCCCTCAAGATTGATAAATATCTGGAATCTTCTTTAGTGGCTGAACTTTAAGACACTGGTAACCCAGGACAGGATCACCAGGCTCAGCAACCGGCACCCCCTCCTTCTGGGCAGATAGGGAATCAGCCTCTGCAGAGACAGATCCCCTCCCTCCCTGTGCAGGTCAATGGCTGGAGCACTTCATTACAGTGGACGAGGTTGTCCCTGACCGGATTACAAGGATTCTTGGAGCACATGCTGACTCCCAGGTCATGGCCCCCAGGAACTTCTGCAGCAGAGCTTGCTCCCTTTCCCACTCACCATGGCCCCAAAGAACAGAGCAGCCACCATCCTGGACTAGGACTAGGGAGGGCCTCAGAGGCACACACATGGCCCAGCACCAATTCTCCCTGGCAGCTTCCCTGGGCCCTTTCCTGCTCACAGCCTTGATACCTGCAAGGAATATGGACACTTCATCCCCCTGATTGTGAAATAGGTCATTCTCAACATCCAGCTGGAAGGTGCAGAGACCACAAGGGCATGTCCAGAAGGAAAAATTCCCAGGTGCTTTTAGACACAGAGATCACACTGATGTCATCATCCCCTGGGGGTAATTGTGCAGCTCAGTTATGGACCCACCCTGCTACACTGACTGCCCTCATGGGAAACTTGGCTGCTGGTCACCATGGGGCCCTGGGCTGTGCTGGTTTTCACAAGTGTGTGAACTGATTGGCTAATTAAAACATATACACTTATTTTAGAGAAGGAGAGAAATAGGAATCCTATTTAATAATAGACAAACATGGTAATTGACCATACCTTCGCTACGCCTCCCATTGGCTAATTAGCATGACATGCAAATTACCCGCCAACAAAGATGGCGGTTAATTTGCATATACCCGCTGGGAGCGAAGACTGAAGACAATATGGAAGCGAGGCTCTACAGAAGAGAGCTAAGTAGAGGCAGCGGCGACAGGAATGGAGCCAAGGCTGCGGAGGTGGAAGGCTGGAGGGAAAACCCAGCCAGAGTGGCTGGGAGCAGGAGGGCAAACTCAGCCGGCGCAGCTGGGAGTGGGAGGAGAAACCCAGCCGCAGCAGCTGGGAGCGAGAACGAAGCCTGCCTCAGCAGGTTTCGCTCCCTTCTCTGCTTTGCTAGAGCCACAGGAGGCCGTATTCTTGCAGGAATCTTCCTGCAATGGGCCTCAAGTATATATAGAGAGGGGGACATCCATTTTTTGTTCCATCATTTTTGTACATTTTTGTTTGGTTCTTGTAATCACCCTGACTGGGATTGGAACTTGAAACCTTGGCATTATTGAGATAATTTCCTGACTCACTGTATGGTCAAGCATATGTGGGATTTTAAGTAAAATAATCTAATAATGTACCTGAGAATAGATAGATACAAAAAAAACATCACGATGACAGATTGTGGTGTAAGGCTGGAATTGGGTTCATGGGTTCCATATTCTCTTTTTCACACGGGTATATTTCAAGTAAGCCATTTCAAAGGCAGACTGTATTTTTGTATCAGTTATTTTTTATACCAAAAAATGAAGCGCTGATACGGGCCTGAGGAACTTGGTTTCAGCAATGCAGGCTTGCAGAGAAACACCAAAAAAAAAATGTTTCTTTTTTTTAAAATTTCTTTAATGTCTATTTTAAATTAATTCCACTTAAATCAAATTTTAAAAAATCTTTAAACTTGATGCTTTCCTATAATTTTATTTTTTTATTATGAAAGTTCTTGAGCATATTTGGTATTGCTATTTCAGCATATTGGAAATAAAATATAATGATGTGTTACCGAAATATCTTATCATGTCCATGTTTATTTATTTATTTTTTAATAGATATGTGTTTATTGCCATTTTATTATTTACATTTTTAATCTTTTTTTTCTTCTTTTTAAAGAAGACCCTTTATCATTTCTTGTAATACTGGTTTGGTGGTGATGAACTCCTTCAGCTTTTTCTTGTCTGGGAAGCTCTTTATCTAACCTTCTATTCTAAATGAGAGCTTTGTTGGGTAGAGGAATCTTAGTTTTAGGTCCTTGCTTTTCATCACTTTGAATATTTTTTGCCAATCCCTTCTGGCCTGCAAAGTTTCTGCTGAGAAATCAGCTGATAGTCTTATGGGAGCTCCATTCCAGGTTACTCTCTGCTTTTCTCTTGCTTCTTTAAGATTTTCTCCTACTCTTTACTTTAACCTTTGGCATTTTAATTAACACATTGTATGCGGGCCGTTTTTGCTAATTTTTTGCGCAAATGGCAACGTTCAGTAAAATTACGATAACTTTAGTTTTACATATTTTTTTCAATGAAACTTTTTGTGATTTACTATAAAATATATACTGAATTATTTTTCTTAAATTTTAAACAGAAAAATACTGGAAATTGTGTCTACCAGTCAACGTAAAATGTATAAATACGTTTCCCGTATACAATGTGTTAAGATGTCTTGGTGTGGGCCTCTTTGGGTTCATCCTGTTGGGGATTCGCTGTACTTCCTGGACTTGTATGTCTATTTTGATCACAAGGTTAGGGAAGTTTTTTGTCATTTTTAAAAATAGGTTTCTCTCTCTCTCTCTCTCTCTCTCTCTCTCTTTCTTCTTTTTTTGGCATGCCAATGATGCAAATGTTGGTACTCTTTTTCTTTCATTCCTCACCTGAGGATATTTTTCCATTGATTTTTAGACAGAGTGCAAAGGAGGGGGAGAGACAGAAAGAGATAGACAGCGATGTGAGGGAGTGCTGGGGTCCAACCCCAGCAGGTCCAGGGGTCCCCAAAGGTGTGGACGGAGTCGGCGAAGAAGGAATGACATGGAGGCAGCATTCAGATGATCATCGTAGTTGGGTTCCTCAGCCAGGTTCTGTCGCCAGGTTCTGTAGCCAGGCTCTCCTGCCAGGTTCTATCCAGTTTCTCCCACCATGTTCTGTCTAGGTTCTCCAGCCAAGTTCTGTAGCAAGGTTCTGTCCAGGATCTTTTGCCATGTTCTCTCGTAGGTTCTGTCTCTAGGTTCTGTCTCTAGGTTCTGTCCATGTCCATGTTTAGTTCCATCATTTTGGTAGTTTGAAGTGCACAACGATGAGAGTATTTACTCCAGCGATATTAACAAAGATTACAGATGTAGACTTCACTTAATGCATTATTGAATGCTTGGATTTAAATAGGAATGGTGGAGAATATTAAAATGCATTGCCCTTTCAGTAACTGACATTTTCAGAACCAACAGGTGGCATTAGGACCCCAATCACTGACTGGTCTTTGCAAATATAGGAGCTGGGGCAACCCAGTTGCACTGGAAAATAACAACTCTCAGATTTTGGATGTGTTGTCTTCAATTGATCTCTTGTTTTAAGATATTATTTCAGGTTCTGTAATGCTTAGAATGTTCCTTGAGGTGAAAATTATTATTTCAATTATTCCTGAAGACCACAAATATTAATAGGTTTATATACATACTATTTAAATTGAGAGAGAGAGAGAGAGAGAGAGAGAGAGAGAGAGAGACTCAATGGCTGTCTTCTGTAAGGACCCACACTGGCGTGTCCCCTACCATGTGCCCTCACTGGGATTGGAACTGGAAACCTTTCTGTGCTTGGGAGCATGTTTATCCAATTGAACCACTCCTGGAGGCCCATTTCTTGTTTTCCATATGAAAATATCACACTATTAAGAGAAAAGCAGGTATTTGTGGCAAGTTCCTCAGTCAGGGACTTGACCCATTGGAGTGCAGGAAATTGGAATAACCCATGGGTGACAACAGGTAGCTGTTTGATGGTTGATTACAAACAGAGCAACCCAAAACTGGCAGGCCAGTGGCACCTTATTTACACATTCAAACAAAAGAGCTCTCATGCCAATTAGTGATGCTCGAGTTAAATTAACATAAACAGGTTATATCAGTGTGCTCTTATGCAGTATATATAGTGCTACTGCTGAGTGATTGTGCCCACACATACATAAGGCATAAGGGGCCTTTACCATTGTTATACTGCTGTGTCCTTTCCTGTATGCATGGGCATGGCAAGTTGGCTTGGACCTCTGGCGTACTCTGGACAGGACCCCTACAGCAGACTATGTATATATGAATGCCTAAGAGCCCAAACGAATGAATGACCTTTTGTCCGGTTGCTATGATGCGCACTTACCACAAGGGGACAGATGCTCAACACAGGATCTGCCCCCTGGTGGTCAGTGTGTCCCCACAGCAGGAGCGTTGCTCAGCTAACTGATAGAAGCAAGATGCCATGCTCACAGCTGGCAAGCCCTGCTGCAGCAGTGCCAGCCTCTCCTGCCTCCAAGGCAGCGTTCTACCTAGTGGCAGAAGCTGCAGGCATAGTGGGGCCAGAATGAGCAGGAGTGGCAAGGCACCTGGCCCGAGTACAGATTTTGTTATAATACCCCAAACCTGGAAATAACCAATTTTATATACAGATCAGTAGATGAAGTTGCTATCCATAGAATAAAATACTACTCAGCAGTAAAACAAGTTCAGTATTCACATAAGCATTTGTATTGGATCTCAAAATTTCTGTAGCATTAAGGAAACCAGTATTTGTTAAAAAGTATGCACCTTACAGTGCCAAAGGAAAGAAAAGGAGCAATCACCAGAAAAGCAGCTAAGTGAAACAGAGGCATTCAATATGTCAGAAAAAGAATTCAGAATAAGGGTCATACAGTTCATAAGCCAGATGGAGTAAAAAATCAACAATTTATGTAAGTGCCTCTAAAACTATGAAAAATATGAACTAATCTAATGTAAAGGACGGAAATGAATGATTGCATGGAAGACTGGGAAAGTCAGAAAGAGAGATTATAAAAGGGCAGGAGGAAAATGTAGAGTGTGGGAAATGCGGGATTACAGTTGTTGGTTTGGGAAATAATCCTATATAATAAAGAGGTAACATGTAAATTAACCCTCATGCCCTAACAAGATGGCTGCCTACCACTAGGCTTGCAAGCGGGGGGCTATGAAGCCAGCCTGGCCGGCCTGGCTCAGTGGTTGAGAGTTGACCTCTGAACCAGGAAGTCATGGTCTGATTCCCAGTCGGGGCACATGCTGGGTTTCGGGCTCTGTCCCCAGTGTGGGGCGTGAAGGAGGCAGCCGAGCAATGATTCTCTCATAATTGATCTTTCTCTCTCTCCTTTTTATTTCCTCTCTGAAAGCAGGGGGGGGTGGGTATCCCTCAGCCCCACTTGTGCCCTCTCACAGTCTGGGACTCCTCGGGAGATAATGACCTGCTGGCTTAGGCCCGCTCCCGGGTGGCAGAGGGCAGGCCCAATCCCTAGGAGCCTGCCCTGCAGCCCCTGGTGGGGCACAGAGCAGGACCAGATGGGGATTTGGGGCACTGCTCCCTGTCATGCACAGAGCAGAACGGATCAGGGGGTTGGGGCGCCAGCCCTGTCACATACAGAGCTGGCTGATGAGGGGGTGGGGACGCTGCCCCCTGTCACCCACAGTGCAGGGCGGATCAGGAGGTTGCGATGCCACCCTCAGTCATGCTCAGAGTAGGGCCAATTGGGGGTTGGGGCGCCGCCCCCTGTCACACTCAGGGCAGGGCCGATGTTGAGGTTGCGGCTCCACCCCGTCACACACAGAGTAGGACCCATGGGGGGGTTGAGGTGCCACACCCTGTCACACACAGAGCAGAGCCGATCAGGGGGTTGGGGAGCTACCCCCTATCAGGCACAGAGCAGGGCCGATCAGGGGGTTGGGGCGCCTTCCCCTGTCATGAACAGAGCAGGATGGATAGGGAAGTTGTGGTCCCAACCCCAGTCACACACAGAGCCGCAGGGCGATCAGGGGGTTTGGGCGCTGCCCTCTGTCACACTGCTCCAGGGGCCAGGAGGCCTCACAGTGCGGTGAGGCCTCAATGCTCAGCTGTTCCTGGTGCTAGGAGGCCTCGCTGCTCCACTGATCCCATTGCTAGGAGGCCTCGCTGCTCCACTGATTTCGGTGCTAGGAGGCCTCGAGGCTCTGCTGATCCCGGTGTCAGGAGTCCTCACGGCTCCGGTGATCCCAGGTTCGAGAGGCCTTGTGGCACCACCGATCCTGGTGCTGGGAGGCTTCGCTGCTCCACTGATCCCAGTGCTGGAAGGCTCTGCTGATCCCAGGCCAGGAGGCCTCATGGATCTGCTGATCCCAGGGTCAGGAGGCCTTGCGGCTCCACTGATCCTGGTGCTGGGAGGCATAGTACCCTTTTACTATATAGGATAGAGGCCTGTTGCACGGGTGGGGGCTGGCTGGTTTGCCCTGAAGGGTGTCCTGGATCAGGGTGGGGGTCCCGCTTGGGTGCCTGGCCAGCCTGGATGAGGGGATGATTGCTGTTTGCAGCTGGTCACACCCCCTTCAGGGTGGGGGTCCCCACTGGGGTGCCTGGCCAGTCTGGGTGAGGGGCTGAGGGCCATATTCAGGCTGGCAGGTGACTGAAGCTCCCAACCTCTACTTTTTTTCTTTTTTTTTTTTTATTCTGGGATTTTTTTACCTTCTATGGCTGTCACTGGAGCTGAGAGCCGGCTTTATCTCTGAGGCTCCCCTCTAGCTCTGAGACCTCGGCTGCTGAAAGCAGGTTTCTGGGCTTTGTTTACCTTCTGTATTTGAAACTTTGTTGTGACTCCAGCTCTGAGATCCCGCTGGCTGAAACCAGGTTTCTGGGTTTTCTTTAGTTTCTATATTTGCAACAATGTTTCCTAGAGAGCAGCTCAGAGGCCGACAGAGGCAGGCGGGGAACCTTGGCTTCCTCCATCACAGGAGCAAGCAAGCCTCCAGCTCACTTCGGTTGCCTGGCTGCTGGCCGCCATCTTGGATGGCAGTTAATTTGCATATCTTGCTGATTAGCATATGGGAAGTGTAGCGAACTTACGGTTAATTACCATGTTTCTCTATTATTAGATAGGATGTACATTTGGAATGGGTGAGTTTGATGGTAAAGGGTGTCCCAAAATTCATGCAAGAAGTAATTTTGACAGAAAACACAGGTTTATAATTAACAATTGTAAATTTTTTATTCATTCATAGAGTATACAGTATAGGGTTATGTAAGCAATACGATATCGGGTAAGTAGCCTCCACAGCTTTGCTGACACATATGCACTCTTTTGTTGAAATTTTCCCTGACCGTTTTGCATAAATGTGGCTGAATTTTGATGAGGCTCATTTTCATCTTGATGGCTTGGTTAATTGACAAAATTGTCACATTCGGGGTTCAGAAAATCCACGAGTGATTGTTGAGAAACAAATGCATCCACAAGGTGTCACTGTTTGGTGCGTATTTGGGGCTGGAGGCACCATAGGACCATTCTTCTTCGAAATGCGGCTGCTCAGGCAATAACAAAAGAGTGCATATGTGACAGCAAAGCCGTGGAGGCCATTTACCCAATATGCTACTCCATACATAACCTTATACTGTATACTCTATGAATCAATAAAAAATGTACAATTTGTAATTATAAACCTGTGTTTTCTGTCAAAATTACTTCTTGCGTGAATTTTGGGACACACTTTATGTGAATTATATCAATAAAAAGCCAACATTTGAAGAAATAGCAACACGGGATATCTGTGAAGTCTCTGTACTGTTTCTGCAACTTTTCTCTCAGTATGACATTATTTACAGGTTAAAAGTTAAAAGAATAAACAGCCCAGGAGTGTGGGAGGAATGGCAACTGACCTGGAGAGGAGGGTGACTCAGAGCACAGGGCCAGGAGGGAGGAGCGCAGGTGGCGGGATCAGTGGGAGGAGTCGGGGATGCGGGGAGCAGGAGAGGAAATGCTCGAGATCTGTGGGTAGTGGTCAAGGCCCTGGAGGAGGTCAAGTACTGGATTGATGTTAAAAGGCTGCAGAGGCGGGAGAGGGGATGGTCTGCCTGAGAACATCAGGTTTATCAGCAGTGATGGCCACCAGCAGAGTTGGTTTATTTCTTCCCAAGTTGAAGGACAGTTATATAGACAGCATGAAATGATGGCTTTCTCTTTCTTTTGTTTATATTTTTAGGATTTGCTTTATGCTGGAAATGATGTTGGTACTGACGGACAAAGACATGCAGAGGGTTCTGGGCTATGACGCTGAGCCTGTAGAGAAACTGAGGAAATTGCAAATAGCTTTGGTGAGTCACCTTTACTCATAAGTGCTTTGAGTTCCCTGTGGACGTGAACCCACGTGAAAATCTGGGAGGTAGTTGGAGCTGTGAGTAAGGTGCCAGGCCTGGTCAGCAAGAGTTCCGAGGGATCCAATGGCAACTGTGTTTCTGTGGTGAGACCCTGTGAGTGACTCGTGTGCAGTGAGTCCCTGTGACTTAAGCAACCCCAACACTTACCCTGTGGGGCTGGACTTGGCTGTGCAGCAGAATCAACCTGGAACCTTCTGATCACTTTGGAAGAGGCCCCATCAGGACCAGAGGTGTTAGCCTAGGAGGAGAGGGGGCTTGTCTGCTTAACCTCCCCAGATTTTTTTACATGAGACCCACTGCCCTCTCTGTTTAGGGCAAGTACTCTGTAACTTTCTTTTTTATTTTTATTTTTATTTTTTAAGAGAATTAATACATATATATATATATTGGTTTCAGAGAGGAAGGGAGAGGAGGGAGAGAGAGAATCATCAATAAGAGAATCATTGATTGGCTGCCTCCTCCATATTTCATACTGGGGAGGAAACCCACAACTGGGGCATGTGTCCTACCTGGAATCAGACCATGACCACCTGGCTCATAGGTCGGCACTCAAACACTGAGCCAGGCGAACTCGGTTCATGTGTCAGTAAAAATGTTTGTATAAATAAAAAAATCGTATTGCTGGTTTACTTCTCTTCAAGGTATTCTTTGAACCTACTGGTAAATTTGGCAAGAATTTAAACTTAAAATTGGAAAATTACCTTCTAAGACCTAGTGGAACTCATTTTTTCCTTAAATCTTATCCCAAGGATATGCTTACTGATTTGAGAGAGAGAGAGGGGCATTGATGTTAGAGAAAAGTATCAACTGGTTCCCTCTCACACACACTCCCACTGGGGACTGAACGCGCAACCTAGGTGTGTGTCCTGACCAGGAATTGAACCCAGAGCCTCTCGGTATGCAGAGCGATGCTCCAACCAACTGAGCCACACTGGGAAGGTCAGGGAACCAAGTTTTAGGAAAGAACATCTTGGATTGCTCCTAAAATTTCTGCATATCTCAGGTCCAATGTACAGGTAACTCAATGGGAGTTCATGGAGCACCTTGATGACTTTGAGCGGGTTAAATGAGATAGGATGTATGCAACATGCTCATCACTGTGCCAGGCTGGCACTCACTCTATTGTAGTTTCAGTCGGCCTCATCCTGTTTTTTGCATCATTGTTATGAAGTTTCCTTAAAATAGCTCTAGGTTCATGAATTTTGCATCATTCCTCTGAAAACTTGGCCCTGAAAATTGGTAGCAGAGAGTTGGAAATTTTAGCATCCAGTTACTATCTCACTGACATAAGCTCATAATTCAACAGTTATTAAATCTTGATTTGCATAATGATAAAAGAAGTAATTTTCAATATATCAAGATTCTTTAAATTATATGTAATTTGCTGTGTTCTCAGATCATCATGACATCTATAAATTTGTTTCCAGTTTAGATCACATTTCGTTTGACATCATTTTAAATCTCATCACGCCTCCCACAAATGAAGCATGTTAAGTTTATGGGACATATGTTACAAGAGGAATTGATTGAGGTAGTTATGAAAAAAAAAATAAGAGCTTTAGGTGTGATTTCTTTTCATTTTTGTACTTTTGTTAGGGGCAGGAATAGAATATTGGGGACTAGTTATAATAATAAGAAATATTAATCTGGCTCTGTTAACTGTGATTGTTCTGTTCTGATTAGAGAAAGCACATTCTAATCTGTTTGAGAGTTGTACGCCCTGGGGCATGGGAGCTGACATGGGAATGCAGCTATCCTGCTTTCCCCAGAACAGCCTAGATTAACAACCTGTTTGCCTTTAAGCTGGTCCCTGAGGCACCCACCCCCTACAAACCCCCAACCCGCATTGCCTGTAACCTGTAACCACTGTACCTTGCCTACTTCCCCTTGCATGTAATTTCTACTTTCCCATGGAGTCTGTATCATTCTACCCAAGAGAAGTAGCTGGCTTATGGGGAGAGTAAAGCAGATGTTTGTGGATGACCTGCTGCTCTCCCATTCTGCACACATTAATGGAATAAACACCATATATGAGTCAACCCAGTCTCTGCTACATTCGTTCAAGTATTAACCAACAGCCTGGGCCCATTAGGTTGTCTGTTTCACTTTAAGTAATTGTATAGCAGTTAGTGAAGCTAGGTAATTAACATAAATGATAATCATTACTCCCCCATCATAAGTCCGAAGATTTCATCTATTTAAAATAATTTACATTTATTTTAAATTAAGAATGAATTTTTAATTAACAAGAATTAAAATCATTACTAGTTTAGAAATAATTAAAACACTATTAGCTCATTTATTTACAGCCTAAATGTTTTTTTACAATTAAATCTTTATTGTTCAGATTATTACAGTTGTTCCTCTTACCCCCACCTATAGCTCCCCTCCACCCCGTTCCCACCCCACCCTCTGCCCTTACCCCCGCCACCCACTGTCCTCATCCATAGGTATACAATTTTTGTCCAGTCTCTTCCCGCAGCCCCGCCCCCCCCATACCCCTATCCCCCTGAGAGTAGTCAGTACACTCCCTTTCTATGCCCCTGATTCTATTATATTCACCAGATTATTCTGTTCATCAGATTATTTATTCACTTGATTTTTAGATTCACTTGTTGATAGATGAGTATTTGTTGTTCATAATTTGTATCTTTACCTTTTTCTTCTTCTTCCTCTTCTTATAGGATACCTTTCAGCATTTCACATAATACTGATTTGGTGGTGATGAACTCCTTTAGCTTTTTCTTACCTGTGAAGCTCTTTATCTGACCTTCAGTTCTGAATGATAGCTTTGATGGGTAAAGTAATCTAGGTTGTAGGTTCTTGCTATTCATCACTTTGAATATTTCTTGCCACGCCCTACTGGCTTGCATGGTTTCTGTTGAGAAATCAGCTGACAGTCATATGGGTACTCCCTTGTAGGTAACTGATTGTTTTTCTCTTGCTACTTTTAAGATTCTCTCTTTGTCTTTTGCTCTTGGCATTTTAATTATGATGTGTCTTGGTGTGGTCCTCTTTGGATTCCTTTTGCTTTGGGTTCTGTGCGCTTCCTGGACTTGGAAGTCTATTTCTTTCACCAGGTAGGGGAAGTTTTCTGTCATGATTTCTTCAAATAGCTTTTCAATATCTTGCTCTCTCTCTTCTTCTGGCATCCCCATAATTCAGATGTTGGTATGCTTGAAGTTGACCTAGAGGCTCCTTACACTATCTTCATATTTTTGGATTCTTTTTTCTTTTTGTTTTTCTGGTTGGGTGAGTTTTGCTTCTTTATACTTCAAATCATTGACTTGATTCTTGCGATCCTCTAGTCTGCTTTTGTTTTTTGTTTTTTTTTAAAAATATATTTTATTGATTTTTTTACAGAGAGGAAGGGAGAGGGATAAAGCGTTAGAAACATCAATGAGAGAGAAACATCAATCAGCTGCCTCCTGCACACTCCCTGCTGGGGATGTGCCTGCAAACAAGGTACATGCCCTTGACCGGAATCGAACCTGGGACCCTTGAGTCCGCAGGCTGACGCTCTATCCACTGAGTCAAACCGGTTTGGGCAGCTTTTGCAACTCTGCATAATATCCTTTATTTCAGTCAGTATATGCTTAATTTCTAGTTGGTCCTTTTTCATAACCTCGAGGTTCTCACTAAATTTATCGACAGTTTCACTAGATTTCTTGAGGGTCTCACTAAATTTATCGACAGTTTCTAGAAAGTTCTTGAAAAACCTTAAAAGTGTGGTTTTGATCTCATTATCCAGTAGTTTGCTTTCCTCAGTTTCTGTCATTTGTGACTTGTTTTTTGTCTCCGCATTTTATATGCTTCCCTGTGTTGATAGAGTAAATTTCTGTGTTAGGTTTCCTATAAGGCCCAGTGGCTCAGCCTCCCCAATTTCCTGAGGTGGACACTCTTGGCACACCCCTTTGTGGGCTTTGTGCACAGTTCTGTTATACATAAGTCTTGATTGTTTTAGGTATCACTGGGAGGAATTGACCTCCAGCCCAATTGGCTGTGACAATCAGCTGTGTCTGCAGTGGGAGAACTTCTGAGCTGGAGACACTCTTCTGGGGCAAGACTTGCTTCAGTGGGCCTTTGGTGCTCACTGAGTCGGCCCACTGAGTGTGTCCCTTATGGATCTGAGGAGTTGTAATCTGGATGGTCCCACTCTGACCCCTGGGGACAGTGGCTCTTTGATCTCTAAGGTGCTGCTAATTTAGCCTCTGCCTGAGGCTGCACAGCAGGAGCAATGGAGAGATTCCTCTTCTTTTTTTGTGGTTTGGAGGTGCCCAGATGAGGCCCAGCTGTGAAGCAATGCAAGCTGCTGTGGGGCCTTGGACCTTCTTTTGGAAGTTCTGGGTCTCTCTGATTCAGCTGCAGTTTGTTAGGTAATTTTCAGGTTGCAAAGGGCCAGGCCTTTCATATGCAAAGCCTCTGTGCACAGCTTGGGTGGTGTGGGGTCTCAGGGGATCAACAGGGCGGAGCAAGCAACTATGGCTGCTCCCCAGTCCTACCCTAAGAGGCTTGCATCTCAGTGTCCCTTTAATCATTGCAAGCACCTTTAAGGGAAAGCCGTCCTCGAGTTCTGCCTGATGCAAGACAGTCTAGTTTCTCCCCATATGAGTCTGGGTCCCCAGAGACTCACATGAGCTTCAGAGCAGTCTGGAGCTTGAGACTCCCTCCCGATTGAAAAAGACAACTGAGTCCTCAGCAGCCAGCCCTCTCCATGTGCGCCACTCCTCAGTTGCCAGCCATTTTGGCGTGCAACTCCGTACCTCTGCACTTTACTTCCACACCTCCTCTGAGTCTCAGCGCTTGTCTCTTTCCTTCTAGTTGTAGAATTTCCACTCAGCCAGCCTTCCTGTAGTTCTGGACGATGTCCGTTTTGTCTTTTAGTTGTATTGTTAAAGTGGTTGTGTGAGGCAGCAATTTCCGATGTTTACCTATGCTGCCATCTTGGTTTCCTCAGCCAGCCTAAATGTTTAAATTCTGTTCAGAGGATACCTGCATATTTGCTCTCTAAATGTCTTTCTTGCATTTGCTAATTTAAGGCTCCTTGCACAGTAATCTATGTACAATATCTTTTTGTTAAAGTATTTTCCAGTCATGCTGGTGTGGCTCAGTGATTCAGCATCAAACTATGAACCAGGAAATCACTGTTCCATACCCGATCAGGGCACATGTCCAGATTGGGGGCTTGATCCCCATTACTGGGCATGCAGTAAGCAGCCTATCAATGATTGTCTCTCATCATTGATGTTTATATATCTCCCTCCTTCTTTTCCCTCTGAACTTAATAAAAATATATATTTTAAAATTAAGTAAATAAAGTATTTTCCAAACATACAGCTTTACTTTGTTCATTTTTCTTATAAACTACACATTAGTGAATCGTTTGTGAAATTGTTTTTTAGGCAGTTGGTTGGGAGCTGAGCTCTCTAGATAAAACTTCACAAAATAAAATGAATGTGTTGTTACCTAAAAGTAACAGATTGATTTCCATAATTCAGCTGATGGGAAAACAGTAATTATTAGAAATGTGGTAGAGAAAGTTAGAATGAAGTAGTTAATTTCCATTTATAATCATGTAGGATATATATATATATATATATATCCATTTTGTTTCTTTATATTTTCTTTGCCCAGACAGGTCTTAAGTTTCTTAGGGAGAGTGACCTAATATTTGTGTATTCCAAAGCAGTTAACATGGGGCATGAGCTGCTGGCAGAGCAGTTTAGAATGCGGCCCATACGGCAGTTTGAAATGGGTGGCATGGAATTTGCGGTGCAGAGTCGGAGGATGTGGAGTTGGTGGTGTGGAGTCGGTTGTGTGCAGTCGGTGTGTGAAGAGTCGGTGTGTGAAGAGTCGGTGGAGGTAGAGTCGGTGGACGTAGAGTCGGTGAGTGCAGAGCCTCTTCATGTGTAAGAGGGGCTGTCCCTGCCTCCCCCTCAGGGCTGTTGAGAAGAGTGAATGTTGAAAGGTGAGAGGGAGCCTAGTGCAGGCCATGGGATGGGCAGAGAGACGGTGCCCAGGTGAATCCAGAGTCTGTGAGAAAACCCTTCCGGCTGGCAGGCTTTGATCCAAACTATGTCGGTTATGCCCAGAGTTCGGGGTCTCCAATAATCCACCACCAGGGAGCCTTTTCCGATGCAAAAGCAAAGGGTCTTTTATTCAAGCCCGGGACTTGGTCCCCCTCCTGCCTCCATTTCTGGATGCAAGAGAGAGCCTCGAGTTCTAAGAGAACAAAGAATTTATAGGGCTTGGGTCAGGGGGTGGGGGCTCACTCGGACCACTGATTTGGCCGATTCTGGTTGGTTGAGTGATGGCCGGGGGGGCTAATGATGCAAGGGCAGGGTGCAGCTAGGGTCTGGTTACACAAAGACAGGAGGTGGCTAGTATACTTTTGGCCTTGGGCTAGTTTCCTTGCGTTCCTATTGGCTGAGATAAGGGCTGGCTGAGCAATTGATACATTCTATGGCTTTTGCTTGAAGAGGAGTTAGGAACACGGTTATCAGCCCCGTTCTGTTCTTTCATTCCCCCCTTGTCTTGGAACTTCCGGCTCAATCATGAGACGGACTGAACTATCAACTGAACTACTTTTATACACTTCTTGACAAATTGGACTAGTCTGTTAATAATGCAAGGGCCGAAAGTCAACAGCATCAGGAGGATTATTAGGGGTCCGCTGAGGTCCGCTGTCTTCTTGAGGGTGATCTGCAGCAGGTGTGCTTGGTTAGAGGTCACCTTCCAGTCAGGCTCCTTGCTGTCCTCGGCACAGAAGAAGCTGGGCTTGTGACCTGGCAGAGACAAACTATAACAAATGGCTCGGTGGAAGGGAAAGAAACCATTTTAGTTTTAACAACCTCTATTGAAATAGGATTTTTCTTCTTAAAATTTCTCTATGGCTATTAAAAAGCTAAATTAATATTAATTTATCTACTGTATTCAATTTGGTCTGATGTTTGCATAAATACAACAAGAGTGGTAACTGACTACCTTTGCTGGAATTTCATGACTGAATCTTAACGTGCCCCGTAGGGCCAGGAAGCCAAGCCATTCAGCCACCATCAGGCCTGCCTGCAGCATCTGCTGAGTTAGGTGAATCCCTCACCTGTAGTAACTCCACCTGAGCCCACGCTCTAGGCTTTAAGGCCCATCTCAGTAGCTTTCCTACTCGTTGCGGCCCAGAGTGAGTGGGGGTTCTGCAGGGATGCAGAGGCATCCTTATTGCTCCCCTTTTACTTTTACCAACCGCCAGTGATGGTAGGGCATGGGCTTGACGCTGGAGCGCCAGCCATCTTCAGAGCTCCCAAGCAGGATACCAGGCTTTTCCTGTGGCACTCTTATTGGCTTTAAATCTTCAGAGTTCAGACAGGTTTCTTTAAAACATGACATTCCAGTCAAAGTTTCCGGTTAATAAAATTACTATTGAAAACTGGTCTTATTGATTTCATGCAAAGAAATGTATTGCCATGACTTATTAAGCATTGCCAGATTTCAGAGGAATTATATAAGGAGAAAAACATACTGATTTGCTTTAAGATTTTCTGATTTTTTTTGTTAGTTCTTTTAATGTTTCTCTTTTTCTTTTTAAATTTTATACTTTCAGATTAGCCTTTAAACTTTTTTTTATATTTTTTAAAAATGCACAACTATGCTTCAGACTTTTCATTCCAAATAGGCTTTTCCCAGCTCTCTACAGCGAGGTTTGTACTATCCCTGATAGTACAGGCTGCCAACTGTTAGCTGTCTTTTAATAGAGATTAAAACTTGATGGGTATTCTTCTTTGCCCAGTTGGGCACCTGCCCTCTTGGCAGCCAGACACCCTCTACTCTTGGGGTTCACCCCACACAGTTCCCTTCCAGGATAGCCAATATATATTCAAATCTGCAAGAGAATTAAAGGTTAATATAACATATCAATATAATGAAACATAATATTGGCATCATGGCCGCTTCAGGCAGCCAAATCCTCCGCTACTAAACATGAGATATGGCAGGGCTATCTAAACATTTTAGGGAGGTGACTAAAGTCCACTCTTTGATCTTTCTATATAAGGTAAAAGTGTCCTTGTCTTTCTGAAGCCATGTCTATGAAGATGCAGGCATCATCTGAGTCTATTATACAATTTTCTGCAGGTATAGTCCTTTTCAAGTTGGGGTGAGTCCTGGGGTCGTGAATTTTTTTATCCACATTGAGTCCCCAGGCTGGAAAGGATGTACAGAGTCCGAGGTGGCACTGGTAGGGCATCTTGAACAAGCTTATGGGTGGCTTGTAATTTCTGTAAGAGATCACGTCCAAGTAAGGGGTACAGGCATTCTGGCATGATTAGAAACGAATGAGTTACCATGTTCTTTCTGAGGTCCACAGTCCTCTTTGATGTCCAAGGAAAAAGGCAGTTTGTCTGGTGGCTCTTAGAATTGGTGCCTTCTTAGATGTTACTGGTCCCATTGGCTCTGTCAAGACTGAATAGGCTGCTTCAGAATACATCAGGAAACTAACCGGGGGTTCTATTTATTTATAAATATTTATATCTAAGTAGACATATAAACATTAAATAAACATTTATATTTATACCTTTTCAGTGAACAAGTACTTTTACAGTCTTGGGAATTTTGGCAGATAACAGGAACACTGCCCAAGTCCCCTGGTGGTGGCCTGACAAGAACAGATGTGGGGGCCTTTACTGGGGGGTATAAAGTTTCCATTCTTCCTCTCTCGGCACTGCTAAGGACAGGATCATTGGAGAGGTCTCTTCACCTAGGCAAGGCTGTGCTGAGCCATCTGGGGCAAAAGTGGTTTCTGCTTCCATTAGAGGGACCAGGTCAACTGGTAAATATAGGAATTCATGAACCACCTGATGGCCACCTAACTGACATCGGTGGGGGCGGCAGAACAGTCTGCAGCTGTGGTCCCGTTAGCTCCAATCATGGTGACTTCCTGTCCTGAGAGGGGAGCTACCTTCTGAGTAACTACCGAGTGCTCTGCCGCTATATCAATCATAAAGTTCATAGTCTGGCCCCCGTTCTTCATTTTGACCATCGGCTTATGGGGGCCCAGTTGGAAAAAGCCCAGTCTGTCCTAGTCGGTATCAGCTGCTGACAGTCCGAGGAGGTCTGCCTCAGGCGGCTCTGGCTAATAGCGGCTGGGTGGTTTGGATGGTCTTGCCAGCTTTTTCTGGCCTGCTTCTGCCCTGCCTGCCTCTTTACTTCTGCTACTGAACTTTACTCTGTTCCTTCTTACACACGCAGAACTGGACCCAAGACAGCGAGGTTTGAGCAATTTTAAAATTCCTTAATATATATTGTATCATTCATGTTGCAGGGAGGGACCGGGTTGGCTCCTCCTGAATAAAAGAATTAATCAAAATAAGGTTTATTTTCTAACTTCATTTGTCCTTGGGTGTGGACAACAAATGATACTAATCAGATTGACATAAACGATTTAACCTTTGTTTAGGGAGGCAAACGCAAAGCATTTGCTTCCAGCTTATTGGTCTATTATGCATTTAATTTTCTTAAAATATATTCTGGCACAGGAGAAAGTTGTTTTATTGTACACAGATAGTTTAACCCCTATATAACTGGGCTTGGACCTTTGCCCAGCAAACTGCAATCTATAAGTTCAATATGCAGCCTCTGGTTCTTCTAACCCAACGAGGTTTCGGCCAGTCTCTGAGTTAGACTCCTCCTCTCTTGGAGAATTTTAAAGTCCTGATGGCTCTCGGGTCCAGGGAGAGTGCCCTTTTGTTAACTCTTAGGGCCCTGCTTTCTTGCCTTTCTACCAGTTCCCTTTGTGGCAGAGCAGCAACCAGGCCTTTTTCAAGGGAGTGCACTTGAAGGGGATATCAGCCCCTCCTGTGAGCCAGCTGCTCCACCTAGGGTCTCCTGGGGCCCGGCCAGAGCGTCCTCCAGCAAATCTCCGAAGCCACTGCCCTTTCACAGTGGTATGGACTCAAGCAGGGGGTTCACTGGATGTAGCCTGCAGCGAAGCGCTTTCTGGCTTCTGCCTGCAGCTGCTCGTGCCCACGAACCCTGCCCCGCAGCACGCTCGGCACCGTCAGCTCCAGCACCTTGGCATTCTCCAGCTTAGCCTGCACCTTGGTGTCCGCCAGCAGCTGCTGCAGCTCCTGTAGGCTCTCGTTGATCCATGCATGTGCAGCTTCTTCTCCACCAGGGGCTTCAGGGCCTTGCGGGCAGCTCAGGCACTCAGCCCCGCCTTCTTTGACCTGGCTCTCAGGGGCTGAGTCTGCCTGGCAAACAGTTCTAAATCACCAGGGCGGCTGCGGGTTTTAATACATTTTAAATGTATTTTATTCTTAAGATATATCTAGATCTTTTGTGATCAAACTAAGAACAGGTATTGGTCTAATTTAGCATTGGAAGGGTTAAAAAGAATAACCCAGGGCAGAGAAAGACTACATTGTTTACAGTTACTTCTTGTGATTTTGAAGTTCATTGATAAGACCTGTTAGGTCTGCAGCCAGTAACTTAACTGCCAACACCTCCACCCCCTTTCTCTCAGCCCAGGCCCGATTGCTTTTCCTCACAGAGTCGGCCTGGAAATATAACGGGTGCATCTGTAACATTCAGTTACAGATGCTTTCAGAATCAGGATGAGGGAGGAAGGGAAAGACCAATTGAAAACAGCAAGTTAAATAAAATACAGTCACAGGCAGTAAATCTCTCCGAGACCTGCGGAGCTGTCCACTAAAGAGAAAAGAAAACCATGAATAACAAGTTCTTTGAAATTTGCTACTTTGTTAATTTGCTAAGCAAACAGTTAACTTGAAAAGACTTCTCTCTTGCTTTTCTTACAAGCAATCTTGGAATTTAGCCAGCTTTTAATTCTATCCTAGAACTTCAAAATTTCAATTTAATACAGCGAATTTACAACCCAGGAGAGAGCAACTGATAGAAATTTATATTAACTAAGTGGGTGGATTCCCCTTTAATAGTGAGCAAAAGACTCCGAGAACAAAAATGATTCTTGCAGCTGCTAAGAGATTTTGCAGACTATTTCGGGGTCCAGCCTAAGCCTTCAGCCAGATGAATTAACAGAAATGCAAAATAAATCTAAGTAATTTTCACTTTACACAGACTAGTAGTGAGCAGCCAAAATAGACAAAACACTTGTATTCACATTCTCTCTGGAGCTGAGCAGATAAACAAAACAATGCCCAACTCCCCAGATGAGCGTGGGGGCACTCCTGGCACCCATGTTCCAGAACAGAATTTTCAACCAACGTTTTGGTGAGAACCTACCGGAGGAGTTAAGACTGCGTCTAGTCCCCCCTCTCGGTAGCAAATTGGCTAGTCCCACACAAACAAACAGCTGTCCATTCATGCTTCCTCAATGTTTTAGCATTTATTTCAATTTCACAATCTCTATTGTATCCCTTTAAAAATTTTTTTAACATGTAATTAAGAACAGCAGGTTTACTTTTTCCCGACCTCATGATGATCGGTGACAAGAGACAGACAAGGGAGGGGGTGACCCGTTTTCACAGATCCTCACTCAGATGCCCGCCTGACCAAAGTTGTGAAGCCACATAAAGGAAAGGAGAGGGCAGGTCCCCTCCTACCACATTCACACACTTTCACCAGACATCCATTCAGCAAAGGCATTTAGCTATCACAACACACAGTTTTTCCCAATTCAATCCGAATCTTAAACTTTTAGCAAATATTCAGCATTTCTCAATCAGTAACATTTTTAAGAATAAACTTAAAAAATGCAAGACATAAGTTTTTTATCATTTGAACTCAGTAAGCTTCAAGGTCCCAAGTTCCCAGCGGTTCTGGGAAACCACACCTGAGGCTGGCAAGCAGGTTTGGCCCAGCCTTTGACTTTAAAATTATCATAATGCTTAAAGGAGTAGTTTGAGTCTGTCCCATAACGTCCGTCCAGTAAGTCCACAGAAAACAGAAAAAAAACACAAACACAGACAAATACAGTCTTCCAACTCTATGGAAGCAAAACCAAAACAACCTTCCGACTCCGCAGAAGCAAAACTACAGATTAGACGATGGCCATGCGCCAACTGGCGGGAGTGACCCGCCTCGTCTCAGATTGAGGGGTTTCTGCGCCCCTCCAGATGGAGGATCGGAGCGTCCCCCGATTCCTCCCGCCCGTGGCCCCCCCGTGCATCCACTTAGGCCGTTTCAGGCATTATAGATTTCAGAAGTGAGCTCACACAGGACAGAACACACAGAACAGAATAGACAACACACAGACACTTAACACGGTCAGGCAGACACCCCGGATTGGGGTCCCTCGTGGATTTTGGGGATCCTGGACGAGCCCCCAAATGTTATGCCCAGAGTTCGGGGTCTCCAATAATCCACCACCAGGGAGCCTTTTCCGATGCAAAAGCAAAGGGTCTTTTATTCAAGCCCGGGACTTGGTCCCCCTCCTGCCTCCATTTCTGGATGCAAGAGAGAGCCCCGAGTTCTAAGAGAACAAAGAATTTATAGGGCTTGGGTCAGGGGATGGGGGCTCACTCGGACCACTGATTTGGCCGATTCTGGTTGGTTGAGTGATGGCCGGGGGGGCTAATGATGCAAGGGTAGGGTGCAGCTAGGGTCTGGTTACACAAAGACAGGAGGTGGCTAGTATACTTTTGGCCTTGGGCTAGTTTCCTTGCGTTCCTATTGGCTGAGATAAGGGCTGGCTGAGCAATTGATACATTCTATGGCTTTTGCTTGAAGAGGAGTTAGGAACACGGTTATCAGCCCCGTTCTGTTCTTTCAGTCCACTGATGGGAGGTCCATGGCTTTCCTTCTACCAAGAATCTTGGGTTCTGGCTCCTTCAAGGAAAATGGACAGGAGATGGAAAGGCAGCAGTTACCGCCCATTCCCAGTCGTTAGAAATCCTGAGTGGGGTCAACCTTGGAAAACTGCCACCAAGAGAAAGGGTCACATCCCGTGGATGCGTGTTCCCACACTGTGAAGGCATTCAAGGGAGACTCAGACCCCTAAGACACCCAGTGGTTCTGGGAGGGCTCAGGGGCAGGAGCAGAGATAAGGGGAAAAGCCAAATGGCTCCCCCATGTGTGCTGGGCACTGGGACTGGAGATTCCTGAGTATTCATGTTGATTCACACTTGGACTTGAGTTACTGCCTTTTTTTTTTAGCTTATATACCTATGCTCTATATGCTTATCCACTATTCCAATTACCAGCACCCTATTCTGGCAGCTGGGCCTTCTAGCTCTACCCATCCACAGCGCCCCTCCCCCAACACACACACAACTGGAAAGCTTACATGGAGCTTACTTTCACTTTCTTTATTATGTTTTATTGCTTAAAGTATTACAAAAAATATTACATATATCTCTTTTTTTATTTTTTATTTTGGAGCTTACTTTTTAGCCCAGATCTTTTCAGACTAGTTACCATTTGAGTTTGTGGTTTTTTTTTTTCCTGCTAGAAAGTGTTAGTTGGAAACATTTGAGCTGCCAGGGATATTCAAATAATGTTGCAGGAAAGGGCCAGATGATCCTTTCTCCTTTGTTACAGGATCTGCACCCCAAGGTGACATTTATTCTGTTGAGCACCTTTATTAGGTAGTGGAAGGTCCCACATCACTCTCCCAGAGCAGTAGGCACCAACTTGCCTGAAGTTCCATAATTGAGGTTGGCCCCTCAAGTGATCTCTTTGTCATAACAATGAAAGTTTACCAAGTGACTTAAATTTACCTTAGGTTTCAGAGTATTTTAGATTATTCCTCACATGGAAGACAGTCAACAGAAAGCTCTGAATCAAAAGTAGGTTATTGGTCCTTAAAATTGCTAAGGGCCCATCCATGACCGATAAATATCCATGGGTGACCAGTAGGATTGCATCTTCCAAGCCAATTGGGGATAGACAGGGAGATTAAGCATCGCTCTCATAAAGATCTGCTGGTTCAGAATCTGAGTAGTTAGAGAAGGAATAGTAGTAGTCCAGCCCAGGTCCTGGCTTCTATTAGTTTTCTTTGGTTTGTATGATTTGCTGCATAAAGAAGGGAGCATGGTGTTATCTGACTTCATGGGGAAATCTATTTGTACATTAATTTAGTTGTTACTTACATAATAGCTGAGGTACACTGAAATACAAAGCGCAATGTAAGTACAGGTAATAACCAAAATTCATAACATTTTCAGAAAACTGCAACATTTGAATATGAGAAACTATGAAAATTCCACATTGGTATTTCTTTGGGAATCCAAATAATTTCAAGAAATAAATGTCAGGACTAGATTTTTACTTTAGTTTAAATTTTCTGAGCATATCTTTTTGCCGTATCATCTCTTTTAATTCTCCTAGCAAACTTATAAAATAAGGAAGTAAGTTTCTTATTTTGTAGAGGAGAACTGAGCCAAAGATAAGGACTTGTTTGATAACAAATAGCTATTGGTTATAGAACTAGGGTGTCTGAGTTCTAGAAACTTATAATAATGTCAAGCTAACTCTAATTAATTCACTGAATTATACTGCTCTCAAATCATGACGGTTACAATTTTTTGTTTTGTCCTTCATAAAACAGTTGTGGAATTTACAAATTTTAAGTGTATGGTATCATTAACATTGCAATATTAGCTCTGATATTATCTGAAATATCCTAAGAATTTACTATATTTTGAAAATATTTTTATATTAATATTAAGAGAGTAATGTTATTTATCACCAGTTTTGTGCACAGCAAGCAACAGCTAACTTCTAAATATAAAGAAGAAAGGAGGCCTCAAAAATCTGAATATAGCACTCCCTGGTAAAACCTCTGATAGTGAATTCCTCTTGGAGTTCCTGCCATAGATGAAGTAAGAGTGAGAAAGTTTGATAATGAGAGAGCAGGGAAATAATACCAAACAATGTGAAAGTTGCATGTATAGTTTTTCTAATCTCTTTCTTCATAGCATAGTATTCAGTATTAATAACAACATTAAAATCTGGGGCAATATCATTTGAAAAGAAATTCATTTAGTTAGTCCTTATCCCTAAAATCCCATAAAATATCTTTATGTAAAAAAAATTATGTTTGGATGGTGTATGTTTCCTCTATGTTCATATTATTCCAAATTGTACCTGTTCTAAAATGGATCTTTTGTTTAGTTTTCATTGAAATGGGTTATATTTTGCAAGTACTTGTTATTACATAGAGATTTGTCTCACAAAAAAAGAAACTAAAACTCGGAACTCAACAATACTTTCCTAATATCACAAACAAATGGCAAAGAATAAGAACTATACCCCTTAGCCAGAGTGCAAGAATCTCAATGAGATAGTGTTTTAAAGATGTCTACCCATAGAGCGGAAGTCAGAAAAACAATACCTGTTGGGAAGCATAGCGTATTGTTCACATTATGCCAAGAAGATCTCATTATATCAACTTTAATCCTCAGAAGTCAAAACAGAAGGAGATATGTTCACTTCATTAATTTGATAATTATCAGGACACTGGGATTTCTTTAGAACAGTGGTTCTCAACCTTCCTGATGCCGTGACCCTTTAATACAGTTCCTCATGTTCCGGTGACCCCCAATTTTATTGTTATAAATTGAACATAATTAAAGCATAGTGATTAATCGCAAAAACAATATGTAATTATATATGTGTTTTCCGATGGTCTTAGGCGACCGCTGTGAAAGGGTCGTTCTACTCCGAAAGGGGTTGCAACCCACAGGTTGAGAACCACTGTTGTAGAACAAGATGCTCTATTGTCATTGGTGAAAAAATAATCATAATAAATATTCGCAAAGCCCAACGAGGGACTCAACAAATTACAGTAAACGTACAAAAATGTTTCTCAGTAACAAAAATGCCAGATATGTTACCTAGTTCATTGTGCAATCTGAATTGTGTGAAGAGTCTACGGCCATACCACCCTGAACGCGCCCAATCTCATCTGGATTCTGTGAAGACACCTTGGACTTAGTCGACTTTATCAGAGGACTTGTGTAGGTTGGTTTTGCAAGTGATAGGAAACACTAAAATGAAATAGTGTTTTGACCTTGAAGATATGTGTAATACGGGAGAGCTTCCCCAGGTTTATTTCTCTCTTATTTTTTTAAAACAAAATTTTCACAGAAAATATCAAAATTCAGTTACTCATTTTTCAGCTTAATGATACGCCATTTAACTCTCAGGCGTCTTTTAGGTACTTGTTACTGTGATGTTGCAGAATTCAAATACCGTCCCTGCCTCCAAGAGCTTGTTAATATCACGCCATCTATATTATTTTCTATTCTTTATTCAGTGCTTATTAGGTGCCATATCACATTAAGTGCTTATGAATATAGTTATTTATTCTTTCATATGCCTGAGTAATACATCAGTCTCTCTCTCTCTCCATATATATATATATATATATATATATATATATATATATCACATATACAAAACACATATACATAACACATCATCTTTATTCATTTATCTATGGGAAGAATCCTGGTTGCTTCCATATCCTGGCTATTGTGAATAATGTTGCAGTGAACATAGGAGTGCACAGATATTTTCCCCCCAAAATGCGTGTTTATATATATCTGTTGGGTAAATACCCAGATGAGGAATGGCAGTTCTGTTTCTAATTTTTTTAGGAATCTCCATGCTGTTTTCCACAATTACTGTAGCGATTTATATTCACATGAACAGTGTGTGAGGCTTTGTCTCTTCTCCATGTCCTCAAAAACACTTGCTCTTTATATTTTGAGAACAGCCGTTCTGAGAGGAGTGAGGTGGTACTTCTCTGTGGCTTTAATTTGCATTTCCCGGATTAGTGAGGTTGAGCTATTTGTTTCCTTGAATTTTTTTAAACATGTTTTTAATTATTTTTAGAGAGAGAGGAAGGGAAAGTGAGAGAAACATCAATGAGAGAGAACCATCACATCCATAGGCTGCCTACTGCACGCCACTGCTGGGGTTGAGCCTGCAACTGGAGCATGTGGCCTGACCAGAAATTGAACCAGGAACCTCTCAGTGCATGGGACAGCTCTTCATTCACTTAGCATTACTGGCCTGGCCTGTGGGTTTCTTTTAAATAGGGAAAACACTGAGAGACTTGGAGTTGACTTCCCCTAACTTTTGATGCACTTGGGTTACATCCCATGCTCATTCTTAAATCCTTTAGAGGTAAACCAGTTTCTTTAATGAGCTTAGTATAATCATAACTCTCTTTGGAGCTGGGGGGATAACACCTTCTTTGTGTATCAGAACAGTAAATGTCCAAATACAGTTGTGGTTCTCCAGCAATAAGGAAGACTAAGGTAGGGAGCCAGCAATACTTACTACAGGGATTCACTGGAGTTTTTGGCAGAAGACTAACAGGATTACATATGATTAGGTTCCTCTGTTTGTGGTGGGATGCAGGGATCAGCAAGATTTTTCTTTTAAAGGGCCTGATTTTAGTCCATGTGGTCTGTCATATCTACTCAAGTGTGCCATTGTAGTGTGAGCGCAGTCCTAGAGAATCTGTCAGTGAATATGCATGACTGTGTTCCAGTGAGACTATTTGCAAAACCAGATGGCAGTTTGTATTTGGCCTGTGGACCGTACATTGCTGACCCCTCCTGTAGAGGATAGATGGAAGGAAAACACATAAAGAGATGGGAGACCAAAGAATATTTTGCCTCTGGACTAGCATAAGTCTACTATGAAGATTTCAAGCATCCATGCTGAAATGAGTCCGGAAGCTCAATTCATTCCCTTTAAAATGTTGGTGTTTTTCTACCTTTATGTCTTTCTCATTTGTTTTGCTTAAAAAATATTACTAATTTAAGAAAGAACAATAATAGTTGGTAGTATTTTTCCCGCTGTGAATGCCATCATCTAGAAGCCCATATTTGACTAGGGCACTTGACAGTAGCAAAATACAGCAGAGACGGTAGATCTTGTGATGATTGCATGTAAAGACTTACTGAGGAGAGAGAACTCTAAGGTGATTCATAGGTTTCTAGGTCGTGCACTTGCATTTTTTTCAGTTGTGTTGTTAATCCTCACATGAAGGTATTTTTCCATTGATTTTTAGAGAGAGTGGAAGGGAGAGGGAGAGACAGAGAAACATTGATGTGAGAGGGACATGTCAATCGGTTGCCTCCTGCATGCTCTCCAACCAGGGACAGGGAACCTACAACCAAGGTACTTTCCCTTGAACGCAATCACACCTGGGACAGTTCAGTCTGTGGGCAAGGGCTCTATTCACTGAGCTAAACCAGTTAGGGCCTGAATTGGCATTTGGAATGGACATGAAGACTAGGTCTTTAACCGATCGGAAGGAAAGAGCAACAGTTCATGAAGAAAGACCAGTATTTTCCCATACAGGTTGAGTTTAATGAGTATCCTTGGATATCCCTATATTTTGGATAACATTTCTTTCACTTTTTAGTTGTCCTGTCAAAAACTGCCTTTAATAGGTGAGCCACGATAGTGTTTAATAGGAACTTTTTAAAAAGATTAGTAATAAAGAAAAAGAACTCTGCAATCATTAGAACACTGTTTTATTAAATACTAGAGGTCTGCCTGCACCGATGGGGGACGATTGGGGGTGTGGCCAGCCAGGAGATCAAATGTTGGAAGCTATAGCTTTCCTCAGGCTGGATCTAATTATAAAGGATGGCCAAAAGAAAACCCACAACAGAACTGTTTTGCATTTCACGTGCCATGAGATGAAGTTGTTTATGTGTTGTTTGCAAACATATATCAAGATGGATGATGGCCCTTTAATGATTTTTGCGTTCTTTCTGGGACTCTACTCTTAGTTTAACAATATGATCTTCATGCTTGTTTGTTAAAAGGCTTTTCTCTTTTTGAATGTGCCTGTGCTTCACTGTTGCTCCTGGCAGCCTGCAGATCCTCTTTTCTACCCCATTTAAAGAGAGATTGAAAGCTCACCTAATCGGCAAGTCACTGCAATTTCACAAAATCCCCGCAGCCTCTCTACATTTCTCCGCAAAGGACCGCCATCCATTAATGCTTCTGTCGCCTTTTTGGCTAACTTGGAAGGTCTCCTGGGGCTTCAGGCCATGGAGGGAGAATTCCACACCTTGGCTGCAATATTAGCAGAGCCCTCTGGAGACTCTGGTTGGGGTCAGAGGGACTGATAATTATTTTCGTGTGCTTGCACTAACTGTACATGCACCAGGGAGCCAGGGAGAGATTTAGGAGTGTTTGGGGTCATTCGGGTTGGGGGTCGGCCAGGGGGAGGAGCTGCAAGTGGTGGGCGGTCGGATGAACCCCTAACCAGGGTTTTGGGGGCCGACTGGGGGCTGAGCCAGCCAGGAGGGGGGGCCGAACAAGGTCAGTTGAGGCTGTTTGGCTGTTGCAGTGCATGTCATAGCCACCAGTCTTTCTGGTCATTCTGGCATAATGGTCGCTGGGCTTTTATATAAATAGACTAGAGGCCTGGTGCACAAAAATTTTTGCACTGGGCGGAGGGAGGGGGGTCCCCCAGCCCGGCCTGTGCCCTCTTGCAGTCTGGGACCTCTTGGGATATAACGACCTGCTGGCTTAGGCCTTCTCCTGGGTGGCAGAGGGCAGGCCCAATCCCTAAGTGCAGCCCATGGTCAGGCTCAAAGCAGGGCCGATTGAGGAGTTGGGGGGCCGCCCCATCATGCACAGAGCAGGGCGGATCGAGAGGTTGTGATGCCACCCTCAGTCACGCTCAGGGTAGGGCCAATTGGGGGGTTGGGGCACCACCTCCTGTCACACTCAGGGCAGGGTCGATGGAGAGGTTGCGCCGCCACTGATCAGGGGGTTGGGGTGATGCCCCCTGTCACTCACAGAGCAGGGCCCATGCGGGGGATTGGGGCTCCGTACCCTGTCACACAGAGCAGGGTCGATCAGGGGTTTGAGGAGCTCCCGCCTGTCATGCACAGAGTAGGGCCGATAGGAGAGTTGGGGCACCACCCCCTGTCACACACAGAGAGGACGGATCAGAGGGTTGGGGCGCTGCACCCTGTGAAAGGGGAAGGTGTCCCAATGCCTAGATCAGCCCTGCTCTGTGCCTGATAGAGGGGAGCTCCCCAATCCCCTGATTGCCCTGCAGCTCTGTGTGTGACAGGGTTGAGCCATAACCTCTCCATCGGCAGGGCCAATGGGGAGGTTATGGCTCTACCCTGTACACACAGAGCAAGGCCCGTGGAGGGGGGTTGGGGCGCCACTCTCTATCACCCACAGAGCAGGGCCAGTCAGGTGGTTGGGGCGCCGCCACTGTCACACTCAGGGCAGGGCCGATGGTGAGGTTATGGCTCTACCCTGTCACACACAGAGCCGCAGGGCAATCAGGGGATTGGGGAGCTCCCCTCTATCAGGCACAGAGCAGGGCTGATCAGGGCGTTGGGACACCTTCCCCTTTCACAAACAGAGCAGGGCAGATAGGGAGGTTGTGGCCCCGCCTCCTGTCACACACAGAGCCACAGGGCGATCAGGAGATTGGAGAGCTCCCCCCTATCAGGCACAGAACAGGGCTGATCAGGGGGTTTGGGCGCTGCCCCCTGTCATGCTGATCCCTGTGCCGGGAGCCTCGCTGCTCCGGTGATCCTGGTGCCGGGAGGCATATTACCCTTTTACTATATAGAATAGAGGCCTGGTGAACGTGTAGGGGCTGGCTGGTTTGCCCTGAAGGGTGTCCTGCATCAGGGTTGGGGTCCCCACTGGGGTGCCTGGCCAGTCTGGGTGAGGGGCTGAGGGCTGTTTTCCGGAAGCGGGTGACTGAAGCTCCCAACCGCTCCTTTTTTTCTTTTTCTTTTGTTTTAATTCTGGGCCAACTTCAGCTCTGAGGCCTCGCTGCTGAAAACATCGATACAATGTTGCGGTCCAGCTGGCTGAAGCCTGGCTGAATGAAAGCCGGTTTCTGGGGTTTTGTTTAGCTTATTATTTGCAACATAGTACATAGTTGCTTAGAGTTGCAGCTGAGAGGCCGGCAGCGGCAGGCGGGGAACATTGGAGTCCACAGTCACTGGAGCAAGCAAGTCTCCCTGCTCCCATCAGTGCATGACTGCCAGCCGCCATCTTGGCTGACAGTTAATTTGCATAAGGATATGCAGATTATCCAATGGGAAGGGTAGCAGTCGTACCCTAAGTACCATGTTTCTCTTTTATTAGTGTAGATGATAATTATTTTTTTTCAGTTTTCCTAGTTAGTTGATTATGATAAGGAATTAAACCCTGTTCAGTTGGAGAAATTTGTCAGTGAGATATCTTCCTTTCCTTTATAGGAACTTTGCTATAGAACATACTGTCAAGCATTGGGATTCTGTATTTCTTATTCTGACTAAATAGGAATGTTGCTCGTTTCACATAATTTTCTGACACCATTGATTCATTTATCCCTTTCATCTGTTTATTCAGGTTGTTATAGATCTACAGAAAACTCGAAAACAAGGAAGGATGGAAGCAAAGTCAAGGACAGGTATTCAGTGAAATCAACTTCTCTATTGTAATCATGTATAACACATCAATCCAAATAACATTTTCACATAATGCAATTGTGTTAGATGTTTCTAAATACCCCCCTAGGTTTGCTTATTCACTAGAAAATTTTACAGGACTCAGCATATAGGTGTGCTCACACGTGAGTTTTATTACAGTGAAAGGTGTATAGTAAAATCACCAAAAGAGAAAAGGTGCATGTGACAAAGTGCGGCAGACATCTGGTACAAGCTTCCCAGAGTCCTCACCCTGTGGAGGTACCAGGATGTGCTTAGTTATTCCAGTGTCAAATTCTAACAACACACATGACACATGTCATCTACCGGTCTGGTTAGATTCAGTGTCAAGGTTTTTATGGCACACTAGTCACATAGACATCTTCCCCATAGCATGTACCCAAATTCTAGATTCCCAGAAGGAAAGCAAGTGTTCAGTAAGAACCTCATGACTTGTGCAAAGTATTTAGGCACAGGGAGTCACACTTATCATTTAGGGAAATGTGGAAAGCCTACCCAGATTCAGGTTTTCAGACACCAACTGAAGGGTAGGCATTTAAGCAGGACTTTCTAAGGATAGCAATCTTAGGCCTGCTGCATGGAAATTTTCTACACAGCAGGAATAGCCCTGATGGAATTTTTGGCTTTGGCCTAAAATTATGTTTTTAAAGCAAGTAATATGGTAATATAACATGGTATTGGTTTCAGTCCCATCATGTATAATTGCTTGCAGTGCTGGCCACTTTTGTGTTTCTTGGTGAGTATTTCACAGGTATTTGTACCTAAATTACGAGGGCAATCTTAAGGTCCTCTCTTTGTCATTAAGCATTGCCATTTTCATTATGAAGTGTCTTAGAGTGGGCCTCCTTGAATTCATCTTGCATGGGACTCTCTTTGTGTGCTGTACTTGTGGTCCTTGTTTTTCACAGGTCAGGGAAGTTTCAAGTCATTTCTTCAACTAGGTTCTCAATTTTTTGCACATTCTCTCCTCTTTCTCTACAATGTGGATGTTCCTATGGTTTGTGTTGTCCCTGATGTCATTGAAACTCGCTAATTTTTTAAAGAAAAACAATTTTTCTTTAATTTTTTGCTGCTGTAATTGGGTGCTTCCTGCTGCCTTGTCTTCTAAGTCAAATATCCTATTCTTTGCTTCATCTAATCTGCAGTTGATTCCTTCTGCTGTATTCTTCATTTCAGATATTGTACTCCTCATTTCTGAGTGGTTATTTATGTGGATTCTTTGTCATTTTTAATAATTGCTATCTCTGTGTTGAAGTTATTATTACATTCCTTGAGTATCTTTGTAACCATGTTATTGAACTCTGTATCTGATGCGTATTTTCTGTCCATTTCATTTTGTTATTTTTTTTGAAACTTTCTCTGTTCTTTCATTTGGGGAATGTTTGACTCCACATTTTGTCTGACTCTCTCTATTTGTTTCTGTATATTAGTTAGATGTGCTTTGCATCCTAGTCTTGGAATAATGGCCTTATGTACTAGGTGTCTTTGAATCTCATTGGCACAATCTTTCTGATCACCTCTGTTAGGTGCTCTTGGAATGTCACTTGTGTGTGTT
The DNA here is from genome assembly GCF_028538775.1 of Myotis yumanensis. Taxonomy (NCBI): domain Eukaryota; kingdom Metazoa; phylum Chordata; class Mammalia; order Chiroptera; family Vespertilionidae; genus Myotis; species Myotis yumanensis. The sequence goes on along the minus strand of NW_027223771.1, from coordinate 18,487,455 downwards.
CTGTGAACCCCCTTTTTAAAGCCTTGATAGCTGTTGGCCTGCTTGTGCAATGGGTTGATCTTCAGGCTGGCTGACTATACACGGTATACAAGCTGCTGTGCAAAGGTGACCCTATGTTGAGCAATTCATGCCAGCTCAGTTTGCTGTATGCCCCGATCTTCATTTGGGTGTTCTGCTTGTGGATCTAATTGGGTCATGCTCTCAAGTCCCCCCACCTAACTCTCAGGTTTGTTGGTTCTGGGGCCTCTTGGAAAGGATTCTTCTGCAAGTCAATGTCATTCTCTGCCTGTGATTTCCCTTGGGGTACCTGTGTGGAGCTATAAACAGATCGAGTATTTGTGACTACCTCTGTTGGGCCTGGGTGCACCTGGGAGGGGCCAGCTGCACAGCAATGCCTCCTTCCACCAGCATCCACCAGCAAAAAGCCCAAGTCACTTGGAGATCCATCTCTGCCTACAAGCTTTCTGTTGGGGTCATTCACTGAAAGAATGCCCATTGGTATGTGAGTTGCATGAGGTAAGTGACTCATCAGGTAGGTGCAAGTGGTGTTTTCCATGTTGATACAGATTCAAACTCTGTTTCATTTTTGGGTGTCAGGGCACTCAGCACAAGTCCCAGGGTACACAAATGCCACTTATCAGCCACCAGATACCCGTGGACTGCTGTGATTGGGGTGGTATCAGGAAGACTATAGGGGAAGGCTATCAAAATTCATCAAGGCCCAAAGACCAGGATTTGACTGTATGAAGGGAGGGCTCAGCACTGCAATGGTGGCTTTAGTTAGATCAGCAAGGGAATAAAGACCCCCCAACCCAAAGTCACACTACTCAGTCTCTGACACCACCTGAATCCACCCAGACCTCTTTAGGAGATCTCCTTGAAACACCATGGGCCCGTACTCCTTTGCAGCATGTAGCTCCACAGGGTAGGGGACAAGGATTCAGGACGATGGTCTAGAACATTCCCCTGGCTGAGACCATAAGGAAGGGAGGGCTTGACATCAGGGGTGATGGATCTGTGAGCATTGTGGGAGAGGGACTCAGCACAGGGAGGGCACCCAGAGGCCACCCCCTCAGCGCTCTCTCCCAGCGCCACACAAAGCAGTCTCCTCACATGACTCTTAGGCCACTCTGAGCCACCCTTTCCTCATAGTCCAGGGTAGGTGGTGGGAAGGATATTATCAGCTGGGCCATTTGTGAGGGCTCCTGGGTTTCTAGCAGAATCCCACCTCTTCCTGGAGGGCAGAATCCCTGCTGATTTTTACAGCCAGATGTCCTGTGGGCTCCTCTTCCAGGCTCTGGTTCTCAGGGCTGGAAGCCCAGCATGGGGTTGAGACAACAAGCTCGTCAGGGGGACCACTGCACTGAGACATGCCTCTGCATTCTCATCCATCACAAGTGAATGTGGGGCCAGCCCAATTGAATCTCTGTCCTGGGAGTCATGTGAGGAGACTGCTTTGTGTGGCGCTGGTAGAGAGCGCTGAGGGGATGGCCTCTGGGTGCCCTCCCTGTGCTGGAGGCTTCTTCTATAGATCCTTGGTTATAATACTGATAATCAACTAGTCTTCAGTTGGTTATTCAAGTTTGTAGTTACATAATTGAGTTGTAATTCCGATCTGGTCCATGGAGAAAGTGAGTTTAACTTTCACCTCCTTTACTCCCATCTTGGATCACACTGAAAAATTCTGAAATGCACTAGAGGGACTCACTATTTAGGATAGGGTAAGGTGAAATATTTTAAGTGAGGAAGGCATTGTAATGTTAAAATTCAGCTACTAATTTATTTCTGATATATTTAGCACCTAATGAATTCTTTGATTCCAATAGTGTGACAATTAGGTTTGAGGGCGCATGTTTTTATATTAATTTAGACCAAGTCAAGATTTTCCTTTTTTTTTCTTCTCAGTTACAATTATTGATTTTGGGAATAGCTAAACATAGATTAAGAAATCTAACAGTTAATTTTAAAGTCTATTCTATTTTATCTTTGTTCACAATTGATCATTTGAGGATAAATTTATTTCAGAAACACATACCCCAACAGCCAAGGCATCTAAAAATCAAAGAAAGCATGTTCATTGTCCACCATTGCATCTGGAAAAAATGTCTCAAGAATCACAAATAAACAAGGCATGTGACAAAGAGGATACATCTTCATATTCAGGACTCTCTTTTGTGCAAAAGGATGAGGAATATGCGCATCAAGCAAGGCACATTAGAGACAGGAAGAATTTACAACTTTCCAAAGATGAGTCAAAGCAGAAGTCACGTGAATTTTCTGTAAAATTCAAAACCACTGATTGTCCTAAGGAAGAGCTACTACATGATAACTCTAAAGAAGGAGCAAGCTTAAGACAAATGCCTTCGAATTTGACAAGTAAAATGCTTGATTGTGAGGGAAAAGGTGCATTTGGAAAGACTATCTCTGCAGCATTACAAACATTTCCTAAACGAGAAGAAACCACTCTCAAAATTGTTTCTCCATCTCATGGACACCCCGGGTCTCCAGAAGACTCTCCGTGGGACTCTTCTTCTGAGCTTTCTTTAAGAGACAAGGAATTACACTCTGAAAATGATCACAAACCTAATGCTGAACAAGTTTTAAACAAAAATGAGCAAAGTTTTTATAATGATACAGTAAATGAAAAAGTAAGGACCCTAGTAGTTACATCTGGAGTGAAAGAAGACCAAGAGTTTCCTATGCAGATGACAAAAAATATGAACCCAAATACCACAGATTGGAATTTAGGCATCGGACCTACACCTCAGTCTCATGATCCAAAAAGCCATCCTGAATTGCAGCTTCCCTGCTGCAATGGAACAAAAATCATCATTGAAATGAAAAGCCATGGTATGCCTGCTGTTATAAATATTTATAAGGAAACAAAGCCAAATGAAGGCTTGTTCCAGAATCCATTATGTGCAGATAATTTCAATGCTAATTATTGTACAAGCATGGACTCTAGATTAAAAGATGTGAGTTCCTCTGCACTGCACAATGACAGAACATCTGGAGTATCTGTAATTGAAAAACTAAAGCAAGATATGCAAAGTCTTAAGAATGATATAGAAATGTTAAAAGTAAAGAAGCTGTCTTGGGAAAAAGAGAAAGTTCAACTTCAAAAAGAGGTAGAATTTCACTTGCTGTTACTCTTTGTTTTCTCTCTGTATCAATTCTCTGATCCATTAAGATTTTCCACTCTGGAAAAATATACTGTATGTAAAATGAGGTTGTCTAAGTATGCAATTGTATATATATATATATATATATATATATATATATATATATATATATACTCGGTCAACTAAATAGCAGGAGTATAGGAAAATATTCTCGTATAATCATCGATGTTTCTCTCTATCCCTCTCCTATGCTGTTTCCTAAAATCAATAAAAAATAAAAAAAAACACATAAATTGACCTAACCAGTTTGGCTGAGTGGATAGAGTGTCGACCTGTGGACTGAAGGGTCCCAGGTTAGATTCTGGTCAAGGGTATGTACCTTGGTTGCTGGCACATCCCCAGTGGGGGGGGGGTGCAGGAGGCAGCTGATTGATGTTTCTCTCTCATTGATGTTTCTAACCTCTATCCCCTTCACTTCCTCTCTCTGAAAAATCAGTAAAATATGTCTTTGAAAAAAAGAAAAGAAAAGGGGGAATATAATTTAAAAATTGTTCCATACTCTTGAATTAATTTGTATCCTCCTACTTTAAAATTTTCAAACTGATTCTATTATTCCTTGAATTATCAAATCACATGACTACTAATAGAAGAACGATTAACCTTAGAACTCAGATTTAATTCAGTGGACATTGATGATAAACATTTTAAATGTCAGCTTTTTTCACACTTCAAACTGATCTCTGAGTCATTGACTCAAAACTAAAGAAGACAATTCTAACTGTTCATGTTATACTTACTTTAAAAATGTATCATTTTTATTTTCTTTAGACACGAAGAGCATCTCAAGAAATCTCAGAGCCGTTAACATCTACGCATAACACTTCAAATAGAAGTCATTTGGAACTCAGAACACCACTTTTGCAAGCTTCTCAAGATGATAGCAGAAAGAGAAACAGAAAACCACTTGTGACTCTACCAAGAAGTATTGGAACACAGAAAATGTTTGGAAAGGAAACGAACTTTGTAAGTCAAATGCACAAGCAGAGAAAATAAATTTAACTCAGCAATTAGCCTCTAAACTTAAAACATAATTACTATTGTGCCAGGTTCATGAGATTAGGGGGGCATGAAAGCTAACTAAATAGTATAACTTTGGCAAATGAACTTACCATTCAAATGTTCTTCCAGGACAGTTGCATCTCTCCTCCTTTTTTGGTTTTATGTGCCTTTAGTTTTTTCCCCTTAATATTTTCATATAGTTAACCTGATCTACCAGTCTTTAAGCTGAATGTCTTGAAGCTCTAAAATTTAGCAATCCTATATAATAAAAGGCTAATATACAAATGGACCAAATGGTGGAACAACTGGTCGCTATGATGCATACTGACCAGTAAGGGGCTGATGCTCAATGCAGAAGCTGACCCCTAGTGGTCATTATGCACCCACAGGGGGAACACTGCTCAGCCAGAAGCTGCGCTCATAGCTGGCGAGTGCAGCAGCAGTGGCAGGAGCCTCTCCCACCTCCACAGCAGTGCTGAGGATGTCCAACTGACAGCTTAGGGCAGTGATGGTGAACCTTTTGAGCTCAGCATGTCAGCATTTTGAAAAACCCTAACTCTGGTGCCATGTCCGTATAGAAATTTTTTGATATTTGCAACCATATTAAAACAAAGATTTATATTTTTCATATATCGTTTATATATTTAAATGCCATTTAACAAAGTAAAATTTACCAAAAAAAATAGGAGTTCATGTGTCACCTCTGACACACGTGTCATAGGTTCCGCATCACTGCCTTAGGTCATCTATTGGACATCCCCGGAGGGCTTCCAGACTACAAGAGGGCACAGGTCCAGCTGAGGTACCCCCCACTCTGAGTGCATGAATTCCCTGCAAAGGGCCTCTAGTACTATTATAAAATCACTTGTCAGAATCCCCCTAAATAGAAACATTTAAGATAACAACTTAAACACAATGGGTTAAGTTACTCCAACACAATCAGGTACTTGGTAAATTTACTTTCTTGATTGTGACCTTTGTTATTATTACTAGAGGGCGCCTTTAGACAAACTGTCCTTTATAGTTTTCTACTCTATATAAAGACATACATGTTAAATAGGGAAGGATTACCATACGGGTGAGGGGCAGTATCATTGACAAAGTGGCTAAAACTAATGTGATCTGCAGGAGGAGGATGTGGGGAAGACAGAAAGGGCAGATCCCACCTCCTATGCCTTGGTAACAGTGGTATAAGCAATGGCCTCTGGAGCTGTTTTCAGTCATTTGATCACCAGCCAGGCTATCTTGTTCTCCCTTAGAGGTTGTTGCTCTAAATTATACCTCAGTGTCAAATGATTAACATCTCCAAGGTAATGAGTGTATTGTACAAGCGTGGTGAAGGCAAATGCTTTGCAGTGTTTTTAAGGGATAATTTTTTAAATCTCTAACGTGGCTACTAAATATGTCCAAGGGCATCTTCAAGGATCTTGTAAGTACCACCCTTCCAGAGGCAGAAAATATTACTTGATAAGCCATCTGCATCACTGACAGCCTCCTGACTTTGGATTCCTTAGCTGGGACCCCCTCTCCCCACTCCCTAGAAACATAAGTAGTTTCAGAACAGTTTAGAACCTATACTTGAAGAGAGTAACTCTGCTCTGATACATTTTCATTGTTAAAATGCAATTTAATGGGAAATTCCATGTATCATTGTGGCTACTTAAAAAAATGCAAGTCATTGAGGGAAAAATAAAATACTAAGTATCTGCTGTTTACAATCCTACAGGGCTCAGAAGCAGCCAGCAGAGGTCAGCACTGAAGTGCTCCTTCTTGCAGGAACAACAAAGCAGATGACTGAGTACTACTCATATGAGGCCAGTCCTGGAGACACCTTGTGGTGGAAATCCTGATTATAGTTTTACAGACAATAGAAAACTTGGTGGTTCCTACTCTGAGAATCTTTTTAATGAACCAAATAAACTTAAAATAATAAACTGATTAATATTTGTCTTTAAGTGAAAATTTTTGCCATCTTCTTGCATAGAGAACATTAATTGCTACTTTCCTTACAGCATTTTTATTTCAGTTTTTGTAAAATGTCTTGCTGAGCAGTTGTCAATTTTCTAAATACTGCAATGAAGGAAATATTTGAATTTTTATTTTATATATTTGCATTTTTAAGTGAAGTTCTCTTACGTCTATATCTTGCCAGCCCTTGAATGACTGATGACTAACATGGCAATGTCAGGACATCTTGATATAGCAACTAGCTTTTGTTGTGTATCAGTTATTAATATATCCATTCATTATCTCATTCATTGAGTTCTTAGTTCCATAATTCGATTGGTTCATTTTATAGTTTTCATCTTTTTGGTAAGGTCCTCCTTTTGTTCATTAATTGTATTCCTGAGCTCATTGAACTGACTTCTTGTATCTCGTTGAGTGTCTCCATGACTGCTGTTTTGATTTCTCTCTCCTTTATATCACAATCACCCATTATTTTGAGTTCCTTTCTGGAGAAGAGTCATTGTCTTCCTGTGTAGTTGTTACCTTGGTGGTCCATGCTGCTTGATGGGTTGTTCCTCTGCTGGTACATTTGAAGTGGTGAGCACTTTTCTTATTTAGGAACATTTTCCTTTCCACAATTCAGCAGGTGGATAATTTGAGGTCTTTCTTTAGCTGTCCAGTAGGTGGCAGGATAGCGCAGTTTTTGTTTTCTCTTACCTGTCCTACTTAAGCTTGGGGAGGGGGACTTCTCCTCACTTGCTAAGTAAAGCACTGGCACAAGGTTGCCACTGAATTAATTAGATGGAGTCAGAGCCTCAATCATTCACCAAGTCCTGATTCTGGCTGTGCCATGGGGACTGTTTCCATGTCTCCTGGGCTGGACAGGATCTGATTTCCCAAGTACATTTAGCCAATGTAGAGTCACTTGTTGTTCTTCAATTCATTTATTTGCTGTTTTGTGTTGTTTTCTTCTTTTCTTCTTCTCCTGGTGATCTGGGGATAACCATTTAGCCACTTGGCGCAAAAAGAACAAAGGGAAGAACAAAGACAAGTGTCCAGTGGCCCGCCCGGCTGTGTTGAAACGCTTTCAGTCCTCATCGTCCTTGAACATCCCACCCCCTTCAAAATAGGTTCTCCCTTTTCCAGATACTGGAGATTCCCTTCCATTTACCAGTTCCTCCACCAAATAACCTCCCTCATTTATGAAAAACCCACAAAAAAACCCAAAAAAACCCACAAAATGAATAAACCATAAAAAAGAAAAATCATAAAGACCACCAATGACCCCTACTGAAAGACCAGAGGACCCATGGTGGCCCCCTCCTCCTGATCCCAAAGCAGATCCGGAGCCTTCAAACTACCAACACACCTTCTGAAGACAAAGGCCTCCTCTCCTGTCTGCCTGCCGTACCCGGAGTCGCTGTAGAAGGAGGAAAGGGTTCCCGTGCTGCTTCCATTTTTTCTGTTAGTGACAATGCTGTTCCAGCCCTAAGGGTCACACCCCATTTGTGAAACTCCTGTCTCTACCTCCAGCCACTGGTATCTTTTCAACAAATCCACTTTGGCCTGGGGATGCTGTGTGTATTTGGCCGGTTCCTGACACATTTTGTTTCCTCTTGCTTACTAAAGGTGCTCATTGTGGGATGTACTAAACCTGGTGATTTGGGTTCTATAAAGACTTTTTTTTCCATTTGAGCTAAGGTACTGGGAAAGAAATGTTAACAGAGTCAGTACTCGGAGCACTTTGAGTTCTGTATCAAATAGACATTGATTCTTGGAACACACAAGGATGGGTTTGTAATAAAATGAGATGTTGTAAAAATGAGTTCTACTTTTCCTCACTGCTCGTCACTGGCAGTGCTGTTGGGGGGTTGGGTCTCTGGGCTCCCTGCTCATCCCCGCAGTCTCCCCGGCCCCTGGAATCCACCAGCTCCCTTTGCCAGGAGGTGAGAGCATGGGAAAGCAAAGTTTCCTGTTTACCATGCAAACAGCGTTTATTTTACGTTCCTATTAGTTGAATCCCATTTTTATATGGGATTTATATCAAAACAGGAGGTAAGCTTAAAGTGATCCGTTGGATTTTTCCAAGCCTACTCAACCAGGAAGTGTCAGGAGAAGGAGGCAGGGAGGAAGTCAGGTAGAGATCCCCTCCTCACCTAATGTAATGGTGTTCTGTCCAGCTGTCACCTGCATGCCCCCTTCCTTCCTCACAAAACCTCTCCTGTAAGGTGCCTCCTGTCACTTCCTTTCCTATTCTTTCCTGAGGTGCTGCAGCTGTGGGAACCACCCACTCAGCCAAGCTGCCCTCCCCAATGCTTTGAGCCAAACTGAGCAGCGCCACCTGCAGGCCTCCTCCCCTGCACCTTTGACTTTTGCAGGATCTGACACTGGCCAGTCACCCCTTGGAGCTCTCAGCCTCTGTCCTATGATTCTCTCTCCTCTGGGACAGGTTTTTCAGGGCTGACACTTGCCAGTCACTCTGCCCCTCACTCATTCCTTCCACAAACACTCATTGACTGCTTCCACCATGGAGGTACCTCCCTCCAGGCCCCCTCTGCAGGGTTGACCACCTGTTCCCCTAGGTCTGACGCTCCCCGCCTAAGCTTCAAGCCTGAGGTCAGCTGCCTTAGATCCTCTGTGCAGGCTACAGGCTTCCTCCACTCTCCCTGGCTCTTCTGGGCTCCCTAATAATTCAAGCAAACCAGCAGTCCATAACAGAAGCCAAAGCCTGTGGTGCAGGCTGGACCCGACCTCTTTCCATATCCCACATTTGATAGGTCCCCTGAAACTAAGAATGTGTGTGGAATCTTCCCACTCCATCTTAGATGATTGTCCTCATCCCAGGTCCCATACACACCCCATTCCCTGGGTCTTGCCAGGGACTGGTCAGCTGGTCTGCCTGTGTCCCTCAACTTTTCAGTCCTATGGCACCTCTCGGCATTCACCCTGGGTGACCTTTCCTTTTGAACCTTCCCTACCTCAGCCTCCACACTAGCTACTCCCATCCCTTCGTGGTCTAGCTTCTCCATGGGTCACCTCAGAATGCACCCAATGCTCTACCACCCTCCACCCCAAGAAAAGCTCATACATGTCTGCCACTTCCATTGCAATCTTCCCAGAAGGCTCCAAAAACTTCAAGCCCCAGCCTCTCCTGGGAACCTCCAGATCTGTCTCCAGCTTTTACGTCCTAAAGACACCTCCAAGTCAAAATGCTCAGGACATGGTTCACCATCCTCCCCCCATCAAAGCCTTTTTGTTCATCCTCTCATCACCTCTGTCCCCCATCCAGACCTGTGCTGTGCCAGCATGGCCATGAGTGAACCTGAATGGGTGGGGGGCGGCAACGGTGAAGGATTAAAGAAGAAAGACAAGAGAATATAGCTGGGGCTAGGAGGGACACTACCCTCTGATTAGAGAGACAGTGCTACGGCCTGCAAGCCGAGCCTATTTTTATAGCCAGATTCCATGATGCAAAGTAAAGGCATGGTCAAGATGTTTACAGTGTTCTCCCAGGTTTCTAATCTACTCAATTACATGCACCTGAACTCTATCAAGCACCTCCCACAGCCTACCTCACTTAGCGACATGGACCACAGGTTCAGACCATAAGGTCAAGCTTACAACTACAGCCTTTGGCTATAATTTTGCCGGGACTTGCATGTGGCTTTCCCATGAGAGGATCGTGTCCTCTAATTAGTCTGAAGCTTGAACCTGTCCAAACACAATAGCCGCTCTCCACACAGACCATGTTGGTTATCCCCCTCTCTCTTTCCCGTGTAGTATCCATCACTCCCTCAGCTGCTTCCTACTCTGATGTTTTATTCAAATACCCAGCCACACTCAGGTGGTGGGTCCTCTGGGCAGTACCATGTGTTCCCATTGCTGAGGGGGCATCCCAAACCATACCCCACTGAGCTCCATAGATGCACCTCTGCTTCTATGCACTATGCAACAGCGTTTATTTTACGTTCTCACCTGGCATGAGAGCTCTGTGATCTGGGGGGTGGGAAATATCCAAGTGACAGCTCTGGGCTGAGGTCTGCCTGCAGAGAGGGTGGGATCACCTATGGGACAAGGTGCACTCCCCCTGGGGAGAACAGCAAAGTGAGAAAATTAGTAAAGTTTGGAAAAACATCGGGAAGCATACAGCCAAGTGTTTATCAACCAACCATAGGAAGGGGAGGGAATATGTTTATCTGTATGCATACACACACACACACACACACACACACACACACACACATATATATACATGTATGCAAACACCTCATTGATTCCCTTAGAAAGCTCTCATTGATTTCTCCAAACAGGTGTACTTATAGCTAACCTATGCTTTCCCTCAACTAACAGATGAGTGTGGTTCCAACGTGAATGTTGGATGATGTTTTCTTTTAAGCTGGCAAGTAAAACAAGCTGAAGGTGTCTATGAGAACCTCACTCAATCAGGTCGTCCTTTTCTGAATGGCAGCCTATGTTCCTCAATTTCTTATAATGTATTTGTATAGCACCCTAGCCCTACCACTGGCCCTGTTGCACACCCATCGGCCCCTGTGTCATTCATGGAATGTTTTATATTTTCAACCAGCCCCTTCACCAGGTCCAGAGAAACCGAACTTTCTGTCCACCAACTTCCCTGAATGCCTGGGGAGGGTGCTGACTTTCATTCACGGAGCAGCTACTGTGGGTCAGACTCCTTCTAAGCACTCTGTGGGAATAAATGGATTTACTTCATTTAGTTCCTGTTAAATGTGGTGTCAAAAAGGGAGACTGACTCCCTCTTCCCAATTATCACCAGGAAATGATTGAATGAGAGACAGGCATGCTCTCCAGGATGTAAGACAGGAGGGAGACCCTGTAGAGACTTGGGTGAAGGTAGTGAGGGTGCTAAGTATATGCAACACTGGAGGAGGTGGGACAGATGAAAGACGAACATTGTCATGCCTGCACTTGAGCCTCCCTGGCACAGCCCTGCACACTGTTATTGAGGCCCTCTGGGCAGCTATCAGCCCTGGTCCAACTGTCAAGGCACAGGATGTGAGGTGCTCAGGGAGGCAGTGAGGAGCCAGTGCCCCAGGCAACCCCTCCTCCTGCTCCTCACCCCCAGCCTGGAGACTGCAGCTGGGAGTCCCTTCCCCCAATGTGGCTTCTCTGCAGGTGCTTAGGAGACGGTGATCTGGGCAGGTGGGCAGGGACCAGAGCTCTCCACACTGCCTGTGAATCACTCACCCTCAGAAATCAGGGTGAGGGCAAGGCTGGTCCTTCTGGGACTGCAAGGGAAAACCTCTCCCAGCTTCTGGTGGTGCCAGGTGTCCTTGGTTCCTTGGCTTGGAGACCCATCCTCCCCACCCAACTCTGTGTCCAAGTCACATGACCTTCTTTCTGCCAGTGAGTCTAATTTCCCTCTTAGAAGGACACCTGTCACTGCAGTGAGGGCCCAGCCATCCCAGACCCAAGGCCTCCTCTGAACTTTATTACAGCTGCAAAGGCCCTATTCCCAAATAAGGCCACGGTCACTATGTCCCATCCGCGTGGATGTGGGGACACTGCAGAACACACCTCAGGACGGGAATCACACGGCACACGGAGACACTGAGGCCCGAGGTGGAGTGGAAACACTAGTTTCATAACAGTAAGGTGAGTAGAAATTTCCTGTAAATACTGGTAAATGCACGCCCAGGACCAAGGGCACATTTGCCTGCGGGCATGAGGCCTCTGTACCAGGACCTGCAGGGCTTTCCTCTGTGAAGTGAGAGCTCATCTCTGCACTCACCTACTCAGGGCAAAGAGTTCTGAGAGTGGACACATTGCAGCCTCCCGCCACCAGGGGGCGACGCGTAGCCCCTTGCAGTGCTCTCCCCTCCAGGCATCTCCCGGAAGTCCCTCCTCTGCCGGGAGTCAGCAAGGTTTGTCCAATAGACAGCAGAGTCCAGGGGTGCAGGACTGTTTGGCCTGAGTGGCTGCTGGCAGTGCAGAGCCCTGAAGCCTCGAGGGGGACGTGGGCCTGGGGGCGGCGGGCGGAGCCCTGAGGCGGCTGCCCTGCAGAGAGGAGGTCCTGCAGGCGTCCTGGGAAGGCAGCCTCGCTGGACACATGCTCCCTGCAGGGAGTCAGTCAGCTTCTGCAGCAAAGATGGGAAGTGGGGGCCGCGGGGCGCAGGCTGAGGACTCCCCGCTCTGCGTGGACCAGCTGCTTAGGGAGGTGCCTTCTGAAGTCAGGGTTTGGTTTCTGAGAAAGACTCCTCCTCACAGGCCAGGCCCGCCCTCCCTGCCGAGGGTGATGGAGCCCCGCGCCTGCCTCTGCTTTGTGTGTCCCCAGCTCAGGGCGCTGTCCCAGGGCTTTCCCGGGCCCATCTTCCTGTGACGGACCGGGATCCTCCTCAGGCAAAGGGTTTGGGCTCAGGCAGAATGTCACCGGGTTGTAAGAAACGCCATAGACACTGACCGCCTGCAGCATGTCATGCGTCCACTGGACGTGGGCCCAGGAGGTCATTGGTCCACTACGCACATCAACCTTCTCTCCTGGCATGAAGGACACCAGATAGGACTCGTTGCAGGGGCCTCATCATGGTGCCTGGGAGCATGGCGTCCCCTGAAACCTGTGCCAGAGGGATGAGCTCTCAGGATGCGCGTCCATGAAGCTCCAGTTCTGTGGTGACAGGAGCGTCCTCATGGGACCCAGAGTGTGTCACCAGCACATGGGGACGGTCCCTGGGCTGCTCTTGAGTCATTTATCAATCAAACATCAGGTCTCTGCAGAGTATGTGCAAGTCCCATCAGAGCTCATGTAAGTGCTTAATAACTTCAGCAACATGAATGGTATTGCTTGTTGTAAATGCTCTACTAAGTTACAGGTTATATTGAAGACACAAAATAAATTCAGAATTTTAGATAAATTGACGTAATTAATTCCAATCGTGTGTTGAACGCATTCAACCTGAGTAGTTTATACATAAACTAGAGGCCCAGTGCACCGAATTCATTTACTGGTAGGGTCCCTAGCAGCTTCCTGCTGGCAGCGGGATACACCCTCCATTCCCCCAGCTAGCCCTGACCCCTGGTTGAACTCCCGGTCAACTCCCCATGGAGTGGACACTTTGCACAATATTATGTAAAATTATTTTTATGTCTGCAGATTTCTAATTTCTCTTTTCAAAAATATATTTCTATTAATTTCAAAGAGGAAGGGAAAGGGAGAAAGATAGAAACATCAATGATGTGAGAGAATCATTGATCAGCTCCCTCCTGCAAACCCCACATAGGGGACTGAGCTCGAAACCTGGGCATAGGTCCTGACCAGGAATCAAACTATGACTTCCTGGTTCGTATGTTGACTCTCAACCACTGAGTCATGCTGGCTGGGTAATTTCTCTTCTCTCTCTCTCTCTCTCTCTCTCTCTCTCCCTCCCTCCTCCTCTCTCTTTCTTTAAGTTATATTTGAGCTTAATGCCCTGGTCATAGTATGCTCTTCAAGTTGATTTTCATGCAGGGGCACCAATAGGGAGTTTACAGGTTATATTTATTATTTGTTCCCTAAAGAATATCCCCTGTCTATGGACACTGGCCTCTGTGAAGTCATTCTCATCTGCCCAACTGTGCCTTTCTCTGGAGTCTTGTAGCATTTAGTGTTTGCCTTTCAGCAATGACACGTGTATATCACACTGTAACCTGTCTGGTTGAGCTCACCTGCACCCACAATTGAAGCAGCCCCCCATAACCTGCTCTTCCCCTCAGGTTCCCTCTTCCAGCTTCTGTTCCTCAGAGTTTAATCTTTTACGACTAGTGGCCGAGTTGCTGGTCACAACTGCTAGTTCTGTTTTGGGGTCTTCCTTCCCAGGTCCAGCAGGACTGCATTTGTGCAGGTCTCATTTCCCAACTGGACCTTGGACACCACTTTATGCCTCGTCCTCCAGGCTCAGTGGGCATGTCAGAATGAGTGTCGGTAGATGTGCAGTGCTGCAGACAGAGATGTGTAGTGGTATTTTTCCAAGGAGCCAGATGGTTGCTTACTGATGCAGTCCCTCCTAGACTTAGAAGACGAGAGGGTGTGCTAACATGGGAGGCTCCAGTGCTGTGGCAGGTTGCTCTGTGCTGCAGCTGCCAGTCTGTGTTGCTGGGTATCAATACTGCACACTCAGACTGGTTTTTAAAGTTTATGTCCTGTGGGCCTGTGCATCCTACCATGTGTATAATGATGCGTTGATTTTAAAAGTACTGACTCCTTCAGCATAAACACTAACAGCTTGTTGAAAAGAAGGATCCCTGAGAGTAACTTGCTGCCACAATTGTCAGGTGTTTGCAATAACGTTTTGTCTGTTCCATTGGTGCAGGTGGAAGCTCCCAGTCTGGAGGCCACAGTGAGGAAGTTTGATGACGTCTGTAAAAAGGGCAGTGAAGGCAAAGAGTGTGACAACCTGTTCACCATCATTGCCCATTTATATGACTTCCACCTGGGACAGTCTCTCCTCATATTAATCATTTTGGAAAAACTTACAAGAAATTTCACAGAGAAAGATAGGAACTGATCCTATTAACACATTTCGTACTGCTCAGGAGTTTTCTCATGTTTCGAGCGCCATCTGTTAAGGACCTCTCAGGAGTGTTCTCATTTTTCACGCCCAAGGAAAAAAGAGTGAATCTAGATACTTATGTAAATTTTGTTTGGTCCCTCTTCATAGAGGAAAATGTTTTACGCAGTAACATACATTAAAAAAGTACTAGGAACTTCAATTGTTTAATTGTTTTTGTGAATAAAACTGTTATAATTATTGAAAAACAACACCTAAAGTGCATTATGATGATTTAAATAACGTGCAGTTTGCCCAAAAACATGCAGTCCTTGGTGTATGTCTTAGCAATTTCTATGCGGTATGCAATGTGTTAATGCTGAGAAATGTGGGCTTTTTGTTGAGAAAAGATAATGTTTTGTCACTTTATTTTTTTTGCCTTTAAAATCTTTTTATTGATTGATTTTAGAGAGAGGAAAAGAGAAGAGAGAAAGAGAAAGGGAAACATTGATTTTTTTTTGTTCCACTTATTTATACATTCATTGGTTGATTCTTGTATGTGCCCTTACTGGGAAATCAAACCCACAACCTTGCACAATGCTCTACCCAACTGAGCTACTTGGCCAGGGTCTGATTTGCCTTTTAGATGGTCCCAATTGTATAATAGAACAACATTTAAACATGCACCTTGTATTTCTACCCTGCAAAAAACATTCCAAAGCATTCAGAAGAAATATGGTACAGCTCTGACAGCCCATGCTAGGACACAGAAAGGAGTTCTGCTGTTCAGTTTCTCCCACTTCAATGACGCTGTGCCCGAGTTCCAGCTTCCTCTTCTGTCAGGTGGGAATCATAAAAGCCAGCGTTGTCTGCTTAGCCTGAAGTTGTCTTCACCTCAGAGTTATCAGAGCTTCTTTCTCAAGAACTCCTGGGCTACCCCTGCTTCTGATCAACGGTTCTTCCAAGTTATCATTCTCAGTGCACAAGGAAGGACAGTGAAGGGACTAAGCCAGCGATGGCGAACCTTTTGAGCTTGGCCTGTCAGCATTTTGTTTTTTGTTTTTTTTGTTTTTATTATTATTTATTTGTTTATTTATTTATTTATTTATTTTTTAAATCTTTATTGTTCAGATTATTACATTTGTTCCTCTTTTTTCCCCCCATAACTCCCCTCCTTCCAGCTCCCACCCCACCCTCCACCCTCACTCCCCACCCACTGTGTTCATCCATAGGTGCATGATTTTAGTCCAGTCACTTCCCGCATCTCCCACACCCCTTTTCCCCCCAAGAATAGTCAGTCTATTCCCTTTCTATGTCCCTGATTCTATTATAATCACCAGTTCATTCTGTACATCAGGTTATTTATTCACTTGATTCTTAGATTCATTTGTTGATAGATGCATGTTTGTTGTTCATAATTTGTATCTTTACCTTTTTCTTCTTCTTCCTCTTCTTAAAGGATACCTTTCAGCATTTCATATAATACTGGTTTGGCGGTGATGAACTCCTTTAGCTTTTCCTTATCTGTGAAGCTCTTTATCTGACCTTCAATTCTGAATGATAGCTATGCTGGATAAAGTAATCTTGGTTGTAGGTTCTTGGTATTCAGCACTTTGAATATTTCTTGCCATTCCCTTCTGGCCTGCAAAGTTTCTGTTGAGAAATCAGCTGACAGTTGTATGGGTATTCCCTTGTAGGTAATTGAGTTTCTTTCTCTTGCTGCTTTTAAGATTTTCTCTTTGTCTTTTGCTCTTGGCATTTTAATGATGATGTGTCTTGGTGTGGTCCTCTTTGGATTCCTTTTGTTTGGGGTTCTCTGCGCTTCTTGGACCTGTAAGTCCATTTCTTTCTCCAGATGGGGGAAGTTTTCTGCCATTATTTCTTGAAATAGGTTTTCAATATCTTGCTGTCTCTCATCTTCTGGCACTCCAATAATTCTGATATTAGTCCGCTTAAAGCTGTCCCAGAGGCTCCTTACACTATCTTCACACTCTCGGATTCTTTTTTCATTTTGCTTTACCAATTGGGTGTTTTTTGTCGAATCTTTGGTTTGATTCTTGTGCTCCTCTGGTCTGCTATTGGGTATAATATTCTTTATTTCAGTCCGTGTATGCTTACTTTCTAATTTCTTTATCGTAGCATCGAGGGTCTCATTAGTTTTCGTGACGCTCTGCACAAATTTATGGCAAGCCCTCAAAATTGCGATTCTTAGCTCCATATCCTCCATTTCTGTCATGTTTTTTTGTCTCCGTATCTTTTATGCTTTCTTGGTGTACCCCCTTGTGGTCTCTGTGCGCAGTCTTGTTCTAGCCAAGCCTTAATTGTTGTCAGCGTGTCAGCATTTTGAAAAACCCTAACTTAACTCTGGTGCCGTGTCACAGATAGAAATTTTTTTTTATATTTGCAACCATAGTAAAACAAAGACTTATATTTTTGATACTTATTTTATATATTTAAATGCTATTTAACAAAGAAAAATAAACCAAAAAAATGAGTTCGCGTGTCACCTCTGACATGCGTGTCATAGGTTCGCCATCACTGGACTAAGCAGTGCAAAGGAGCTTGATTTGATTGCAGTTTCATAATAAACCAACAGAGGGCGCGGCTGCCTGTACGCTTGGTTGTATCTGTTAATTTTTAGCAGGAAAGCAAGTGACAGGGCAGCCCCGGCCCCAGCCCCAGCCCCGGCTGGATCAGAACACATTTTGGGTGAAGGATCCTACTCTGGGGGAAAACACTGCTAAGCACAAGTTACAGGATCTTCTTGAATACCATCATATAAAGAATGACTAAATGAACTGGGGGAGTATTTAGAATAAGAGACAGAGAGGAAATGACAGATTCTCCCTCCCCACGACAGCCCCTCCACTGACCACCACAGCAAGTGTTTTGAAATTGCCTTTGCACGTGACCTCTGTAATCTTGCCTACTCTTAGCCTACACCATCTTCATAAACCCACTCCATTCCAGCTTCCATCCCCATCACCTGGGCCAAATGTCCATGGCATGCCTCTCTGGCTTTGCCCACTTTTCTAAGTCTTTGTTATCTACTCACCCCTTCTGGCTCAGTCCTGGACCCACTTCCCACTTGCACACTCAGGGTCTAGGTGACAGCATACACATTCCTATAGCTTTAAATGTTAACAATGTGCTGACAATTCCCAGCCTAGTTGTTATATCCAATTGTCAACTTAACATCTGCATTTTAATATCTCAAGGGCTTATTAAAATGAACAATTAATAAGCCCTTCAGATATTAAAATGCACACAACCAAATCCAAACTCTTGATCCAACAGCAGAATCCCTTCAATTTATTTTTCCTCTAGTTTTCTACCTTTTAGTAGATGGCACCTCTAGCTGACTAATTAGAAATGCACTAGTTGTAATATTGAAAATACTTGATTGCTGGCTGGTGACTGTACAAATGGAAAGGAAGCTAGGATGCTAACCATAGAGGTGCTGCTCTCTGAGTACCAGCCTGATAGCTCCCTCTCTCACCAGCCACATGTAATCCTTCACCAAGTCCTCTGCAGACTATCTCCAAAATAAATATCAAATCTGTTTAGTTTTCATCTCTATGGTGACCATCTTCTGTTTTGTCACTTTAAGTGATCACAGAGAACCAGGCCAAAGCCAGCGGGGCAGGCAGCAAGTTCCAGGACAAGGCAAGGTATGATGGGTCACTCGACCTGCCTCCTGACTACCTAAGTGTTCAGAAGCTGACGGGCACATAGAAATAAGTGGGGTAAATGCTACATTTCATTTCCTAGTAATCTGCTATCTTCTTCTTCTGTGATTTGATTTTTTAATCTTTAAAACTAGAGGCCAGATGCACAGATTCGGCTCTCCGATATCCCCCGAGGAGTCCCAAATTGCTAGAGGGTGCAGGCCTGGCCAAGGGACCGCACTGGTGCACGATTGGGCCAGGGAGGGATCGTGGGAGGGCTCCAGGGCATGTCTGTCCCATCTAGCCCAGTCCTGATCAGCTGGACTCCAGCAGCAAGATAACCTACCAGTCACAGCATCTGACCCCTGGTGGTCTGTGTGCATCATAGCATCTGGTCAATTGGTCAACGGTTGGAGAGACAATTAGCTTATTGGATATATATATATATTTGAGGCCCAGAGCAAGGGATTCATGTACTGGTCGGAGGGGGGCATGGCCTGCAAGGATCAGCCTGCGGTGGAAGTCCACTCATTCTGGTCAGCATTAGAGGAGCGTGCTAACCACCACAGGGCAGATCCTACATTGAGTGTTGGCCCCCTGTTGTTCAATACGCTTCATAGTGACTGGTCATCATTCTGGTCATTCTGTTGTTTGGTCACTGGGCTTTTATTATATACTAGAGTCCCTGTGCATGAAATTCGTGCACGAGGTGGGGGAAGGGGAGGGTCCCTCAGCCCAACCTGCACACTGTCCAGTCTGGGAGCCATCAGCAATGTCCTACTGATGGCTTAGGCTCGCTCCCCGAGGTTCTCGGCTCTCTGCAGGGCCTGCCTGCTCCACACCATGGAGATGGCAAGCAGGCCCTGCTGGGCGCTGCCTACTGGCCACACTTGCTTGCTCCCACATCCCCCCAGCGACCCACCAGCAGGCCCTGCTGGGTGCTTGCCTGCTCGGGGGTCCCCATGATGATCTGCCAGCAGGCCCTGGTGGGTGCTGCCTGCAGACCAAACTTGCCTGCTTGGGGATTGCTGTGGTGACCCACCATGCCTGGCTACCTGTCAACAGGCCCTGCTGGGTGCTGCATTCGGGCAGTGCTTGTCTGCTTGCAGATTGCCGGGGTGACCTGCCAGCTGACCCTGCTGGGGGCTTGCCTGGTCTGGGTCACCATGGCAGTGCCCGCTGGCCTCACATTGCTGGTGTGACACTGCCAGCATCCTGCCCTGGCTGCTATGGGCACCTCCTTTTTTCACAGTGATGATTAATTTGCATATTACTCTTTTATTATATAGGATGATGTGAACAAGCCTTCTTTCAGTTTTAAGAAACAGGATAGTTCTTCAGTTTAAGAATTGATTTCACACTCATGTATTCAAAAGTTATTTACTGAGGAAGGCCATTTGGCTTGGGGCTCAGGTGTCAGCACACCTGGACTACCAGCTCAGCCAGTGGACAGCCCTGTACCTGAGTCTTCCAAACCTCAGTTTCCCTTTCTAGAAGGCAGGGCTGAGCATGGCTCCTACCTTGTTTTCTTTTCTGCAGATCAGAGTAGGGAAGGACAGGGAAGCCCCAGGATGTGTGAAGAGCAGGAAAAGCGTTTGTGTGGGGCCCACAGAGGAGCAGGGCAGAAGCCATTGCAAGAATTTGGGCTTTTATCCTAAAGGCACCAGAGGGTTCTGAGTGGGAAAATGACAAAGGAAGTTTTCATGCTAATGGTCCCTTTGGCTACAACATAGAAGATGGAGGTGGTCAGGCAGGAAGATGGAGCCAGTGGGGGGAGGATTAGCTCAGTTGCAGTGGGTGTGGCAGTGAGGACTGACTAGGTGGGTGAAGGGTGTGAGGGAAGGCCAGGGTCAACCCATGTTCTCAGCTTGGGCCTTCGGTGGACAGCAGTACATGCAGAAGAACCACACTCAAAAGGGAAGATGGGCTCTTTTCTGAAATCCCGAAATGTTCACTGTTAGGAGGTGTGTTCTGAGCCCTCTGAGGAGGTCCTGAGGCTCTGAGGTGGGAAGCCTCAGGGTTGAAGCACTGACATTCAGACCTTTGGGAAGAAGAGCGGTTGAGGGTAGGAAGAGCAGGAGAAAGGTCATGGGAACCAGGCTGGAGTGTTACAGAGAAGAAGTTTCCCCATATTGAATGCACAGAGGTCAGGTTTAAAACAGAGAATTCAACCCAGCTTAGTAGTGGAGAGTCTACTGCTGAACCAGGAAGTGATGGTCTGATTCCCAGTCAGGGCATATACCTGGATTCTGGGCTCCACCCCCAGTGTGGGGCATGCAGGAGGCAGCTGAGCAATGATTCTCTCATAATTGATGCTTCCGTCTCTCCTTTTTCAATCCTCTCTGAAATCAATAATATATATATATATATATATATATATATATATCCTCACTGGAGGATATTTTTCCATTGTTTTTTTTAGAGAAAGTGCAAGAGAGATGGAAAGACAGAGGGAAATATCAATGTGAGGAAAACACATCAATTGGTTGCCTCCTGTACACACCCTAAACCAAGGCCTGGGCCAGGGTGGAATCTGCAACTGAGGTATGTGCCCTTGAGCAGAATCAAACTCAGGACCCTTTGGTCCAGAGGCCAAAGCTCTATCCACTGAGTCAAACCAGCTATCTCAGTAAAAATATGTTTTTAAAAATAAATCAATTTTAAAAGCACAGAAGTTAGCAGAGGCAGAAAATACTCTCCTGGTTGCCTATGGGTGGTGGGTTGCGGGGAATTTTGGTGTGGCTGTTAAATTGTATTTGGAACTGCTTTTTGGTGAGCGCTGAAAATGATGTAAAATTGTGGACATGGATGCACAACCCTTAATATACTCAGTGTGTATTTTGAATGGGTGAGTTTGATGGTATGTGAACGATATCAATAAAAAGTCAGCATTTGAAGAAATAGCAACATGGGATATCTGGGAGTTCTCTGTACTGTTCCTACAGCCTTTCTCTCAGTATGACACTATTTCCAGGTTAAAAGTTAAAAGAGTGAACATCCCAGGAGTCGGGAAGGAATGGCAACTCTTGTGGAGAGCAGGGGTGATCCAGAGCACAGGGTCAGGAGGAAGGAGCGCAAGTGAGGGCATCAGTGGAAACAGTTGGGGGTGAGAGAACAGGAGAGGAAAACCCAGAGATTTGTGGGTAGTGGTCAAGTTCCCAGTGGAGCTCTGGTGCAAGTTCAGTGCTGGATTGATGTTAAAAGGCAGCAGAAGCTGGAGAGGGATTGGTCTGCCTGAGACCATCAGGTTTATTAGCAGTGATGGCCACCAACAGAGTTGGTTTATTTCTTCCCAAGTTGAAGGTCAGTTGTACAGACAATTTGAAATGATGGCTTTCTCTTTCGTGTGTTTATATTTTTAGGATTCGCTTTTTGCTGGAAAAGATGTTAGTACTGAAGGACAATGGCATGCAGAGGGTTCAGGGCTATGACCCTGAGCCTGTAGAGAAACTGAGGAAATTGCAAAGAGCTTTGGTGAGTCACTTTTACTCATAAGTGCTTTGAGTTCCCTGTGGACGTGAACCCATCGTGGAAGTCTGGGAGGTAGTTGGAGCTGTGAGTCAGGTGACCAGCCTGGTCAGCAAGAGTTCTGAGGGATTGAGTGGCAACTGTGTTTCTGTGGTGAGACCCTGTGATTGGACTGTGTGCAGTGAGTCCCCGTTAGTTTAGCATCCTCCACCCTTACCTTGTGGTGCTGGACTGGGCTGTACAGCAGAATCATCCTAGAACTTTCTGATCATTTTGGAAGAGGTCCCACAGGTGTTAGCCAGAGGTGTTAGGACCAGAGGTGTTAGCCTCGGAGGAGAGGGGGCTTGTCTGTTTATCCTTCCCAGGTTTTTTTATGTGGGGTCATAGCTGAGACCCACTGCCCTCTCTAATCAGGGTGAGTTCTCTATCCTTCCTTTATTATTTTTATTTTTATTTTTTTATTATTTTTTTAATATATTTTATTGATTTTTTACAGAGAGGAAGGGAGAGAGATAGAGAGCCAGAAACATCGATGAGAGAGAACATCGACCAGCTGCCTCCTGCACATCTCCCACTGGGGATGTGCCCGCAACCCAGGTACATGCCCTTGACCGGAATCGAACCCGGGACCTTTCAGTCCGCAGGCCGACGCTCTATCCACTGAGCCAAACCGGTTTCGGCATATTATTTTTATTTTTTAAAAAATAATTCCATTATATACATATATATAATTGGTTTCAGAGAGAGAGAGAAACATCAATGATGAGAATTATTGATTGACTGCCTCCTGCACACCCACCCTGGGGATTGAGCCCACAACAGGGGCATGTGCCTTGACCTGGAATCAAACCATGACCATCTGGCTCATAGATCGATGCTCAACTACTGAGCCAGGTGGACCAGGCTTAGGTGCAGTAAAACTGCTTATATAAATAAAGGAATGTTGTTGCTGGTTTAGTTTACTCCAAGCTATTCTTTGAAACTATTGGGAAATTTGGCAAGAATTTAAACTAAAATTTGAAAATTAACTTCTAAGAACTAGTGGAACTCATTTTGTCTTTAAATACTGTCCTGAGGATATGCTTACTCATTAGAGAGAGAGAGGGAGAGAGAGCGGGGGAGGAGAGAGAAATGTTGATGTTAGAGAAAAGTATCAATTGGTTGCCTCTCATAGGCACTCCCATTGGGAACTGAACACCCAACCTAGGTATGAAACCTGACTGGGAATTGAACCCAGAGCCTTTCAGTGTGTAGAGCTGTGCTCCAACCAACTGAGTGACACTGGCCAGGTCATGGAACCAAGTTTTAGGATAGAAAACCTTGGATTACTCCTTAAATTTCTGCATATCTGAGGTCCAAAATACATCTAAGTCAATGGAACACCTTGATGACTTTGAATGGATTAAATGAGATACAATGTCTGCAACATGCTCATCACTGTGCTAAGCTGGCACTCACTCTATTGTGGTTTCAGTCGGCCTCATCCTGTTTTCTGTGTCATTGTTATGAATTTTCCTTAAAACAGCTCTAGGTTCATAAATTTTGCATCATTTCTCTGAAACGTTGACCCTGAATATTGGGAGCAGAGAGTGAAAAATTTTAGCATCCAGTTACTATCTCATTAACATAAATTCAACAGTTATTGAAATCTTGATTGGCATAATGATAAAAGAAGTAATTTTCAATATATCAAGATTCTTTCAATTATAAGTAATTTGCTGTGTTCTCAGGTCAGATCACGACATCTATAAATTTGTTTCCAGTTTAGATCACAGTTCGTTTGACATCATTTTAAATCTCATCATGCCTCCCACAAATGAAGCATGTTAGTTAAGTTTATGGGATAGACTTTACAAGAGGAATTGATTGAGGTAGTCATGAATAAAACAGATTTAGGTGTGATTTCTTTTCATTTTTGTACTTTTGTTAGGGGCAGGAATAGAATACTGGGGACTAGCTATAATAATAAGAAATATTAATCTGGCTCTGTTAATTGTGATTGTTACGTTCTGATCAGAGAAAGCACATTCTAATCTGTTTGAGAGTTGTACGCCCTGGGGCATGGGAGCTGACATGGGAATCCAGCCATCCTCCTTTCCCCAGAAGAGCCTAGATTAATAACCTGGTTGCCTTTAAGCTGGTCTCTGAGGCACCAGCCCCTTATGAACCCCCAACCCGCATTGCCTGTAACCTGTAACCACTGTACCTTGCCTACTTCCCCATGCGTGTAATTTCTACTTTCCCATGGAGTCTGTATCATTCTACCCAAGAGAAGCAGCTGACTTATGGGGTGAGTAGAGCAGATGTTTGTGGATGACCTGCTGCTCTCCCATTCTGCCCACATTAATGGAATAAACACCATATATGAGTCAACCCAGTCTCTGCTACATTCGTTCAAGTATTAACCAGCAGCCTGGGCCCGTCAGATTGTCTGGTTTCACTTTAAGTAATTTTATAGCAGTTAGTGAAGCTAGGTAATTAACAGAAATGATAATCAATACTCCCCCATCATAAGTCCAAAGATTTCATCTACTTAAAACAATTTACATTTATTTTAAATTAAGAATGAATTTTTAATTAACAACAAGTAAAATCATAACTAGTTTAGAAATAATTAAAACGCTATTAGCTCATTTATTTATGGCCTAAATGTTTTTTTACAATTAAATTTTTATTATTCAGATTATCACAGTTGTTCCTCTCCCCCGCCCATAGCTCCCCTCCACCTATTCCCACCCCATCCTCTGCCCTTATCCCTGCCACTCACTGTCCTCATCCATAGGTGTACAATTTTTTCCAGTCTCTTCCCACACCCCCACACCCCTTTCCCCCCTGAGTAGTGAGTCCACTCCCTTTCTATGCCCCTGATTCTATTATGTTCACCAGTTTATTCTGTTCATCAGATTGTTTATTTGCTTGATTTTTAGATTCACTTGTTGATAGATATGTATTTGTTGTTCATAATTTGTATCTTTACCTTTTTCTTCTTCTTCCTCTTCTTAAAGGATACCTTTCAGCATGTCATATAATACTGGTTTGGTGGTGATGAACTCCTTTAGCTGTTTCTTACCTGTGAAGCTCTTTATCTGACCTTCAATTCTGAATGATAGCTTTGATGGGTAAAGTAATCCAAGTTGTAGGTTCTTGCTATTCATCACTTTGAATATTTCTTGCCACTCCCTTCTGCCCTGCATAGTTTCTGTTGAGAAATCAGGTGACAGTCATATGGGTACTCACTTGTGGGTAACTGATTGTTTTTCTCTTGCTGCTTTTAAGATTTTCTCTTTGTATTTTGCTCTTGGCCTTTTAATTATGGTGTGTCTTGGTGTGGTCCTCTTTGGATCCCTTTTGTTTTGGGTTCTGTGCGCTTCCTGGACTTGGAAGTCGATTTCTTTCACCAGGTAGGGGAAGTTTTCTGTCATGATTTCTTCAAATAGGTTTTCAATATCTTTCTCTCTCTCTTCTTCTGGCACCCCCATAATTCGGATGTTGGTACACTTGAAGTTGTCCTAGAGGCTCCTTACACTATCTTCATATTTTTGGATTCTTTTCTTCTTTTTGTGTTTCTGGCTGGGTGATTTTTGCTTCTTCGTATTTCAAATCTTTGACTTGATTCTTGTGACCCTCTAGTCTGCTGTTGGAACTCTGCATAATATCCTTTATTTCAGTCAGTGTATGTTTAATTCCTAGTTGGTCCTTTTTCATAACCTCGAGGGTCTCACTAAATTTATCAGCGGTCTCACTAGATTTCTTGGGGGTCTCACTAAATTTATCGGTGGTTTCTAGAAAGTTCTTGAAAAACCTTGAAAGTGTGATTTTTGAACTATATATCCAGTAGTTTGCTTTCCTCCATTTCTGTAATTTGTTACTTGTTTCTTTGTCTCCGCATTTTTTTATGCTTCCCTGTGTTGATAGAGTAACTTTCTGTGTTAGGTGTCCTATAGGGACCAGTGGCTCAGCCTCCCCAATTACCTGAGGTGGACACTTTTGGTGCACCCCTTTGTGGGCTTTGTGCACAGTCTTGTTGTAGTTAAGTCTTGATTGTTGTAGGCATCACTGGGAGGAATTGACCTCCAGGCCAGTTGGCTGTGAGAATCAGCTGTGTCTGCAGTGGGAGAACTTCTGAGCTGGAGACACTCTTCTGGGGAAAGACTTGCTTCAATGGGACTTTGGTGCTCACTGAGTCTGCCCCCTGAGTGTGTCCCTTATGGATCTGAGTAGTTGTAATCTGTATGTTCCCACTCTGACCCCTGGGGACACTGGCTGTTGGATCTGTAAGGTGCTGATAATTTAGCCTATGCCTGAGGCTACACAGCAGGAGCTAAGGAGAGATACCTCTTCTTTGTTTGTGGTTTGGAGGTGCCCAGATGAGGCCCAGCTGTGAAGCAATGCAAGCTTCCGTGGGCCTTGGACCTTCTTTTGGAAGTTCTGGGTATCTCTGATTCACATGCAGTTTGTTGGGTAATGTTCAGATTTCAAAGCGCCGGGCCTTTCATATGCAAAGCCTCTGTGCACAGCTTGGATATGGTGGAAGCAAGCAGCTATGGCTTCTCCCCAGTCCCACCCTAAGAGGCCCACATCCCAGGGTCCCTTTAATCACTGCAAGCACCTCTAAGAGAAAGCCACCCTCGAGTTCTGCCTGATTCCAGACAGTCCAGTTTTTCCCCGTATGAGTCTGGGTCTCCAAAGATTCACCTGGAACTGGAGTTCAGAGCAGTCCAGAGCTTGAGACTACCTCCCGACTGAAAAAGACAACCGTGTCCTCAGCTGCCAGCCCTCTCCTTGTGCGCCACTCCTCAGTTGCCAGCCCTTTTGACTTGGGCCTCTGTACCTCTGCACTTTACTTCCACACCTCCTCTGAGTCTCAGTGCTTGTCTCTTTCCTTCTAGTTGTAGAAGTTCCACTCAGCCAGCCTTCCTGTAGTTCTGCATGATGTCCGTTTTGTCTTTTAGTTGTATTTTTAAAGTGGTTGTGTGAGGCAGCAATTTCCAGTGTTTACCCATGCCACCATTTTGGTTTCCCCAGCCAGCCTAAATGTTTAAATTCTGTTCAGAGGATACCTGCATATTTGCTCTCTAAATGTCTTTCTTGCAGGTGCTAATTTAAGACTCCTTGCACAGAAAGCTATGTACAATATCTTTTTGTTAAAATAATTTCCAATCAGGCTGTTGTGGCTCAGTGATTGAGCGTCAAACTATGAACCAGGAAATCACTGTTCCATATCCGATCAGGCACATGTCCAGGTTGGGGGCTTGATCTCCATTATGGGGCATGCAGGAGGCAGCCTATCAATGATTTTCTCTCATCATTGATGTTTATATACCTCCCTCCTTCTTGTTTTCCCTCTGAACTTAATAAAAATATATATTTTAACATTAAGTAAATAAAGTATTTTCCAAACACACAGCTTTACTTTGTTCATTTTTCTTATAAACTACACATTAGTGAATCATTTGTGAAATTGTTTCTTAGGAAGTTGGCTGGGAGCTGAGCTCTCTAGATAAGACTCCACAAAATAAAATGAATGTGTTGTAACCTGAAAGGAACAGATTGATTTCAATAATTCAGCTGATGGGAAAACAATAATTATTAGAAATGTGGTAGACAAAGTTAGAATGAAGTAGTTAATTTCCATTTATTATCTAATTTTTATTTCTTTATATTTTCTTTACCCAGATAGGTTTTAAGTTTCATAGGGAGAGTGTCCTAATATTTGTGTATTTCAAAGCAGTTAACATTGGGCATGAGCTGCCTGCAGAGCAGTTTAGAATGCGGCCCATAGGGCAGTTTGAAATGGGTGGCATGGAAACAGTGGAATGTGAGGTGCAGAGTCGTGGGACGTGGAGTTGGTGGTGTGGAGTCGGTTGAGTGCAGAGTCAGTGTGTGAAGAGTCGGAGTGTGAAGAGTCGGTGGACGTAGATTCGGTGGACATAGAGTAGGTGAACTTAGAGTCGGTGAACTTAGAGTCGGTGAGAGCAGAATCGGTGAGTGCAGAGCCTCTTCATGTGTAAGAAGTGACTGTCCCTGCCTCCCGCTCAGGGCTGTTGAGGAGAGTGAATGTTTCAAGGACAGAGGGCACCTAGTGCAGGGCTCTGGATGGGCAGAGAGACAGTGCCCAGGTGAATCCATAGTCTGTGAGCAAACCCTTCCGGCTGCCAGGCTTTGATCAAAATTATGTCCACTGATGGGAGGTCCATGGCTTCCCTTCTACCAAGAATCTTGGGTTCAGGCTCCTTAGGGGAAAATGGACAGGTGATGGAAAGGCAGCAGTTACCGCCTCCTCCCAGTCATTAGAAACCCTGAATGGAGAATACTGCCACCGAAAGAAATGGTCACATCCCTTGGATGCGTGTTCCCACACTGTGAAGGCATTCAGGGGAGACTCAGACCCCTAAGACACCCAGTGGTTCTGGGAGGGCTCCGGGGAGGGAGCAGAGATGAGGTGAAAGAGCCAAATGGCTCCCCCATGTGTGCTGGGCACTGGGACAGGAGTAAGTCCAGCAGACTCCTCCCATGAGGGGACCTGCGAGGGACCAGCCATGGCGTCCCACACCCAACATGTGCCTGACACCCAGAGGCCCATTGTATTATTTGTTGTGTCTGAGCCCTCATTTCCAGGAAACTGCCGAGAGCTGTTGGTTTTCCAAGAGGACATGTGGAAACTGTTCAGATAGGAACTGTGTTGAATAAAAGCTTGCCCGAATAGCTATTTATTTCCAGCCCCAGATCAGTGGAGTGACAGTGGAATTGAGAGGCCTAGACTCAGCACTTAAACCCTGGACAGACTCTTAGCCCACCCTTCCTTGTTATGGAAATGGGCTCAGCGAAATCTCATGCCTATCAGTAGCTGTACATTTCAGACCCTCTTGTCCCACATGTACAACAGATTGGGACACTGTTAGGTTTATGTGGTGCCCTTCTCTGACTTTCTGCTACTGGTTTGTTGCTTTTGCCGACATAGTGACCTGCTGATGGTGAAGAGTTTCTTATTAAGCTCAGTGGCTTGACTGGACTGGGCAACATTTAAGGTCTTCAAAACAGATCAGGCCTGCCTGGCCAGGGATGATGCCCAGGTTGGAGGAACCTTACCCAGGGGTTGCCTGTGAGAGACAGCCAATCAATGATTCTCTCTCATCATTCATGTTTCTATCTCTCCCTCTCCCTTCCTCTCTGTGATATATATATATTTAAAATACATTTTATTTATTTAAAATATGTGTGTCTGTGTGTGAGTGAATGTTTAAAAAAACCTTAAAACCGGATAGGGCCTGACTGCTGTGTTGCTTTTCTGTAAGGATGGATGTAGGTGGGTGACTATTGCAAAAAGGGTCTCTACTAGTGTTTAACATGTGGGTTGCGCTGTGATTTGGAAGTCCCTAAAACCTTTCCAAGACATGTTAAACCTGCTAAGGAGCCGCAGAACTGCCCATCATCATATTCCTTGCTTTAAAGCCCAGTGCTGTATGCCCCTTTGTTCAGACACCACTAAGAGACATTGGGTGTCTTCATCACCTAGGCCACTGGGTCAGCATGTCTGTTAGTGGCTGTAGGTCTCCCAGCTGGGCTCTGTGTTGGAGTCACTTCTGTGCAGCTGTGTTTTTGGAATTGAGAAGGTGTATGGAGGCCCTTCATTCTGGGGGAATGACGATAGATGCATGGGGGTGGGGACTGTCCAGAGGGTGCCCCCGGGTACATCCTCACCCCACCCCTCTTCCTGCACTAGGATCGTGGACACATTCCCCAGCGGTTTCTTGAGGAGCTGTTGGGGGACAGAATGGCCCTCAAGGCTGAACGGGTGCAGAGGATGAACCAGCCTGCCCACCTGAGCTGGGAGATGGAGCAGCTGTCAGAAGGTAGGTAGCAGCCCCTGGTGCCTGGGAGTCAGCCTGGATGTGGCTTCCTCATCCAGGGAGCTGAGCTCTTGGATATGAATCTCATTGTCAGCTCATCCTCACCCCAAGGGAATAAGATTTTATTTAAAAGCCATTTGGAACTGTGTCATTGCAATTCTCCCCAAGGAGAACATGAAGGGTCTGGCAGCCTTGACGTGAGGACATGAATTACAAAGTAATAGATTTCTCAGCTCCCATGTGGACAGTCCCAGGAGCTTCCAGAAGACAGCACGCTGGCACCCTTAGGATGTCTTAGATCTGTCTGTGGGGGATTAAAAGCTCTGGATGGCAGGAGACTTCCCCAGTGGTTACTAACCTCCAGTCAACCTGACCCTGGGCATGATTTCCTCCATTCATTTCATAATTGGGCAGATGCGTGCAGTCTGTACTCTTTCCCCCCTGGGCAGGGGTTGCTACATGTTGGCTTTTCAGGGGAGCCAGGCCTCTTCCCATCCCTCTTGTGTTTGCCCCCTCACAGCCCCAGAGGAGGTGTGGTGTTGGCCAGGGGAAAGTGGTCTGGGGGCAGGCAGTGCACCAAGCAAACAAGTAGCCAATTCCTGTGCTGAAGAACATCATATGTGCACCTGAGGTTTCAGGTGAAGGTGTGCTTAGATCTCTGCAGAGCTCAGGAGGGCCTTGGGCGTGTTGGGGCGGGGGAAAGTTGCTGCTTTTCCAATATTGATCAACATTCCTAAGCATCATGGAGAGACTGTTGAAAGAACCTGGATATTCCTTCTCTTCAAGGGTTCCCATCAGTTCCAAACCTAAAATCAGTTCATTGAACTGTGAATCTGTGTGAGAAGCCAGTTTTTTTTTTTCTGGGGTTTGTTATCTCGGCACTCCTGGGACCAAGTGTGGGCCAAACAGGGATCCCTGTTCTAGGACTTCAGGTTCCTCGGGAGGACCACTGCCAAGTGCTCAGGTTCATGGGGAGGACCACTGCCCCCTGGTGGAAGGCAGGAGTGGGGCCGGCTGGCAGGGATCTCTCAGACCTCATGTTTCTGTTAGAGACCAGGGAGGTTGGTGGGTTGGGCAGTCTCCCTGATTCAGGCCCTCTGTGTAGTTTGTGAATCTTTTGAGGTCAGTGCCCTTGAATACTTCTTGGTGTTCACACTTCAGTTACTTAGCTAGCAGGAGCCTTACCAGTGGGGAGTAACTCTAGTACAACTGACATTCATAAACAAAGTTTGAATGTACTTTTGCGAGGATGGTGTGGTGGCATCTTGAGTCAGAAAGGCCTGGCTTCAAGTTCTGGCTCCTCCAACTGTTAGCCAGGTGACCTCTTTTGAACCTCAGTTTTCTTATCTGCAAAATGGGGTAATGAAGCTGCCTCATAGGATTGCTATGTGTACCTCCTGAGAGGAGACAGTGAACCTTACGCCCTGCCTGGCCACCAGGGCACCAATAAAGATGGCTGTCCTCAACACCCTTGTTGAATTAAAAGAACCCCTTTGATTTGCTTCTTGGGGTGTGTGTGAACACAGTACGCAGTAGACACCCATTGTTTTTTCCCCATAAAATGCTGTGTCAACATAAGAGCCTCTGAGGCGCTGGCCTTTAGGGGAGAAGAAATGAGGCTGGTCATCAGCTCCACTGCAGCACTTGGCGATTCTTCACAATCGTTTCCCAGGAGCACAGAGCCACAGGGTGAGGCACTGAGTGAGTCAGGAGGTGGGCTGGGTGAGTTGCAGGACAGTGGAGATGCATCTAATGGCACAAAACTATACACTGAAAAATAGTTAAAATGGTGAACCCAGTGTTGTACATTTATTTCACCCCAATCTTCATAACATGCATTTTTATAGATTTCAGAGAGGAAGGCAGAAGGAGAGAGAGAGAGAAATATCAAAGATGAAAGAGAATTATTGATTGGCTGCCTCCTGTCTGCCCCATGGAAGGCATGGAGCATACAAACTGGGCATATACCCTGACCTGAAATCGAACCATTACCTCATAGTTCATAGGTTGGCACTCTATCGCTAATCCACACTGACTGGGCTCATCCCGATTCATAAAACTGTTATTTTTAAAGCGAATGCTGAAACGGTGCCATTGAATGAGCACAGGTTGTGACTTAGTGGAGTATTCTGCTGTTAGTGTCATTGGTAGCCTTGTAAGGATGAAGCCCTTGGCGTGCTTCCATGTGTTGACAGCA
This sequence comes from Myotis yumanensis, assembly GCF_028538775.1. NCBI lineage: Eukaryota > Metazoa > Chordata > Mammalia > Chiroptera > Vespertilionidae > Myotis > Myotis yumanensis. The sequence continues at coordinate 18,455,643 of NW_027223771.1, read as the reverse complement.
TGTGTGTTTGTCTGTGGAGTGCGCTGAGCTGGAGTTGGGCCACGAAGGTTCATCTGCACCACTGCTGAGTTGACTGCTGCTTGGGGTCTTCAGTCTGTTCTGGCTTCTTGGGTCTGTGCTGCTCTCCTTGGTGGGAGCTGATCACATCCACCTTCATGTGCTGGGGTGAAAGCCGGCGTCCACTCTAGGTCCTTCCAGCCCCAAGGGGGTGAATGGGAAGCAGATGGGGTGCAGTCAATGGAGCAGAGCAGTGTCAGTAGGGTCCCAGGTTTGAGGATGTGGCCCTGGAGGGACAGGTGAGGGAGCACCCTGATCCCTCACACATTCATTTACCTAAAATCACGCACCTGTGTGTGGCAGAAAGGGGCTGAGAACTCCCGTTCTTCCCAGGTCTGTGCTCCTCTTTCTGTTCTGTGTTCAAGCTGTGTAAAAGCAAAGGAGGAAATCTGCCTTCTTCTGTCCTTACCTTATGTTTTGATCTCGCTTAGACTTTTTCAAGCCATTTAGATGTACTTTCTAATTATTTTTTCAATGCTTTTGTAAAAGTACAAAATGAAATCTCAATCTGAAGGCCCTGCCCAGGGATGGTAAGTACTGGGCATACTTGCCTCAGAGCCTCTACCACCTGCAGACGTACTGGTCAATTATCACAGCCCCCATACCCTGAGCTGAGCCACCCAGACCCCCATCACCCTGAGGGCTGGCACAGAAAACTCCATATCTTTGCCATCTCTGTTACTCTCTGAAATCCATGACTTGATGGCCAGGTTAGAACTTGGTAAATAGTGGTTCCAGCAGTTGTACCAAGTTGAGGTTTTGCATTGGCCTCTCCACCATCACATTCTTTCTTTTTAAGCTCTGGGTTGCTTCCTTACCAAGCCCCAGCTGAGCCAGCAGAGGGGCCATAATGGCCTGAGGAACACTCAGGTGCCTACAGCAACAGCAGCCTGTGAAAAATTGAGGGGACCCAGCCAACCGTCCCAGGTCCCTCCAATCTACGGCCCAGGGTGGTGGTTGTCTTGGGGCCGGGGGCAGAGAGTGGAAGCCCAGGCCATGCAATGTGGGCTCTGACTCAACTTTACTCTTTAGCCTCCAACCGTATCCTAGAAAACCAGACCCTCCAGGGCGTGGTCCAGGAGATGTGGGGTGCCTCCGTGGCCCGGCAGGACAGCAGCCTGAGGTGCACGGAGCTTCAGGAGGAGAACCAGCAGCTCCAGAAGCAGGTATCGGTGGGTGGTGTACAGAACATACATGCAAGCAGGTGGTTAGGTGGTGCACCCAGGTGTTGGTGTGGATGTGAAACTGGGAGAAATGCAGAATGCAGGGCAGCCCCAGTTATGGTAGCGGGACACGAGTCCTCATGGAACAGAGTCCGAGGCAGCAAGACATGTCGGTGCAGCAGAGTGAGTGGACACTATGGACGTGTCTGTGCCCCATTGCCTTCATCTTCATCTGTGAAATTGGGTTAATGATGTGCCCCCTGTAGGTGTTTTGAGGATCATATGAGTTAGCGAAGGTAAATGGTCTGAGCACATAGTGTTTACTGTAAGGAATGCAGCACCCTGTTAGAAAGCACAGGGGGGCCTGAGAGGGAAGCAGTCACGGAAGGCACGCACATGTGTATAGGACCACGGTGGACCGCTTCATGGCTGGGTCTTTGTCTCTGCAGAAGGAACAGTTGGAGATGGAACTCCTGAAGGAGAAGAACAGCAGCCAGGAGTGGGAGACCCTCACTGAGGAGCTCGTTAAAGCCCTAGAGCAGCTGCTCAATGAAGTTGACACCCTGAAGGTGGACAGAGCCATTCAGGTAGACACCCCCAGAGCTTGTGCCTCCCCTGGTGCCCCTGCCTACAATGGGGAGTGTCCAGGATCACAGCCCTGTCCTGGTCATTGATAAGTGATTCCTGGGTGAACAGTTTCCTCGCTCACCTGCAGCTCAGAGAAGCAATCCTCAGCACAGCAGCAGGATGAGGACAGGTATCTCTGCCCAGGAACACTGGCCATCTTGTTTTTTATTGACAGGACTTGGGGGAGGAGACAGGTGGTGCTTCTGGCTTTGGTGCCTGGAGGCCAGGAATGCTGCTCCATGTCCTGCAGCCCCCAGGACAGCCCCGCAGGACAAAGAATGATCCTGCTCCATTGTCCAAGGTCACCCTGAGAACCCTGGCAAACCTCCAGGGTGGATTTGCCTGGCACTACCACAAGTCCCAGGGAAGGCATCCCAGCACTGGGGCAGCGGCTCATTGATTTTACCCAGGGACGAGGCTTCCCCCTCTGCCAGCCTTGGCAGTGGCTGTTGTACCTCCCCAAGAAGTGGGCAGGAAGGTTCATCCTTGAGAAAAAGCCTGTTAAAGTGTTCTATGAGGTAAGAGGCTTCACTCTGTGAAACAGACTTTCACAGGGGCTGGGTCTTTCGCTCTGCAGATGGAAAAGTGGGAGATGCTACTCCACAAAGAAAAAGAAAAGACCCAGAAGATGGAGACCATCAATAAAGTACAGTACCAGGCCCTCCTGGATGAACACAGCCGCTATAAGACCCTGCTGCATCGTTCCCTAGAAATAGAGAGCAAGGCGTTCAGGCGTAGGTGGGTGCCGTCAACTGTCAGGGTGACTAGCGAGCTCTCCAGGCTCCTGTCCCCCTTTGCTCTGGTCTCTCATAGTTCCTCTGGAGCTGCTGCTTCACAGGGAAGAGAAGTGAATGGAACTCCCCCCTATGCGATGTGGGGTGGGTGCAGCTGGAGGCTGAGGGGCAGGGGGGTCCCCCAGGGGAGGATGGTGTGCCCACCTGATCCCGGCTCAGGGAAACGATGTGTCAGCATTGGGGTCACTGCTCCCCTGGGGTTCCTGCCCCCTCGTCCTCTTCTCTCCCAACCAAGAACAAGGAGGGGGCGCTCACCACAGCTTCCGATGTACAGGGATGTGCCTCACCAGCTTCCAGGCCTCTTCTCTTTCAAAGTCTCAAAGTCTGGGCTTCTGTGTGTGTTTTTTTAACTTTTAAATTTGGAAACTTTTGAATATATGGGAATGTGCAGAATTGTATAGTGTGATTCCTAGGTACTCATCCACGACATCAGTACTTCGATACTGTGCCCATCTCATGTCATCTTTACCTCTGACTCTCCACCTCCCTACTCCTTTTTTTAAGGTAAAATTGATGTCCATTGACATGCGCAAATTTCAACTTTGAGCTTCTGCCAGATCAGGGCTTTGTGTGCGTGCAGTCAACCAACCTCGCAGAGCTCCTGCTCCAGCAGATCCCAGATTGCTCCGGGGCCTGGGGCAGGTGCAGTGGCATACAGAGCTTGGGGGAGGACTGATGTGCACAGGATACCAAGTGAGGAGAGAGGGGGAGAGATGTGGCTAAAGAGAGGCTCTCCCACACTTGGGGCAGCACAGGAGAGAGCTGTTGTCCACTTCCTATGCTTGTGAGACACCCCTGCTCACAGCATTTCCTTTGAATCCTCCTCAAAGACACTGAGCAAACGTGGGGTCTTCAGTAGTGTAAGCAGCTGAGGTGCAGGGAGTTTCTATCACAGGGAGCCTGCTGAGGGTGCCTGCTGCTGCCGTGAGTGTGGGGGACATGACATTCATTTATTCACTAACCCAGTGCTTCCTGTAGACTACACAGGGCTTTCCACCCCCTTTATCCTCCAAGTGCTCCATCCTCTGGGGGGTGCCAAGACATCTGCTCCTACCAGACTCTGTTCCTTCCAGCCAGAATGAGCATCTTCTGCATTTTGGCATCCCCCTCTCTGCCTCCTCCTGCACCCATCCCAAGCTCCCGTGATGCTTAGTGAGCTTCTGTGGGGCATGTGGTGCTAGCCCTGTGGGAATGCTCCTAGCTGAGTAATGAGGGGAGACTTGTGTGGTGCCCACCCCTCACCAGTTGCCTTCAAGCCCGATGATGTGGTTATAACAGTGTCATTATATTCTTTTTTCCCTCTTTTATTATTATTAAATCTTTATTGTTCAGATTATTGCATTTCTTCCTCCTCCCCCCCATAACTGCCCTCCACCTAGTATCCACCCCACCCACCACCCTCACTCCCCACCCACTGTCCTCATTCATAGATGCGCAATTTTTGTCTAGTTTTTTCCCGCATCCCCCACACCATTTCCCCCCAAGAATAGTCAGTCCATTCCCTTTCTATGCCCCTGATTCTATTATAATCACCCCTTCATTCTGTTCATCAGGTGATTTATTCACTTGATTTTTAGATTCACTTGTTGATATATGTGTATTTGTTGTTCATAATTTGTATGTTTACCTTTTTCTTCTTCTTCCTCTTCTTAAAGGATACCTTTCAGCATTTCATATAATACTGGTTTGGTGGTGATGAACTCCTTTAGCTTTTTCTTATCTGTGAAGCTCTTTATCTGACTTTCAATTCTGAATGATAGCTTTGCTGGATAAAGTAATCTTGGTTTTTGGTACTTGGCATTCATCACTTTGAATATTTCTTGCCACTCCCTTCTGGCCTGCAAAGTTTCTGTTGAGAAATCAGCTGACAGTTGTATGGGTACTCCCTTGTAGGTAACTGACTTTCTTTCTCTTTCTGCTTTTAAGAGTCTCTCTTTCTCTTTTGCTCTTGGCATTTTAATTATGATGTGTCTTGGAGTGGTCCTCTTTGGATTCCTTTTGTTTAGGGTTCTATGCGCTTCCTGGACTTGGAAGTCTATTTCTTTCACCAGGTAGGGGAAGTTTTCTGTCATGATTTATTCAAATAGGTTTTCAATATCTTGCTATATCTCTTCTTCTGTCACCCCTATAATTCGGATGTTGGTATGCTTGAAGCTGTCCTAGAGGCTCCTTACACCACCTTCTTATTTTTGGATTCTTTTTTCATTTTGCTTTTCCAGTTGGGTGTTTTTTACTTCTTCATATTTCAAATCTTTGACTTGATTCTTGTGATCCTGTGGTCTGCTGTTGGGAGTCGGTACAATATTCTTTATTTCAGTCAGTGTATGCTTAATTTCTAGTTGGTCCTTTATCACAACATCGAGGGTCTTGCTAGATTTCTTGAGGATCTCACTACATTTATAGGCGTTCTCACCAGTCTTTTCGAGGGTCTTACTAAATTTATCGGCAGCTTCTAGACAGTTCTTGAAAAACCTTAAAAGTGTGGTTTTGAACTCTAAAGCCGGCAGTTTGCTTTCCTCCATTTCTGCCATTTGTGTCCTGTTTCTTTGTCTCCGCATTTTTTATGCTTCCTTGTGTTGATAAAGTGGTTTCCTGTGCTAAGTGTCCTCTAGGGCCCAGTGCAGCCATGGGCAAACTACGGTCTGAGGGCTGGATATGGCCCGTTTGAAATGAATAAAACTAAAAAAAAAAAAAAAAGACCATACCCTTTTATGTAATGATATTTACGTTGAATTTATATTGGTTCACATGAACACTCCATCCATGCTTTTGTTCCAGCCCTCCGGTCCAGTTTAAGAACCCATTGTGGTCCTGGAGTCAAAAAGTTTGCCCACCCCTGGCCCAGTGGTTCATCCTCCCCAATTACTTGAGGAGGACACTCTTGGTGCACCCCCTTGTGGTCTTTGTGCACTGTCTTGTTGTAGTTAAGCCTTGATTGTTGTAGGTAACACTGGGAGGGACTGGCCTCCAGGCCAATTGGCTGTGAGAATCAGCTGTGTCTGCAGTGGGAGAACTTCTGTTCTGAAGCTCTAGGGAGGTGCTAATCTAGCCTCTACTTGAGCCTATCCAGCAAATGCCTCTGTGCAAGGCTTGGGCTGGGCAGGTCCCAGGGCATCAACTGGGTGGGCAGTGCAAACAGTTATGGCTGCTCTCAGTCCTGCCTTCAGATTCCCTGATTCTCAGTGTCCCAGCAATTGCTGCAAGTACCAACGAGAGAAAGCTGCCCTCGAGTTCTGACCAATGCCAGACAGTCCCACTTCTCCCGTATGAGTCTTGGTCCCCAGAGACTCCCTAGGAACTGGAGCTCAGAGCCTGAGACTCCCTCTCGATTGAGAAAGACAACTGTGCCCTCAGCTGCCAGCCCGCTCCACGTGCACCTCTTTACCTTAGTATTTTACTTCCACACCTCCTCTGAGTCTCGGTATGCTTTTCTCTTTCCTCTAGTTGTAGAATTTCCACTCAGCCAGCCTTCCTGTGGTTCGGGGTGATATCTGTTCCGTCTTTCAGTTGTATTTTTGAGGTGGTTGTGTGAGGCAGCAAACTCCAGTGTTTACCTATGCCGCCATCTTGGATATTTCCATGATATTCTTAATGTCTGTTCACATGGGGAAGGTTTGTGCAAGTGGCATCTCACTGGCTCTGAAGGAGTGTTTCATTGTCATTCTACTGGTAGCTCCTTGCTAGATAGGCCTCCTGTGTTATTAGGTAGTGTTTGCTGCTGCACAGAGTGCTGGAGCCCTTGGTCTGTCTGCAGCAGGGCTACAGGGTGGGAGGTGGAGGTGCCTGCAGCACAGGCTGGTGCGTCTGTGTTCATTTCACTTGACACCTGAGTGGGACCCTCACTCCTTCGTTCCCCAGCACATGGTTCCTGGGTATCAAGCCTCATCCCGTTGACTCAGTGGGGAGTGAGACTCTCAGTTTCTGCCCTGCAGTAGGGTGGTCACCAATGGTTGGAATGTACTTAATCCATGACCCTATAAACACTGAGACAGGAAGAAAATAAAAGCGCTGAACTGAGGGGGAGATGAGGGGGACCTGAGGGGAAGGTAAGTGCTGGACTGGAGGTGCCTGGAGGAACAGGCTGAGTGGATGTGCATGTGCCTGTGTGCCAATGGACCCTGGCAGCTGCGTGGTCCCCAATGGGCAGGCCTCTGGCCCCCACGCTGCCTGACTCAGCATAGGGAGGCTGTTCTGGATCTGGGCAGAGTGCGCACCAGGCCCTGGTGTGGTGGGAGGTCAGCTGTCATGTGGGTGGAATTCCCTGAATATGTGCTGGTTTCTGTGAGAAGGGTGTGAAGTTCAGAAAACAGTGTTGGTGTTCCCAGGGGGCTCATGGAGAGAGGCTGCTGAGACAGGGACGGGAAGGGACCCTGCAGACGTGTTGGGTGGGAAGAGAGACACTCAGCTCTGGGGCTGGAGGAGACTCCTGCCCATTACCGCAGCCCTAAGCTCTGCAGAGAGAAGCCGCTCACAGAGGCTGTGCATTCTCCTGTGTGTGGGTGCCTAGCGGGTTTGTTTCCCTCTTCAGGGAGCAGGACCAGCTCCAACATGAGGCAGCATTACAGGAGCTGAGGGACCTCGTGAGCACCCAAAGAGAGGCTCTGAAGCAGGCTGCCCAGGAAGAGAGGCTGCCACAGGAGGAGAGGTAACCGCCTTCACCCCCTGCAGTGGCATCTGCCAGGTTACATTCAGAACAACTCACTCAGCACTCACTGAGCTAAGCTCAAGCGAGTCTCCTGGTAATGGTATATTTTTCCCAACCCTGTCATGGTCACAGCTGGTTGGTCACAAGGGAAAGGCAAGCCAGATAGTGGCTGGGATGGAAGGATAGCAACACTGGGATCCTGCATTGTCTACATGTGGATGACCTCCCCTCTCACCTTGATGATGGTGATGATTGTATTGGGCGTGGACTCCTCCATCCTCTAATGCCAGCCATCCCATGAGGGAGAGACTCTTGGTCTTTGGCATTCACGCATTGTCTACCGGTGAACTCACCTCCTCACTGAAAAGCACTTAAACCAACAAATTATAACCATGGCTTTTCATGGGACTGTCCAGATTGCAAGAGACAGGAGTCGCCTGATGGGCACATTTGCAGATGAGGTTGAAAAAGACCTTTGTCTCCTGCCTTTTTCAACTCTCACACTGCAAACCAGTGACCCTTTTATGGTCCATTGAGTGCCAAAGAGTTCTATTTTCCTGCTTTTTGGTGGTGATGTCATTGTTTGAAATGCCCCCCAAATGGATTGCTGAAGTGCTATCTAGTGTCCCCAAGTTCAAGGCTGCACTGGGCCTTATGGGGAATAAGAGGGGTAGCACGTGAGGTTCCTTTTAGTCCAGGGTATGGTGCACTTGGCTGTGAGTATATTACAGGAGGTGTCTTGATGACTTGGTCGGTTGACAAAAATGTGGCCAAAGACTCACACGAACCGGCGGGTACATTTCCAGTATCCATTAACTGAGTGTTCGCAGTGGCTTGATAGAACTTTATACCAAAAATCATGAGAACTGACTGCACTACAGTTATCTCTTAAAACAAAACAAAACAAAACAGAACAAAACAAAAAACCACAGATGAGGGAAGAAGCTCAGAGAGATTAAAAAGCTTGTTCAAGTTCATGCTCCTAGTTAGCAAGCCTGTCAGGAATCAATTCCAGGTCTTGTCTCAACCCAGAGGCATGTCCATATGAAGCCTTCCTTCCCAAAGCCTTGTTCTAACATGTATTGGGGGTTATAAACTCAGGTGCCCCCAGTGGCCAGGCAGGTCCAGCAGGTGGGGGAAGGAGTGTCAGTGTTAGATCAGACCCTCGTGGAGAATACACACCCCCTGAGGGCTGCCTGTGGAGAGGCAGGCCCGGGCTGCCAGGTCATTCTTTTTATCTTTTTTTTTAAATCCTTACAACATGATCATTTTTCCATTGACTTTTACAGAGAGTGAAAGGGAGGGAAGGAGAAGGGGAGAGGGAGAGAAACATCCATGTGAGACCATCACATCTATTGGATATCTGTAGCACACACTCAAGCTACAAGGGGGAGCAAACCGGCAACCCAGGTCTGTTCCCTTGAATGAGACTTTAACCCATGACCCTTCTGTACATGGGTCATGCTGTAACTACTGAGTCATGCCTGCCAGCACCTTTTGTTTATGCTTTCTCCCCACCATCTGAGAAGATAGATACCTGAATGTTGACCTGACACTTAAAAATTTTTAAATATTGTTGAACTAATTAATTTAAATGGAAAAATACAGATGATGTGCACCAAACAGGGCACATCTGTGTTCAAAGTGAGTCCATGAGCTTCTGGTCATGTGAGCTTTCTGGTATAAATCTGTCCCCTGATACTCAATTGAGCAGTTAAGATGACGATGATGATGATTTCTGTGGATTTACATAATACTCTCCAATCTCATATGTTATTTGTCTCAGGAGAGGAAATAAGAAAGGGCTTGGAATTGGGGAGAAGTGATGGACAAAGACATATAAATTTACAGCAAAAATGTTCTGATTCCATGTATTTCAAAAGTATTTCATCAAAGAATCCTTTGTTCCAAGTCAGCAGGTCTGCCAAAGCCTTCCATGGGAAGGATTCTCATAGGGTGCTCTGTTGAAGTGGTGTCCGAGCCTGCCTGTCCTCTCTCCCCCAGCCCACAGTGGGCAGCTGCGCCAGCATTCTAGAACCCCAATGGACACAGTTTGAAATCCACTAAGTTTGTTCCACCCTCATTTACACACGGGAAAAACAGAGGCCCAGAGAGGTTGTGGTTTTGATTAAGGTGCACACCTGGGTCAGAAGCTGGGAGTGCTCCTCAGCCCTTGGCCCTGTGGCTCTCCCCCCCCCAGAGTCAACTTCTGGAACCAGCCGATGATTGCAGAGCCGAAGGAGCTGCACACCCAGAGCAAAGTGATGCAAAGCTCCCCAGAGGTCCTGCAGCAGGAAGTGATGCTCAGGCAGGCCCAGTACAAAGGGGCCAAGGAGGACCTGCAGAGGATGGAAATATCGCTGAAGAAGCTGAGAAGCCAGTGTGAGGTGAGGCCTGGGCTGGTGGGGTCAGGACCCCCTGCGTGTGCCCTGAGCGACAGCCTTGGCTCAGCCAGTTCGCAATGGGTCCTCATTGGCTTCTTTGCTCAAAGACCGTATGTGAATGTCACACAGAGGCCGAGAGGAAGCCAGAGGCATTTGAAGGGGAAAAACCCCATGACTGGTGCGATTGAGTTAGAAAACACCTTATACCTGAGCTTTGTTTTTGAAAGGTCGGGGCGGTGCATGGAAACAGCCAAGTATTGTTTCATTTCCGAACCCTCGGCTGAGAACTTTGCTCTTTGCTCACCCATGTCCTCTCATTTAATTCTCGCAATGATTTTGTGAGCTGGGGTTCCCATTCTCATTGCTCTTAAGTTGTGGGTTGCAACCCAGTTTGTCTGATGCCAAAAGTTGAGACTTTTTTGCTACAGCAACAGGGATGATATTCTAGAGCAGAAGCAGTCCAACTTCAGTCATACATATTCATATCCAACCCCTGCTCCTGTGTGTTTTTATGTCTGTGAAACAAGAATACATTTCTAAATATGTTTTATTTCATTTTATGGATATCAGTGAGAGGAAGGGAGAGGGAGAGAGTGATGGAATCATCCATGAAGAGAGAAAATCCTTGATGGGCTGCCTCCTGCAGGCTCCCTACTGGGGATCAATGCCACAACTGGTCATGGTCCTTGACCAAGAATCGCACCAGAGACCTCTCGGTGCTGGGAGGATGCTCAACCAACTGAACCTCACCAGTGGGGCAGCTTATTAACAAGATGTTCTACATTGTTTTTCAAGATTGTGATTAAGGCCTCAGAATTTGTTGTCTATTTTGCAGTTGCAGCACATTGCAGCTCAGACCACCTGCGTTTTCAGTGCTCAGTGGCCACAGGAGGGCTGTGGTTCCCTGATTGGACGGGACACTTGGCCATCCACATGTCATTGATTGTGTTGGTCATTCCCATTGTCGTAGATCATACCGAAATGACCACCTTTGAGCATGTGGCCTTTTTCTTCTTTTGGGAACAGATTCCCCTCAGTGGAATCACAGGGGCGCATGGTATGTGAGACATTGTTGACCTCTCTGTGACACAGGAGGTCAAAATTACCAGCAGAGGTTAGGCAGGTACCAACTAGAAGAGTCAGGGCCTGGTATCCAGGGGGTATCTGATAATGGTTTGCATCTTCTCATGTAGGTGCTCTCTCATGAGAAGGAGAACTTCCAAGAAGAAAAAGTTAAGCTGAAGAGGAAGATTCAGACATTGGCCAGGAGGAACAGAAAGCTTCTAAAAGAGAATGAGAAATACAAGACTCGGCGCATGTAAGGGGTGTGGGCTGACCTGTCAACAAAGGGGTCCTTCTTTCTAGTCCATGCCTAGGCCTCAAGATGCTGGGCAGAGAGCCCCCTGGTGCACTGGTGTCCCAAGGGAAGGGGACACACCACCTTCCCATTGCATCCTCCTATCATTTTCCCTGGAATGGTCCTAGAGTTCTGCAAGTATGGGTGGTTGGCTTTTGAAAGATACTGCCCACTACCAGATGGTTCTTAATCTGCCTTTGGAATTCAGTTCAGTTTAAAAAATATGATGGCAGTAAAGAGTGGTGCCCAGGGAAGAGATTCAGATTGCAGGCGGAGGCCTTTCTATGTGTTTTCCCTTAATGAGCTGGGCAGAGGGTTGTTGCTGCACCATGGTTTTCCTTCCTCTGTGGACAAGACACATTCCTGGCTTTGGAAAGGCCCTGTGAGGTGCACAGAACCAGTTACCGGGTGGCCAGGAAGTAGTTGGAGTGATAGGAAGTGAGCAGAGCTGTGTGCACAGCAGACAGATGTTGAGGAGCTTCATAGAGGCCGAGAAGGAGGCCTGGTGGTGGGAGTTGGGGTTCTGCTGCTGACCCAGATGGGGATAGGTCTAGCCAGTGGGGGGACATGAGATGGAGCATGGGTAGTCTGGGTGCAGGAAAGGTGCAGGCAGTGGCAAGAGGGAAGGCTGCATCAGGCAGCGCTCAGCTGTAGAAGGCATCCACACCAGGCTAATGAGTTGGATCCGCTGGGAAGTAAGTGTTGATGGGAAGCTGGTCTACAGGGCCCAGGAAGCTGCCAGAAAGGAGGGCAGGAGGAAGAGCCTTGGAGTTGGAAACATTGTGGTTGGAAGTCATGTAACCCGAGATGCCTCTGGTGGGTCCAGGGTAGTCTTCCCCCCTCCGTGCTATGCTGCTGAACTGTCCTTCTTTGTGATCAGGAATGGCTGGCTATGTGGGACAGAGGGACATGGTCCCAGTGACCACGGGGGGCACTGTCCAAGTCCCTGGGGTCACAGTGCTGCTTTATTGTCCTCTCAGATTCATCTGCGCATCTACAGGTGGTTATCCACCTACCCAGGATGGTTTACATGGAAAGCCACACTGTAGTTTTGGGGTAGAAATGACTGTGGCCTGAGTTGTCTCTCTGTGACACAGGAGGTCAAAATTACCAGCAGAGGTTAGGCAGGTACCAACTAGAAGAGTCAGGGCCTGGTATCCAGGGTGTATCTGATAATGGTTTTGCATTATCCGGTGTCTGCAGGAGGCTATGGAGTTGGCAGGCTTGCTGAGCCTGTTCTGAGCGGAGTCTTCCCCAGTCCTGGGAGGGTTGTAGATCCTGCCTTCTGTGAGTTTGTGCACTCAGGGGTGCAAGGTTGGTCAGAGCCAGACAGGAAAGCAATCTAGCATAAAGCCAAGCAGCACGGCTGTGGGAAGAGAACAACACAGTGCCAAGGACGCTGGGAGCAGAGCAGGTTCGGTGGTCAGTTGTCCAGCAGTTTGAAATCCATCACTTCTAACGGGGTGCTTACTTCATGATGAACTGGTGGAAATTTCCTCGTATTAGTGGGACCTCAGCAGCTTCATGACCGACAGAGTCTGAGCAGCTGCCTTGATCCTGAGGACTCATTTTCCAGCAAGGAAACCGGGGTCTGAGCTGTCAAGGCCCACGGATTTCCGAACCTGAGTTTCACATGGTTCAGGGCTTGCTCTCCTGAGATGACATTCAGCCTGAACTCATTGCTTCAGCAGGTCTCCTCGATGTGTTAGGGTTCCCGGACCCACATCACGTGCTTCCATCCCCATATTCCCAAGTCAGAAATCAGTAAGGCCATGAGCACCCTGTTGTCTGAATCCTAGGAAAATGCCGGCCCTTCTGGGCCTGGTCCCACGCTGGGCAGATGAGTCGATTTACATGTTTTATTTTAAAAACCAGATTGTTTTTCTTTCTCGTCTATTTACAGGGAAAATGTAAATTTCTTACCGACAATCATAGAAGAGCAAGAGGAAACACTTGTGGGTTCCTATGAGTCTTGGGGTCCTGTTCCACAGAAGTGAGTTTGATTTAATGGCAATAACTTAAGCACAGAACAGAAAGCTTGCTCTTTCACGAGTGGGGAAAGCTGTAGCCATCTACAGCAGTGGCCAGTTTGTGGGGCCCCCATCTTCCTCTCTATGGCCGGTCCCCTGTGTGCATGTCTCTCCCAGCACTGAAAGAATTTAGAGTTTCTTTTGGTCCCGCCCTCCATACTCAGGGTTATCCTAGGAGGGAGGGCGAAGACTAGCTGGTCATGAGCCTGTTTAAGGGGCAGAGAGTCTGTGGTTGAAAGCCACTAAAGCAGGACTCTCAGTTTGTGTCTCCAGGTTTCAGGACCTAGAAAACCACGTTTCTGTTTTGGGAAGGAATCATGGGCCAGACACCTGCCTAGCACCCAGGGTCTTCAATTACAGGGACCTCTAAGTATTCCCTACATTCCTCTGGAGTCTCTGGACCCCAGGGTGGTTCACAAACAGGTTCCCTTCTTGCAGTTTATCAGCCCCGGTGGCGGGCCGTCTTTGTCCCCAAGACTGCTGGTCTGCTCCATACAGCAGGGCTTCCTCTGGTGCGGGTCTGAGCCCCATGAGCTGGGCCTTCAGATTGTCCTGTCCCAGCCCAGCCTAGAGGTCATATCACCATGAATCCTGTAAGACCTCTCTGTTGAAATCTCAGAACCACAGAATCTTCTACCTTCTGCCTGACCCTTCTGTTGACAGGGAAATGAGGCATCTATGAGGGAATTAAGCAATTTGTGAAAGCACTGTGCTGGTCTGTGGCAGAGCCAGGATTACAACCCACATGTAGTTCTTATTCTATTCAAATGCCCCCATTTCCAGTTAGCTGCAATGTTTTACTTACCCTTTAAATTCACTGTTTTCATTTATTTCTTTTTATTTTCTTAACCTCACTTGAGGACATTTTTTCATTGATATTTAGAGAAAGTAGAAAGGAAAGAGGCAGGGGAGAGAAACATCAGTGGGAGAGACACATCGATTGGTTGTAATCCTGTCGGCACTCTGATTAGGGCCAGTGATGAACCTGATTGTTGTATTTGAAGTTCCATTTCCCAAGAGGCTAGTGTGGGTTTCTGCCACAATGAATGCTTCTACCATCCCTGGGTCTGTGTGAATTCACTGCCAATAGTGTTCCACCTCCTGAGACCCACATATGAACATCGTGGTGCTGGAGAAGAGCACCATCCGTCTGAACCCCAAATGAACAGCCACTTGCCCATCTGGAGGGACATTGAGGGTTGGTAATGTCCTAAACCTCTACTTCCTGTAGGAAAAAGTGGTGGACTCGAGCCAGATCCTTCATCAAATTCTTCAAACCCAAAAACAACGGTTCTGGAGATCCAATGAAGCGAACCCAAGACAGCCCTCCTGGGCCCCTGGAGGCCACCCCATCATGCTCATACTGGGTGGAAGAGCAAGATGCCCCCAGCGCGCCACCTCCAAAATGTAAGAGGGGTGGCTGAGCTGTAAGTGGGAAATAAAGGGGAGGATCTCAGGTCTCCTCCATGGACAGGGCAGCACCAAGGAGATGGTGTGTTGGGTGTGCACAAGAGTGTCGGAGCCGGAAGGGGGTGTGCCTTCCCTTAGGTATGTGAACAACCAAATATAAAATATAAACCCTTGTCAATGTTGGACACTTTTGTCCCAGAACAATGTAGTTCTGCTAGCATGAGGAGCCTTGCCCATCACATATAGTTGGTAGGTCCTGGGATGTACAGTGGGGATCTCCATAGAGTTAACACAGACACTAGAGCCTTCTGAAGACCAGGGCCAAGCCTGAGACTCATGTGCTCGCAGCGGCTGGCATTCCAGTACCTGAAAAGATCTAGGGAGGGTGACAAGCCTCCTTCTGAGTGTGACATGTGCACAAGCCTTTCTGGGTGGCATTCACCACTTTAACTTTTGGTGTGTCACTGGAGATGCAAAAATGAAGTGTGCACACACATGCCCACTGTTTGGGAACTAATGCGTGCATTCCCAGTCTTTACAGCAGGTGAATTAGGTCAAATGCTCACATGCAGGTAAATGATAATGAAGCTTATTAACATTTGTTTTATCTAGAGGGGTTCTTTAGCCTGATGTTTTCATACTGGCTCCTTAAATGTTGTGACATTTATTACCTCAACTTCTGTTATTGTATAAATTGCCTTAATGAATATAATTAGCCTAATTGAGTTAGCAAACCTTTCAGAGAAAAAAAATGCTTGACAGATCCAAACTGTCATTTGGATGCATGAATGAGCAGGTGAGTGGTAAATAATAGTAATGGCAGCCGTGTATGGTGCTTCCTGGGCTCAGTCCACTTTAGGGATTTGACCCGCTTTATCTACCACCTTTAGTCCTAACTGCTGGGTGAGGTAGGCATGATCCCTATCCCCTTTTCAGAGCTGGGAAGTGAGGATTGACAGGGTGAAGCCCTGGCCCGGAGAATAAGTGTTGGAGCTGGGATCCCAACCTGGGTCTGACAGATGATGGTGCCTGAACTTTAACCCCTGTGAGCACTGCCTGCACTTCAAGCTGCTTTGGTCTCTGAAGATGCTGAACCAGCCTGTGGCCCCAGCATTGAGTAGTGGGTCCTCATCCTGTGGTGTGAGCTGTGGTCAGCAAGTGGCGATGGGGGAAAGAAGTAACGGAGGTTCTTCTATGTATGAACTTGAATCCTCAATCAGAAATCTGGTGAATCAGTTATGATCATGCACATGACATGCTCAGAACGTTAGACCAATTGTCAGACTATAATTTAAAGGTCATGAAGGTGAGGTTTAGAGTAGAGGATGCATATTGATCTAAACAGGAATAATTCTTTTTGAATATATATTGTTATTGATTTCAGAGAGGAAGGGAAAGGGACAGAGATAGAAAAATCAATAATGAGAAAGAATTATTGATTGGCTGCTCCTGCATGCCCTCTACTGGGTTGGAGCCTGCAACCCAGGCATGTGCCCTCGACCTAAATCAAACCTGGGACCTTTTAGTCCACAGGCCTGTGCTCTGTCCACAGAGCAAAACCAGAGCTGAACAGGAATCATTCTTGATGTTGAGAGTGTTTTGTCATCAAAAAGTGGTAGAGCCCTAGCCATTTTGGCAGAGGTAGGTACTTCCATTATTTTCAAAGGTATCCTTCTATAAGAGGTTATGTTATATGTATAAGAATTATTAGTGCCCTGACCGGTTTGGCTCAGCGGATTGAGCCCAACCTGCGGACTCGAGGGTCCTGGGCTCGATCCCGGTCAAGGGCATGTACCTTGGTTGTGGGCACATACCCAGTGGGGAGTGTGCTGGAGGCAGCTTATCCGTGTTTCTCTCTCATCGATGTTTCTGACTCTATCCCTCTCCCTTCCTCTCTGTAAAGAATCAATAAAATATATTTTTTTAAAATAATTATTAGTTATCCCTGGCCGGATTTTGCTCAGTGGATAGAGCGCCAACCCACAGAATGAAGGGGCACGGGTTTGATTCCTGGTCAAGGGCATGTGCCTCGGTTGCAGGTTTGATCCTGGTCCTCAGTTGGGATTCATGCGAGGAGCAACCAGTGGATGTGAAACTCTCACATAGATGTTTCTCTCTCTATCTCCACCTACTCTCGCCCTTCCACATTCTCTCTAAAAGTCAATGTGAAAAATACCCTCCAGTGAGGATTTCCAAAAAAAATATTTTAGTGAGTAGTTGAGATAGCCCATTTTACTGCAGAAACATACCATTAAGTGTTCCAAAGTCTTTGAACAGGAGCAGGAGTTAGGGTGTGTGAGCCAAGGTGTCAGGAAACCTGTCATAAAAATTGATGAGTAAGCCCAGCTGGTGTAACTCAGTTGGTTGAGCATCAACCCATGACCCAGGAGGTAACAGTTTGGTTTTGGTCAGGGCACGTGCCTGGGCTGTGGGCTCAATTCCCAGGACAGGACATTCAGGTTGCAGCTGATCAATGATAGAAACATCATTGATCTTTGTATTTCTTTCTCCCTCTCCCTTCCTCTCTCTGAAATCAATAAAAACATATTTTCAAAAAAGAATGAGTGACAAAAGCCAAGTCCTAGATTATTAAACATCCGTATTTCAAAATTTAACACATTGAAATTGAAAAATGATCTAATGCATCATCTCCTAGAGCAATATAGACTTCTCCTCACTTGCTAAGTAAAGCATTGGCACAAGGTTGCCACTGAATTAATTAGATGGAGTCAGAGCCTCAATCATTCACCAAGTCCTGATTCTGGCTGTGCCATGGGGATTGTTTCCATGTCTCCTGGGCTGGACAGGATTCTGATTTCCCAAGTACATTTAGCCAATGTAGAGTCACTTGTTGTTCTTCAATTCATTTATTTGCTGTTTTGTGTTGTTTTCTTCTTTTCTTCTTCTCCTGGTGATCTGGGGATAACCATTTAGCCACTTGGCGCAAAAAGAACAAAGGGAAGAACAAAGACAAGTGTCCAGCGGCCCGACCGGCTGTGTTGAAACGCTTTCAGTCCTCATCGTCCTTGAACATCCCACCCCCTTCAAAATAGGTTCTTCTTTTTCCAGATACTGGAGATTCCCTTCCTTTTACCAGTTCCTCCACCAAATAACCTTCCTCATTTATGAAAAACCCACAGAGAAAAACCAAATAAAAAAACAAATACCTAAACCATAAAAAAGAAAAATCATAAAGACCACCAATGACCCATGCTGAAAGGCCAGAGGACCCATAGTGGCCCCCTCCTCCTGACCCCAAAGCAGATCTGGAGCCTTCAAACTACCAACACACCTTCTGAAGACAACGGCCTCCTCTCCTGTCTGCCTGCAGTACCCAGAATGGCTGTAGAAGGAGGAAAGGGTTCCCGTGCTGCCTCCATTTGTTCTGTTAGTGACAACGCTGCACCAGCCCTAAGGGTCACACCCCATATGTGAAGCTCCTGTCTCTACCTCCAGCCACTGGTATCTTTTCAACAAATCCACTTTGACCTGGGGATGCTCACAAGGCAATGACAAACTGCCTTTCCAGAGGCAGACACCATGTGAGCATGCCCCTTAGGACACATGTGTTAGCTACTTCACCTCCATTAAAGTATGTGTGCGTATATGCATGTGCGTGTGCATGCGCTGGTGAGCAAATACATGCATGCATTCTCTCAGGGCTGGGCCCTCCTGATCCAGAAAATTGACTTCCTCTCCCAGAAGCCTGATGGTCCCAGGAGAAGCCCAGACCAGCCAAACCATAAAGACCTGGAGGCCCTGGGTGGACCGTGGAGTCAGGCTCACTGTTAACCTAGAGCTTTGCCAAGCCAGGCCTGGTTTCCACATCCTTCAGGCCAGGGCGGTCTTCCAGGCAGGTGGCCTCAGGCTTTGCTTCTCTCCAGCTGGCTCCTGGGCCACTCTTCGATAAACACTGCGTCTGCCCGCCTGGGTGATGTGGCAGTGAAAAGCCTTGCCCGCCCCCTCCCAGCAAGTGTCCACAGTGTGCAGAGGGGAACATGTGGGAGAGGCAGGTGCAGCCTGATTTGGAAAGTGGCTGCAGTGCCCCATTGTCCCCATTGAGGATGACACTTGGATTTATTATTTCTGAGTGACTTCCAAGGGTAGGAACAAAATGTAATATATTACATACACTTGTTCACACTTGTGAGACATATGCGCTTTGAGGTGTCCCCCAAATATATATACTACAGGGTGTCCCCCCAAATATAAACACACTTCAACAGCTGATAACTCAATTTTCACTCCATTTCAGTGTTAACAGATTTAATGTAATGGGTGAAGCCAGAATGAACTTTGAACAATGAAGATGTATCCTCTGGACTTTCTTTTGGGGACACATAATGGATGAGGTGTCTGGCACAGAAAGGGCCACATCCAGGCATCAGGGCTGCTGTTGACAGAAGATGTGAACAAACAGAACGCAGTGATTCTTGGTGTTTGCCATTCCAATGCTTCCTCGGCAGCAGTGCCTGGTCCAGAACTAAGGCAAGGGATGGAGGTGCAAACAATAAGATTTGTTCCTTCATTTTGTTATTTGTACATATCTCTTAACTTAGCTGCCCTGTATTCTTCAACCGTTATCTGTTGTCTATTGTCAACTTTATCTTTTATGTATCCCCATAAAAAGCCTAGTGGAGAAATTGTCTTCATTCAAATCTTAGTTTGGCTTCACCCATTTTTTCCAATCAGTAAACTTGAAAATGGGTGAAAATTCAGTGAGTTATCAGCTGTTAAAGTGTGTGCACATTTTTTTGGAATTCTACTTTCTGTTCCAATGGGACTAAGTTTTTTCTCCGGATTCTTACCTGTGTGTACATTGGAGGGGGGCACCCTATATTTACATTTAAAAGGCAGTCATTCTTGTCCTTCAGGAGTTGATTTATTATTTCTTTTCACTGTGTGCACATCTTTTGGACCACCCAATGTTTACATCCCATAGGGAGTCATTCATTTAATCAGGAGTCTGACCTCTGTATACCAATCTTGGGGACACTCCATGTTTATATTCCAAAGGGAGTCATTCATGTTTATCGGGAGTCTGATCTCTGTGTACCTTTGTTGGGGGGACACTCTATGAATGTTCTACAGGGAATCATTTGTTTGCATCGGGAGTCTCTCCTGCTGCTGTGTCTATTTGGCCGGGTTCCTGACGCATTTTGTTTCCTCTTGCTTACTAAAGGTGCTCATTGTGGGTTAAGCTAACCCTGATGATTTGGGATCTATAAGGATTTTCTCCATTTGAGCTAAAGTGCTGAGAAAGAAATGTTAACATGGTCCATTTTCTGAGTGCTTTGAATTTTGTATTAAGTAGCCATTGATTCTGGAACACAAGGACGGGTTTGTAATAAAATGAGATGTTGTAGAATTGAGTCGTAGTTTTCCTCACCGCTCGTCACTGGCAGCGCTGTTGGGGCGTTGGGTCTCCGGGGTCCCTGCTCATCCCCCCAGTCTCCCCGGCCCCTGGAATCCACCAGCTCCCTTTGCCAGGAGGTGAGGTCTTGGGAAAGCGAGGTTTCCTCTTTACCATGCAACAGCGTTTATTTTACACTCCTATTAGTTGAATCCCATTTTTATAGGAGATTTATATCACAATAGGAGGTAAGCATAAAGTGATCCGTTGGATTTTTCCAAGGCCATTCAACCAGGAAGTGTCAGGAGAAGGAGGCAGGGAGGAAGTCAGGTAGAGATCCCCTCCTGACCTAATCTAATGGTGTTCGGTCCAGCTGCCACCTGCATGTCCTCTTCCTTCCTCACCAAACCTCTCCTGTAAGTTGCCTCCTGTCACTTCCTTCCCCATTCTTTCCTGAGGTCCTGCAGCTGTGGGAGCTGCCCACTCAGCCTAGCTGTCCTCCCCAATGCTTTGATCCAAACTGAGCAGCGCCACCTGCAGGCCTCCTCCCCTGCACCTTTGGCTTTTGCAGGATCTGACACTGGCCAGTCACCCCTTGGAGCTCTCAGCCTCTGTCCCATGATTCTCTCTCCTCTGGGACAGGTTTTTCAGGGCTCACACTTGCCAATCACTCTGTCACTCACTCATTCCTTCCTGAAACACTCATTGACTGCTTCCACTTTGGAGGTAGCTCCCTCCAGGCCCCCTCTGCAGGACTGACCACCTGTTCCCCTAGGTCTGACGCTCCCCTCCTAAGCTTCAAGCCTGACGTCAGCTGCCTTAGATCCTCTGTGCAGGCTACAGGCTTCCTCCACTCTCCCTGGCTCTTCTGGGCTCCCTAATAATTCAAGCAAACCAGCAGTCCATCACAGAAGCCAAAAGCCTGTGGTGCAGGCTGGACCCCACCTCTCTCCATATCCCCCATTTGATAGGTCCCCTGAACCTAAGAATGTGTGTGGAATCTTCCCACTCCATCTTAGATGATTGTCCTCATCCCAGGTCCCATACACACCCCATTCCCTGGGTCTTGCCAGGGACTTGTCAGCTAGTCTGCCTGTGTACCTCAACTTTTCAGTCCTATGGCACCTCTCGGCATTCACCCTGGGTGACCTTCCCTTTTGAACCTTCCCTCCCTCAGGCTCCACACTAGCTACTCCCATCCCTTCGTGGTCTATCTTCTCCATGGGTCACCTCAGAATGCACCCAATGCTCTACCACCCTCCAGTCCAAGACCAGCTCATACAAATCTGCCACTTTCATTGCAATCTTCACAGAATACTCCAAACACCTCAAGCCCCAGCCTCTCCTGGGAACCTCCAGATCTGTTTCCAGCTTTTATGTCCCAAAGACACCTCCAACTCAAAGTGCTCAGCACATGGTTCTCCATCCTCCCCCCACCACAGCCTCTTTGTTCATACTCTCATCATCTCGGTCCTCCATCCAGACCTGTGCTGTGCCAGCATGGCCATGGGTGAACCTGAAAGTGTGGGGGGTGGCAAAGGTGAAGGATTAAGGAAGAAAGACAAGAGAATAAAGCTGGGGCTAGGTGGGATCCTACCCTCTGATTAGAGAGAGAATGCCACGGCCTACAAGCTCAGTCTATTTTTATAGCCAGATTCCACGATGCAAAGTAAAGGCATTGTCAAGATGTTTACAATGTTTTCCCAGGTTTCTAGTCTACTCTAGAACCTTAACTCTATCAAGCACCTCCCACAGCCTACCTCACTTAGCGACACGGACCACAGGTTCGGACCATAAGGTCAAGCTTACAACTATAGCCTTTGGCTATAATTTTGCCGGGACTTGCATGTGGCTTTCCCATGAGAAGATCATGTCCTCTAATTAGTCTGAAGCTTGAACCTGTCCAAACACAATAGCCGCTCTCCACACAGATCATGTTGGGTATCCCCCTCTCTCTTTCCCGTGTGGTATCCATCACTCCCTCAGCTGCTTCCAACTCTGATATTTTATTCAAATACCCAGCCACACCCACATGGTGGGTCCCCTGGGCAGTACCATGGGGTCCCATTGCTGAGCGGGCATCCCAAACCATACCCCACTGAGCTCCATAGATGCACCTCTACCCTGGCCTGAGAGCTCTGTGATCTGGGGGGGGGGGGTGGCGGGGAATACCCAAGTGACAGCTCTAGGCTGAGGTCTGCCTGCAGAGAGGGTGGGATCACCTATGGGACAAGGGGCACTCCCCCTGTGGACAACAGCAACGTGGAAAATTAGAAAAGGTTGGAAAAACCTTGGGAAGCATACAGCCAAGTGTTTATCAACCAACCGGAGGGAATATGTTTATCTGTATGCATACACACACACACACACACACACAAACACACACACACATACACACACACACACACATATATATATACATGTATGCAAACAGCTCATTGATTCCCGTAGAAAGCTTTCATTGATTTTGCCAAACACGTGCATTTATAGCTAACCTATGCTTGCCCTCAACTAACAGATGAGGGTGGTTCCAACGTGAATGTTGAATGATGTTTTCTTTTATGCTGGCAAGTAAAACAAGCTGAAGGTGTCTATGAGAACCTCACTCAATCAGGTGGTCCTTTTCTGAATGGCAGCCTATGTTCCTCAATTTCTTATAATGTATTTGTATAGCACCCTGGCCCTAACACTGGCCCTTTTGCACACCCATCGGCCCCTGTGTCATTCATGGAATGTTTTATATTTGCAACCAGCCCTTTCACCAGGTCCAGAGAAACCGAAATTTTTGTCCACCAACTGCCCTGATGCCTGGGGAGGGTGCTGACTTTCATTCACTGAGCAGCTACTGTGGGTCAGACTCCTTCTAAGCACTCTGTGGGAATAAATGGATTTACTTCATGTAGTTCCTGTTAAATGTGGTGACAAAAAGGGTGACTGACTCCCTCTTCCCAATTATCACCAGGAAATGATTGAATGAGAGACAGGCATGCTCTCCAGGGTGTAAGACAGGAGGGAGACCCTGTAGAGACTTGGGTGAGGGTAGTGAGGGTGCTGAATATATGCAACACTGGAGGAGGTGGGACAGAAGGAAGAAGAACATTGTCATGCCTGCTCTTGAGTCTCCCTGGCACAGCCCTACACACTGTTATTGAGGCCCTCTGGGCAGATATCAGCCCTGGTCCACCTGTCAAGGCACAGGATGTGAGGTGCTCAGGGAGGCAGTGAGGAGCCAGTGCCCCAGGCAACCCCTCCTCCTGCTCCTCACCCCCAGCCTGGAGGCTGCAGTCCCTTCCTCCACTGTGGCTTCTCTGCAGGAGCTTAGGAGATGGTGATCTGGGCAGGTGGGCTGGGTCCAGAGCTCTCCACACTGCTACTGAAACACTCACCCCCAGAAATCAGGGTGAGGATATGGTTGGTCCTTCTGGGGCTACAAGGGAAAATCTTTCCCAGCTTCTGGTGGTGCCAGCTCTCCTTGGTTCCTTGGCTTGGACACCCATCCTCCCCACCTATCTCTGTGTCCAAGTCACATGACCTTCTTTCTGCCAGTGTGTCTAATTTCCCTCTTAGAAGGACAACTGTCACTGCAGTGAGGGCCCAGCCATCCCAGACCCAAGGCCTCCTCTGAACTTGATTACAACTGCAAAGGCCCTATTCCCAAATAAGGCCACGGTCACTATGTCCCATCCGCATGGATGTGGGGACACTGCAGAACACACCTCAGGACGGGTATCACACGGCACACGGAGACACTGAGGCCCGAGGTGGAGTGGAAACACCAGTCTCAGAACAGCAAACTGAGTAGAAATTTCCTGTAAATACTGGTAAATGCACGCTCTGGCCCAAAGGCACATTTTCCTACCGGCATGAGGCCTCTGTACCAGGACCTGCAGGGCTTTCCTCTGTGAAGTGAGAATGCATCTCTGCACTCACCTACTCAGTGCAGAGTTCTGAGAGTGGACACATTGCAGCCTCCCGCCACCAGGGGGCGACGCGTAGCCCCTTGCAGTGCTCTGCCCTCCAGGCATCACCCGGAAGTCCCGCCTCTGCTGGGAGTCAGCAAGGTTTGTCCAATACAGCAGAGTTCAGGGGTGCAGGACTGTTTGGCCTGAGTGGCTGCTGGCAGTGCAGGGCCCTGAAGCCTCGAGGGGGACGTGGGCCTGGGGGCGGCGGGTGGAGCCCTGAGGCTGCTGCCCTGCAGCGAGGAGGTCCTGCAGGCGTCCTAGGAGGGCAGCCTCGCTGGAGATGTGCTCCCTGCAGGGAGTCCATCAGCTTCTGCAGCAAAGATGGGAAGTGGGGGCCGCGGGGTGCGGGCTGAGGTCTCCCCGCTCTGCGTGGACCAGCTGCTTAGGGAGGTGCCTTCTGAAGTCAGGGTTTGGTTTCTCAGAAAGACTCCTCCTCACAGGCCAGGCCCGCCGTCCCCGCCAAGGGTGATGGAGCCCCGCGCCTGCCTCTGCCCTGTGTGGCCCCAGCTCAGGGCGCTGTCTCAGGGCTTTCCTGTGCCCATGTCTTCCTGTGACGGACCGGGATCCTCCTCAGGCAAAGGGTTTGGGCTCAGGCAGAACGTCACCGGGTTGTAAGAAACGCCATAGACACTGACCACCGGCAGCAGGTCATGCGTCCACTGGACGTGGGCCCAGGAGGTCATTGGTCCACTGCGCACATCAACCTTCTCTCCTGGCATGAAGGACACCAGATAGGACTCGTTGCAGGGGCCTCATCATAGTGCCTGGGAGTTTGGCGTCCCCTGAAACCTGTGCCAGAGGGATGAGCTCTCAGGATGCGCGTCCATGAAACTCCAGTTCTGTGGTGACAGGATCGTCCTCGTGGGACCCAGAGTGTGTCACCAGATCCGGGGGACGGTCCCTGAGCTGCTCTTGAGTCATTTATTAATCAGACATCAGGTCTCTGCAGAGTATGTGCAAATCCCATCAGAGCTCATGTAAGTGCTTAATAACTTCAGCAACATGAATGGTATTGCTTGTTTTAAATGCTCTACTAAGTTACAGGTTATATTGAAGACACCAAATAAATTCAAAATTTTAGATAAATTGACGTAATTAATTCCAAATGTGTGTTGAACGCATTCAACCTGAGTAGTTTATACATAAACTAGAGCCCCAGTGCACCAAATTCATGCACTGGTAGGGTCCCTAGCAGCTTCCTGCTGGCAGCTGGATACACTTTCCATTCCCCCAGCCAGCCCCGCCCCCTGGTTGAACTCCAGGGCAACTCCCCATAGAGTGGACACTTTGCACGCTATTATGTAAATATATTTTTATGTCTGCAGATTTCTAATTTCTCTTTTCAAAAATAGATTTCTATTGATTTCAAAGAGGAAGGGAAAGGGAGATAGATAGAAACATCAATGATGTGAGAGAATCATTGATCAGCTCCCTCCTGCAAACCCCACGTAGGGGACTGAGCTCGAAACCTGGGCATAGGTCCTGACCAGGAATCAAACTACGACTTCCTGGTTCCTAGGTTGATTCTCAACCACTGAGTCATGCTGGCTGGGTAATTTCTCTCTCTCTCTCTCTCTCTCTCTCTCTAATTTTTTTTTTTATTTGAGATTAATGCCCTTGTCATAGTATGCTCTTCAAGTTGATTTTCATACAGGGGCGCCAATAGGGAGTTTACAGGTTATATTTATTATTTGTTCCCTAAAGAATATCCCCTGTCTATGGACACTGGCCTCTCTGAAGTCATTCTCATCTGCCCAACTGTGCCTTTCTCTGGAGTCTTGTAGCATTTAGTGTTGCCCGTCAGCAATGACAGTGTATATCACACTGTAACCTGTCTGGTTGAGCTCACCTGCACCCACAATTGAAGGAGCCCCCCATAACCTGCTTTTCCCCTCAGTTTTCCCCTTCCAGCTTCAGTTCCTCAGAGTTTAATCTTTTACGACTAGTGGCCAAGTTGCTGGTCACAAGTGCTAGTTCTGTTTTGGGGTCTTCCTTTCCAGGTAAAGCAGGACTGCGTTTGTGCAGGTCTCACTTCCCAACTGCACCTTCAACTCCACTCTGCCTCCTCCTCCAGGCTCAGTGGGCATGTCACAATGAGTGCCGTTAGATGTGCAGTGCTGCAGACAGAGATGTGTAGTGGTATTTTTCCAAGGAGCCAGATGGCTGCTTGCTGAGGCAGTCCCCCCTAGACTTAGAAGACAAGAGGGTGTGCCTTAGAAGACATGGGAGGCTCCAGTGCTGTGGCAGATTGCTCTGTGCTGCATCTGCCAGTCTGTGTTGCTGGGTATCCATATTGCACACTCAGACTGGTTTTTAAAGTTTATGTCCTATGGGCCTGTGCATCCTACCATGTGTATAATGATGCATTGATTTTAAAAGTACTGACTCCTTCAGCATAAACACTAACAGCTTGTTGAAAAGAAGGATCCTGAGAGTAACTTGCTGCCACAATTGTCAGGTGTTTGCAATAACGTTTTGTCTGTTCCATTGGTGCAGGTGAAAGCTCCCAATCTGGAGGCCACAGTGAGGAAGTTTGATGACGTCTGTAAAAAGGACAGTGAAGGCAAAGAGTGTGTCAACCTGTTCACCATCATTGCCCATTTGTATGACTTCCACCTGGTACAGTCTCTCTTCATATTAGTCATTTTGGAAAAACTTACAAGAAATTTCACAGAGAAAGATAGGAACTGATCCTATTAATACATTTCGTACCGCTCAGAAGTTTTCTCCTGTTTCGTGCGTCATCTGTTAAGGACCACTCACGAGTGTTCTCATTTTTCACGCCCAAGGAAATAGGAGGGAATCTCGATACTTATGTAAATTTTTTTGGTCCGTTTTCATAGAGGAAAATGTTTTACTCAGTACCATATGTTAAAAAAGGACTAGGAAATTTAATTGTTTAATTGTTTTTGTAAATACAAAGGTTATAATTATTGAAAAACAACAAGCAAAGTGCATTATGATGATTTAAATAACGTGCAGTTTGCCCAAAAACATGCAGTCCCTGGCATATGTCTTAGAGATTTCTATGCGGTACGCAATGTGTTAATGCTGAGAAATGTGGGCTTTTTGTTGAGAAAAGAGAATGTTTTGTCAGTTTAAGTGATCACAGAGACCCAGGCCAAAGCCAGCGGGGCAGGCGGCAAGTTCCAGGACAAGGGAAGGTATGATGGGTCACTCGACCTGCCTCCTAACTACCTAAGTGTTCAGAAGCTGACTGGCACATAGAAATCAGTGGGGTAAATGCTATATTTCATTTTCTAGTAAACTGCTATCTTCTGCTTCTGTGATTTGATTTTTTAATCTTTAAAACTAGAGGCCAGGTGCAAAGATTCGGCTCTCCGACATGCCCTGAGGATTTTCAGATTGCTAGAGGGTGCAGGCCTGGCCGAGGGACCCCACTGGTGCACGATTGGGCCAGGGAGGGATCGTGGGAGGGCTCCAGGGCTTGTCTGTCCCATCTAGCCCAGTCCTGATCAGCTGGACCCCAGTCACAGCATCTGACCCCTGGAGGTCAGTGTGCATCATAGCATCCGGTCAATTGGTCAAATGGTTGGAGAGACAATTAGCATATTAGGCATATATCTATATATCTATCTATATCTACATCTATGTCTATATCTATATCTATATCTATATCATCTCTCTCTCTCTCTCTCTCTCTCTCTCTCTATATATATATATATATATATATATATATATATATATATATTATTTGAGGCCCAGAGCAAGGGATTCATGTACTGGTGGCGGGGGCGTGCATGGCCTCCAAGGTTCACCCTGGGGTGGAAGTGCCGCTCATTCTGGGCAGCACTATAGGAGCGCGCTAACCTCCACATGGCAGATCCTACATTGAGTGTTGGCCCCCTGTTGGTCAGTATGCTTCATAGTGACTGGTCATTGTTCTGGTCGTTCTACTGTTTGGTCACTGGGCTTTTATTATATACTACTAGAGGCCCAGTGCACAAAAATTTGTGCACTTGGGTGGGGGGGTCCCTCAGCCCGGCCTGTGCCCTCTCGCACTCTGGGACCCCTCGGGAGATAACGACCTGCTGGCTTAGGCCTGCTCCCCTGTGGCAGAGGGCAGGCCCAATCCCTAGGTGCAGCCCCTGGTCGGGCTCAGAGCAGGGCTGATTGGGGAGTTGGGGCACCGCCCCCTGTCATGCACAGAGCAGGACAGATCGGGAGGTTGTGATGCCACCCTCAGTCACACTCAGGGTAGGGCCGATTGGGGGGTTGGGGCACCGCCCCCTGTCACACTCAAGGCAGGGTCGATGGGGAGGTTGCGGCGCCACCCCCTGTCATGCACAGAGCAGGGCCGATCAGGAGGTTGGGGCGCTGCCCCCTGTCATGCACAGAGCAGGGCCAATCAGGGGGTTGGGGCGCTGCCCCCTGTCATGCACAGAGCAGGGCCAATCAGGGGGTTGGGGCGCTGCCCCCTGTCATGCACAGAGCAGGGCCAATCAGGGGGTTGGGCGCTGCCCCCTGTCATGCACAGAGCAGGGCCAATCAGGGGGTTGAGGAGCTCCCCCCTATCACGCACAGAGTAGGGCCGATAGGGGAGTTAGGGCACCGCCCTCTATCACCCACAGAGCAGGGCCGATCAGCGGGTTGGGTCACCTCCACTGTCACACTCAGGGCAGGGCCGATGGAGAGGTTATGGCTCTACCCCGTCACACACAGAGGAGGGCCAGTGGTGGTGGCTGGGGGGGGGGGTTGTGGCGCCGCACCCTGTCACACACAGAGCCACAGGGCCATCAGGGGGTTTGTGCTCTCGCCCGTGTCACGCTGATCTGGTGCCAGGAGGCCTCGTAGCTCCGCTGATCCCGGTGCTGGGAGGCATATTACCCTTTTACTATATAGGATAGAGGTCTGGTGCACGGGTGCGGGCCGGCTGGTTTGCCCTGAAGGGTGTCCTGGATCAGGGTGGGGGTCCCCACTGGGGTGCCTGGCCAGCCTGGATGAGGGGATGATGGCTGTTTGCAGCTGGTCACACACCCTTCAGGGTGGGGGTCCCCACTGGGGTTCCTTGCCAGTCTGGGTGAGGGGCTGAGGGCTGCTTTCAGGCTGGCGGTTGTTGATTGAAGCTCCCAACCACTCCTTTTTTTTATTTTATTCTGGGCCAGCTTTAGCTCTGGCTCTAGCTCTGAGAGCAGGTATCTGGTTTGTTTCGGTTCTATAATCGAAACAATGTATAACTCCAGCTCTGAGATCCCGGGCCTATATTTGTTAGAATGTTTCCAACTGCCAGCTCAGAGGCCGGCAAGTCAGGTGGGGAACGTTGGAGTCTGCAGTCACTGCAGCAAGCAAGCCTCATGTTTGCTTCCAGCTGCCTGGCTGCCGGCCGCCATCTTGGCTGACAGTTAATTTGCATAAGGATATGCTGATTAGCCAATGGGAAGGGTAGCGGTCGTACGCTAATTACCATGTTTCTCTTTTATTAGTGTAGATAGGCCCGGTACACAAAAATTTGTGCACTTGGGGGGGGGGTCCCTCAGCCCCGCCTGTGCTCTCTTGCAGTCTGGGACCCCTCAGGAGATAACATCCTGCTGGCTTAGGCCTGCTCCCAGGTGGCAGAGGGCACGCCCAATCCCTAGGTGCAGCTCCTTGTCAGGTTCAGAGCAGGGCTGATTGGGGAGTTGGGGAGCCGCCCCCTGTCATGCACAGAGCAGGGCGGATCGGGAGGTTGTGATGCCACCCTCAGTCACGCTCAGGGTAGGGCCAATTGCGGGGTTGGGGCACCACACCCTTTCACACTCAAGGCAGGGTCGATGGGGAGGTTGCGGCGCCACCCCCTGTCACGCACAGAGCAGGGCCGATCAGGGAGTTGGGGCGCTGACCCCTGTCACTCATAGAGCAGGCTCATCAGGGGGGTTGGGGCTCTGTACCCTGTCACGCACAGAGCAGGGCCAATCAGGGGGTTGGGGAGCTCCCCCCTGTCACTCACAGAGTAGGGCCGATAGGAGAGTTGGGGCACTGCCCCCTGTCACACACAGAGGAGGGCGGATCAGGGGGTTGGGGCGCCACACCCTGTCACATTCAGGGCAGGGCCAATGGGGAGGTTATAGCTCTACCCCATCACACACAGAGCACGGCCCATGGGGGGGCGGTTGGGGCGCCACCCTCTATCACCCACAGAGCACAACCAATCAGGGGGTTGGGGAGCCGCCACTATCACACTCAGGGCAGGGCCAATGGGGAGGTTATGGCTCTACCCGGTCACACACAGAGCAGGGCCTTTGGTGGGGGGAGGTTGGGGCGCCCCACTATGTCACACACAGAGCCGCAGGGCGATCAGGGGGTTGGGGAGCTCCCCCCTATCAGGCACAGAGCAGAGCTGATCAGGCAGTTGGGGCGCCTTCCCCTGTCACGAAACAGAGCAGGGCGGATAGGGAGGTTGTGGCCCCGCCCCCTGTCACACACCGAGCCGCAGGGCAATCAGGGGGTTTGGGCACTGCCCCCTGTCATGCTGATCCCGGGGTCGGGAGGCCTCTCGACTCCACTGATCCCAGCGCTGGGAGGCATATTACCCTTTTACTATATAGGATGGAGGCCTGGTGCACGGGCAGGGGCCAGCTGGTTTGCCCTGAAGGGTGTCCTGTATCAGGGTGGGGTTCCCCACTGGGGTGCCTGGCCAGCCTGGATTTGGGGATGATGGCTGTTTGCAGCTGGTCACACCCCCTTCACTGTGGGGGTGCCTGGCCAGTCTGGGTGAGGGGCTGAGGGCTGTTTTCAGGCTGACGGGTGACTGAAGCTCCCAACCCCTCCTTTTTTCCTTTTTTTTTTTTTTAATTCTGGGCCAGCTTTAGCTCTGAAGCTTGGCTCCAACTCTTAGGCCTCAGCTTAGGAAAGCAGGTATCTGGTTTGTTTGGGTTCTGTAATCAATACACTGTTTCAACTCCAGCTCTGAGATCCTGGCTGGTTGAAAGCAGGTTTCTGGGTTTTTGTTTAGCTTCTCTATTTGTAACAATGTTTCAAACTGCAAGCTCAGAGGCTGGAAGCAGTAGGAGGGAAATGTTGGAGTCCTCCGTCACTGAAGCAAGCAAGCCTCATGTTCGTTTCAAGCAGCCTCGCTGCCGGCTGCCATCTTGGCTGGCAGTTAATTTGCATATTGCCCTGATTAGCCAATGGAAAGGGTAGTGGAGGTACGGCTAATTAACATGTTTCTCTTTTATTAAATAGGACTAGAGGCCCTGTGCATGAAATTCATGCACGAAGTAGGGGAAGGGGAGGGTCCCTCAGCCTAAACTGCACCCTCTCTAATCTGGGAGCCGTCAGTGATGTCCTAATGATGGCTTAGGCCTGCTCCCCTAGGTTCTCGGCTCTCTGCGGGGCCTGCCTGCTCCACACCATGGGGAAGGCAAGCAGGCCCTGCTGGGCGTTTGCCTGCTCGGGTGTCCCATGGTGATCTGAAAGCAGGCCCTGGTGGGTGCTGCCTGCAGGCCAAACTTGCCTGCTTGGTGATCGCCGTGGTGACCCACCATGCCCGGCTACCTGTCAGCAGGCCCTGCTGGGTGCTGCATTCGGGCCATGCTTGCCTGCTCACAGATTACCGGAGTGACCTGCCAGCAGGCCCTGCTGGGTGCTTGCCTGGTCCGGATCACCACGGCAGTGCCTGCTGGCCTCACATTGCCAGTGTGATGCAGCCAGCATCCTGCCCTGGCTGCTTTGGGCGCTGCCATCTTTTTCACAGACTGATAGTTAATTTGCATATTACTCTTTTATTATATAGGATGATGTGAACAAGCCTTTTTTCATTATTAAGAAACAGGATAGTTCTTGAGTTTAAGAATTGATTTATTTAACACTCATGTATTCAAAAATTATTTACTGAGGAAGGCCATTTGGCTTGGGGCTCAGGTGTCAGCACACCTGGACTACCAGCTCAGCCAGTGGATAGGCCTGTACCTGAGTCTTCCAAACCTCATTTTCCCCTTCTAGAAAGCAGAGCTGAGCATGGCTCCTACCTTGTTTTCTTTTCTGAAGATCAGAGTAGGGGAGGACAGGGAAGCCCCAGGATGTGTGAGGAGCAGGAAAAGCGTTTGTGGGGGCCCACAGAGGAGCAGGGCAGAGGCCATTGCAAGAATCTGGGCTTTTATCCTAAAGGCACCAGAGGGTTCTGAGTGGGAAAATGGCAAAGGAAGTTTTCATGCTAATGGTTCCTTTGGCTACAACGTAGAAGACGGAGGTGGTCAGGCAGGGAGATGGAGCCAGTGGTGGGAGGATTAGCTCAGTTGCAGTGGGTGTGGCAGTGGGGACTGACTAGTTGGGTGAGGGGTGTGAGGGAAGGCCAGGGTCAGCCCATGTTCTCAGCTTGGGCCTTTGGTGGACAGCAGTACATGCAGAAGACCCACACTCAAAAGGGAAGATGGGCTCTTTTTTGAAATCCCGAAATGGTCACTGTTAGGAGGTGTGTTCTGAGCCCTCTGAGGAGGTCCTGAGGCTCTGAGGTGGGAAGCCTCAGGGTTGAAGCACTGACATTCAGACCTTTGGGAAGAAGAGCGGTTGAGGGTAGGAAGAGCAGGAGGAAGGTCATGGGAACCAGGCTGGAGTGTTCCAGAGAAGAAGTTTCCCCATATTGAATGCACAGAGGTCAGGTTTAAAACAGAGAATTCAAACCTGCTAAGAGGTCAGGTTTAAAACAGAGAATTCAACCCGGCTTAGTAGTGGAGAGTCTACTGCTGAACCAGGAAGTGGTGGTCTGATTCCCAGTCGGGGCATATACCTGGGTTGTGGGCTCCATCCCCAGTGTGGGGCATGCAGGAGGCAGCTGAGCAATGATTCTCTCATAATTGATGCTTCCGTCTCTCCTTTTTCAATCCTCTCTGAAATCAATAATATATATATATATATATATATATATATATATATATATACACATACATGTATGTGTGTGTGTGTGTGTGTGTGTGTGTGTGTGTATCTCCTCACTGGAGGATATTTTTCAATTAGTTTTTTTTAGGGAAAGTGCAAGAGAGAGGGAAAGACAGGGAAATATCAATGTGAGGAAAACACATCCATTTTTTGACTCCTGCACACACCCCAAACCAAGGCCTGGGCCAGGGTGGAATCTGCAACTGAGGTATGTGCCCTTGAGCAGAATCAAACTCAGGACCCTTTGGTCCAGAGGCCAAAGCTCTATCCACTGAGTCAAACCAGCTATGGCAAAAAAAAAATATATGTTTTTAAAAATAAATCAATTTTAAAAGCACAGAAGTTAGCAGAGGCAGAAAGTACTCTCCTGGTTGCCTAGGGCTGGTGGGTTGTAGGGAATTTTGGTGTGGCTGTTAAATTGTATTTGGAACTGCTTTTTGGTGAGCGCTGAAAATGATGTAAAATTGTGGACATGGATGCACAACCCTTAATATACTCAGTGTATATTTTGAATGGGTGAGTTTGATGGTATGTGAACTATATCAATAAAAAGTCAGCATTTGAAGCAATGGCAACATGGGATATCTGGGAGGTCTCTGTACTGTTCCTACAGCCTTTCTCTCAGTATGACATTATTTCCAGGTTAGAAGCTAAAAGAGTGAACATCCCAAGAGTCTGGAAGAAATGGAAACTGGTGGGGAGGAGTGATGATCCAGAGCACAGGGTTAGGAGGGAGGAGCACAAGTGGGGGGATCAGTGGAAACAGTTGGGGGTGGGAGAACAGTAGAGGAAAACCCAGAGATTTGTGGGTAGTGGTCAAGTTCCCAGTGGAGCTCTGGTGCAATCTCAGTGTCGGATTGATGTTAAAAGGCTGCAGAAGGTGGAGAAGGTTTGGTCTGCCTGAGACCATCAGGTTTATTAGCAGTGATGGCCACCAACAGAGTTGGTTTATTTCTTCCCAAGTTGAAGGTCAGTTGTACAGACAATTTGAAATGATGGCTTTCTCTTTCGTGTGTTTATATATTTAGGATTCACTTTATGCTGGAAAAGATGTTGGTACTGAAGGACAATGACATGCAGAGCGTTCTGGCCTATGACCCTGAGCCTGTAGAGAAATTGAGGAAATTGCAAAGAGCTTTGGTGAGTCACTTTTACTCCTAAGTGCTTTGAGTTTCCTGTGGACGAGAACCCATCGTGAAAGTTTGGGAGGTAGTTGGAGCTGTGAGTCAGGTGACCGGCCTGGTCAGCAAGAGTTCCCAGGGATTGAGTAGCAACTGTGTTTCTGTGGTGAGACCCTGTTTTTGGCCTGTGTGCAGTGAGTCCCTGTTAGTTAAGCATCCTCTACCCTTACCTTGTGGTGCTGGACTGGGCTGTGCAGCAGAATCATCCTAGAACTTTCTGATCACTTTGGAAGAGGCCCCACAGGTGTTAGCCAGAGGTGTTAGGACCAGAGGTGTTAGCCTTGGAGGAGAGGGGGCTTGTCTGTTGATCCTTCCCAGGTTTTTTTGTGTGGGGCCATAGCTGAGACCCACTGCCCTCTCTAATCAGGGTGAGTTCTCTATCCTTCCTTTATTATTTTTATTTTTTGAAAAAGAATTCCATTATATATATAACTAGAGGCCCGGTGCACAAAAATTTGTGCACTCGGGGGGCAGGGGGAGGAGGGTCCCCCAGGCCGGCTGTTCCCTCTCGCAGTCTGGGACCCCTCGGGAGATAACGACCTGCTGGCTTAGGCCTGCTCCTGGGTGGCAGAGGGCAGGCCCAATCCCTAGGTGCAGCCCCTGGTCATGCTCAGAGCAGGGCCGATTGGGGAGTTGGGGCGCCGCCCCCTGACATGCACTGAGCAGGGCGGATCGGGAGGTTGCGATGCCACCCTCAGTCATGCTCAGGGTAGGGCCGATTGGGGGGTTGGGGCACCGCCCCCTGTCACACTCAAGGCAGGGTTGATGGGGAGGTTTCGTAGCCACCCCCTGTCATGCACAGAGCAGGGCCGATCAGGGGGTTGGGGCGCTGCCTCCTGTCACTCACAGAGCAGGGCCAATCAGGGGGTCGGGGCGCTGCCCCCTGTCACTCACAGAGCAGGGCTCATCAGGGGTTGGGGCGCTGCCGCCTGTCACTCACAGAGCAGGGCCCATCAGAGGGATTGGGGCTCCGTACCCTGTCACACACAGAGCAGGGTCAATCAGGGGGTTGGGGAGCTCCCCCCTATCATGCACAGAGCAGGGCCAATCAGGGGGTCAGGGCACTGCCCCCTGTCACTCACAGAGCAGGGCCCATCAGGGGTTGGGGAGCTCCCCCCTATCACGCACAGAGCAGGGCTGATCAGGGGGTTGAGGAGCTCCCCCCTGTCACTCACAGAGCAGGGCCAATAGGGGAGTTAGGGCACCGCCCCCATCACACACAGAGCAGGGCGGATCAGGGGATTGGGGCGCTGCACGGTCACACTCAGGGCAGGGCCAATGGGGAGGTTATGGCTCTACCCTGTCACACACAGAGCAAGGCCCATGGAGGGGCGTCGGGGCACCACCCTCTATCACCCACAGAGCAGGGCTGATCAGGGGGTTGGGGCACCGCCACTGTCACACTGGGGGCAGGGCCGATGGAGAGGTTATGGCTCTACTCTGTCACACACAGAGCAGGGCCCGTGGGGTTGGGGCCCCGCACCCTGTCAAACATAGCCGCAGGGCAATCAGGGGATTGGGGAGCTCCCCCCTATCAGGCACAGAGCAGGGCTGATCAGGGGGTTGGGGTGCCTTCCCCTGTCACGAACAGAGCAGGGCGGATAGGGAGGTTGTGTTCCCGCCCCCTGTCACACACAGAGCCGCAGGGCGATCAGGGGGTTTGGGCGCTGACCCCTGTCACGCTGATCCCGCTGTCGGGAGCCTCGCTGCTCCGCTGATCCTGCTGCCGGGAGGCATATTACCCTTTTACTATATAGAATAGAGGCCTGGTGCATGGGTGGGGGCTGGCTGGTTTGCCCTGAAGGGTGTCCTGGATCAGGGTGGGGGTCCCCACTGGGGTGCCTGGCCATGCTGGCTGAGTGGCTGAGGGCTGTTTTCCGGCTGGCAGATGACTAAAAGCTCCCAACCGATCCTTGTTTTCTTTTTTTTTTTTTTATTCTGGGCCAGCTGTAGCTCTGAGGCCTCGCTGCTGAAAACCTCGATACAATGTTGCGGCCCGGGGCTCACTGACAGCCATTTTCTGGGGTTTTGTTTAGCTTCTTATTTGCAACATAGTACATAAGTTGCTTAGAGTTGCAACTGAGAGGTCGGCAAGTGAGGCGGAGAACGTTGGAGTCCGCAGTCACTGCAGCAAGCAAGCCTCATGTTCCCTTCCAGCTGCCTGGCTGCTGGCCGCCGTCTTGGATGACGTTAATTTGCATATACTCACTGATTAGCCAATGAAAAGGGTAGTGGTCGTACGCTAATTACCATGTTTCTCTTTTATTAGTGTAGATTGGTTTCAGAGAGAGAGGAAGAGAAAGAGAGAGAAACATCAATGATGAGAATTATTGATTGACTGCCTCCTGCACACCCACCCTGGGGATTGAGCCCACAACTGGGGAATGTGTGTTGACCTGGAATCAAACCGTGTCCACCTGGCTCATAGATCAATGCTCAACCACTGAGCCAGGTGGAGCAGGCTCAGGTGCAGTAAAACTGCTTATATAAATAAAGGAATGTTATTGCTGGTTTAGTTTACTCCAAGGTATTCTTTGAAACTATTGGGAAATTTGGCAAGAATTTAAACTAAAATTTGAAAATTAACTTCTTAGACCTAGTGGAACTCATTTTGTCTTTCAATACTCTCCTGAGGATATGCTTACTCATTAGAGAGAGAGAGGGAGAGAGAGCGGGGGAGGAGAGAGAAATGTTGATGTTAGAGAAAAGTATCAATTGGTTGCCTCTCAGAGGCACTCCCATTGGGAACTGAACACCCAACCTAGGTATGAAACCTGACTGGGAATTGAACCCAGAGCCTTTCAGTGTGTAGAGCGATGCTCCAACCAACTGAGCCACACTGGCCAGGTCATGGAACCAAGTTTTAGGAAAGAAAACCTTGGATTACTCCTTAAATTCATGCATATCTGAGGTCCAAAATACAGCGAAGTCAATTTGGAGTTCATGGAACACCTTGTTGATTTTGAGTGGATTAAATGAGATAGGATGTATGCAACATGCTCATCACTGTGCTAAGCTGGCACTCACTCTATTGTGGTTTCAGTCGGCCTCTTCCTGTTTTCTGTGTCATTGTTATGAATTTTCCTTAAAATAGCTCTAGGTTCATAAATTTTGCATCATTTCTCTGAAATGTTGACCCTGAATATTGGGAGCAGAGAGTGGAAAATTTTATCATCCAGTTACTATCTCATTAACATAAATTCAACAGTTATTGAAATCTTGATTTGCATAATGATAAAAGAAGTAATTTTCAATATATCAAGATTCTTTCAATTATAAGTAATTTGCTGTGTTCTCAGGTCAGATCACAACATCTATAAATTTTGTTTCAGTTTAGATCACATTTCATTTGACATCGTTTTAAATCTCATCATGCCTCCTCTAGTGAATCATGTTAAGTTTATGGGATAGATTTTACAAGAGGAATTGAATGAGGTAGTTATGATAAAAATAGCAGCTTTAGGTGTGATTTCTTTTCATTTTTGTACTTTTGTTAGTGGCAGGAATAGAATATTGGGGACTAGCTATCATAATAAGAAATATTAATCTGGCTCTGTTAACTGTGATTGTTCTGTTCTGATTAGAGAAAGCACATTCTAATCTGTTTGAGAGTTGTACGCCCTGGGGCATGGGAGCTGACATGGGAATGCAGCCATCCTCCTTTCCCCAGAACAGCCTAGATTAACAACCTGGTTGCCTTTAAGCTGGTCCCTGAGGCACCCGCCCCCTACAAGCCCCCAACCCGCATTGCCTGTAACCTGTAACCACTGTACCTTGCCTACTTCCCCATGCGTGTAATTTCTACTTTCCCATGAAGTCTGTATCATTCTACCCAAGAGAAGAATCTGGCTTATGGGGAGAGTAGAGCAGATGTTTGTGGATGACCTGCTGCTCTCCCATTCTGCCCACATTATTGGAATAAACACCATATATGAGTCAACCCAGTCTCTGCTACATTTGTTCAAGTATTAACCAACAGCCTGGGCCCATTAGGTTGTCTGTTTCACTTTAAGTAATTGTATAGCAGTTAGTGAAGCTAGGTAATTAACAGAAATGATAATCAATACTCCCCCATTATAAGTCCGAAGATTTCATCTATTTAAAATAATTTACATTTATTTTAAATTAAGAATGAATTTTTAATTAACAAGAATTAAAATCATTACTAGTTTAGAAATAATTAAAACACTATTAGCTCATTTATTAACAGCCTAAATGTTTTTTTACAATTAAATTTTTATTGTTCAGATTATTACAGTTGTTCCTTTCCCCCCCCCCATAGCGCCCCTCCACCCCGTTCCCACCCCACCCTCTGCCCTTACCCCCACCACCCACTGTCCTCATCCATAGGTATACAATTTTTGTCCAGTCTCTTCCTGCACCGCCCCACACCCCTTTCCCCCTGAGAGTAGTCATTCCACTCCCTTTCTATGCTCCTGATTCTATTATATTCACCAGTTTATTCTGTTCATCAGATTATTTATTCACTTGATTTTTAGATTCACTTGTTGATAGATGTGTATTTGTTGTTCATAATTTATATCTTTACCTTTTTCTGCTTCCTCTTCTCAAAGAATACCTTTTAGCATTTCACATAATACTGGTTTGGTGGTGATGAGCTCCTTTAGCTTTTTCTTACCTGTGAAGCTCTTTATCTGACCTTCAATTCTGAATGATAGCTTTGATGGGTAAAGTAATCTAGGTTGTAGGTTCTTGCTATACATCACTTTGAATATTTCTTGCCTCTCCCTTCTGGCTTGCATGGTTTCTGTTGAGAAATCAGCTGACAGTCATATGGGTACTCCTTTGTAGGTAACTGATTGTTTTTCTCTTGCTACTTTTAAGATCCTCTCTTTGTCTTTTGCTCTTGGCATTTTAATTATGAAGTGTCTTGGTGTGGTCCTCTTTGAATTCCTTTTGCTTTGGGTTCTGTGCGCTTCCTGGACTTGAAAGTCTATTTCTTTCACCAGGTAGGGAAAGTTTTCTGTCATGATTTCTTCAAATAGCTTTTCAATATCTTGCTCTCTCTCTTCTTCTGGCATCCCCATAATTCAGATGTTGGTATGCTTGAAGTTGACCTAGAGGCTCCTTACACTATCTTCATATTTTTGGATTCTTTTTTCTTTTTGTTTTTCTGGTTGGGTGATTTTTGCTTCTTTATACTTCAAATCATTGACTTGATTCTTGCGATCCTCTAGTCTGCTTTTGTTTTTTGGTTTTTTTAAAAATATATTTTATTGATTTTTTACAGAGAGGAAGGGAGAGGGATAAAGCGTTAGAAACATGAATGAGAGAGAAACATCGATCAGCTGCCTCCTGCACACTCCCTGCTGGGGATGTGCCTGCAACCAAGGTACATGCCCTTGACCGGAATCGAACCTGGGACCCTTGAGTCCGCAGGCCGTCGCTCTATCCACTGAGCCAAACCGGTTTGGGCAACTTTTGGAACTCTGCATAATATCCTTTATTTCAGTCAGTATATGCTTAATTTCTAGTTGGTCCTTTTTCATAACCTCGAGGGTCTCACTAAATTTATCGGCAGTTTCACTAGATTTCTTGAGGGTCTCACTAAATATATCGGCGGTTTCTAGAAAGTTCTTGAAAACCTTAAAAGTGTGGTTTTGATCTCATTATCCAGTAGTTTGCTTTCCTCAGTTTCTGTCATTCGTGACTTGTTTTTTGTCTCTGCATTTTATATGCTTCCCTGTGTTGATAGAGTAACTTTCTGTGTTAGGTGTCCTATAGGGCCCAGTGGCTCAGCCTCCCCAATTACCTGTGGTGGACACTCTTGGTACACCCCTTTGTGGGCTTTGTGCAGTTTTGTTATAGTTAAGTCTTGATTGTTTTAGGTATCACTGGGAGGAATTGACCTCCAGGCCAATTGGCTGTGAGAATCAGCTGTGTCTGCAGTGGGAGAACTTCTGAGCTGGAGACACTCTTCTGGGGCAAGACTTGCTTCAATGGGACTTTGGTGCTCACTGAGTCGGCCCACTGAGTGTGTCCCTTATGGATCTGAGGAGTTGTAATCTGGATGGTCCCACTCTGACCCCTGGGGACAGTGGCTCTTGGATCCCTAAGGTGCTGCTAATTAAGCCTCTGCCTGAGGCTGCACAGCAGGAGCTATGGAGAGATTCCTCTTCTTTGTTTGGGGTTTGGAGGTGCCCAGATGAGGCCCAGCTGTGAAGCAATGCAAGCTGCTGTGGGGCCTTGGACCTTCTTTTGGAAGTTCTGGGTCTCTCTGATTCAGCTGCAGTTTGTTAGGTAATTTTCAGGTTGCAAAGGGCCAGGCCTTTCATATGCAAAACCTCTGTGCACAGCTTGGGTATGGTGGGGTCTCAGGGGATCAACAGGGTGGAGCAAGCAGCTATGGCTGCTCCCCAGTCCTACCCTAAGAGGCCTGCATCTCAGTGTTCCTTTAATCACTGCAAGCACCTCTAAGGGAAAGCCGCCCTCGAGTTCTGCCTGATGCCAGACAGTCCAGTTTCTCCCCGTACGAGTCTGGGTCCCCAGAGACTCAGATGAGCTTCAGAGCAGTCTGGAGCTTGAGACTCCCTCCCGATTGAAAAAGACAACCAAGTCCTCAGCAGCCAGCCCTCTCCATGTGCGCCACTCCTCAGTTTCCAGCCATTTTGGCGTGCAACTCCGTACCTCTGCACTTTACTTCCGCACCTCCTCTGAGTCTCAGTGCTTGTCTCTTTCCTTCTAGTTGTAGAATTTACACTCAGCCAGCCTTCCTGTAGTTCTGCATGATGTCTGTTTTGTCTTTTAGTTGTATTTTTTAAGTGGTTGTGTGAGGCAGCAATTTCCAGTGTTTACCTGTGCCACCATTTTGGTTTCCCCAGCCAGCCTAAATGTTTAAATTCTGTTCAGAGGATACCTGCATATTTGCTCTCTAAATGTCTTTCTTGCCTGTGCTAATTTAAGACTCCTTGCACAGAAAGCTATGTACAATATCTTTTTGTTAAAGTATTTTCCAGTCGGGCTGGTGTGGCTCAGTGATTCAGCATCAAACTATGAACCAGGAAATCACTGTTCCATACCCGATCAGGGCACATGTCCAGATTGGGGGCTTGATCCCCATTACTGGGCATGCAGTAGGCAGCCTATCAATGATTGTCTCTCATCATTGATGTTTATATATCTCCCTCCTTCTTTTCCCTCTGAACTTAATAAAAATATATATTTTAAAATTAAGTAAATAAAGTATTTTCCAAACATACAGCTTTACTTTGTTCATTTTTCTTATAAACTACACATTAGTGAATCGTTTGTGAAATTGTTCACAAACATAATAACTTCACAAAATAAAATGAATGTGTTGTTACCTAAAAGTAACAGATTGATTTCTATAATTCAGCTGATGGGAAAACAATAATTATTAGAAATGTGGTAGACAAAGTTAGAATGAAGTAGTTAATTTCCATTTATAATCATGTAGGATACATATATATATCCATTTTGTTTCTTTATATTTTATATGCCCAGACAGGTCTTAAGTTTCTTAGGGAGAGTGTCCTAATATTTGTGTATTCCAAAGCAGTTAACATGGGGCATGAGCTGTTGGCAGAGCAGTTTAGAATGCGGCCCATACGGCAGTTAGAAATGGGTGGCATGGAATTTGCAGTGCAGAGTCGGAGGATGTGGAGTTGGTGGTGTGGAGTCGGTTGTGTGCAGTCGGTGTGTGAAGAGTCGGTGTGTGAAGAGTCGGTGGAGGTAGAGTCGGTGGACGTAGAGTCGGTGAGTGCAGAGCCTCTTCATGTGTAAGAAGGGACTGTCCTTGCCTCCCCCTCAGGGCTGTTGAGAAGAGTGAATGTTGAAAGGTGAGAGGGTGCCTAGTGCAGGGCATGGGATGGGCAGAGAGACGGTGCCCTGGTGAATCCAGAGTCTGTGAGCAAACCCTTCCGGCTGCCAGGCTTTGATCCAAACTATGTCCACTGATGGGAGGTCCATGGCTTCCCTTCTACCAAGAATCTTGGGTTCTGGCTCCTTCAAGGAAAATGGACAGGAGATGGAAAGGCAGCAGTTACCCCCCGTTCCCAGTCATTAGAAATCCTGAGTGGGGTCAACCTTGGAAAACTGCCACCGAGAAAAATGGTCACATCCCTTGGATGCGTGTTCCCACACTGTGAAAGCATTCAAGGGAGACTCAGACCCCTAAGACACCCAGTGGTTCTGGGAGGGCTCAGGGGCGGGAGCAGAGATAAGGGGAAAAAGCCAAATGGCTCCCCCATGTGTGCTGGGCACTGGGACTGGAGATTCCTGAGTCTTCATGTTGATTCACACTAGGACTTGTGTTTCTGCCTCTTTTTTTAGCTTATATACCTATGCTCTATATGCTTATCCACTATTCCAATTACCAGCACCCTATTCTGGCAGCTGGGCCTCCTAGCTCTACCCATCCACAGCGCCCCGCCCCCAATACACACACAACTGGAAAGCTTACGTGGAGCTTACTTTCACTTTCTTTATTATGTTTTATTGCTTAAAGTATTACAAAAAATATTACATATGTCTCTTTTTTATTTTTTATTTTGGAGCTTACTTTTTAGCCCAGATCTTTTCAGACTAGTTACCATTTGAGTTTGTTGTTTTTTTTTCCTGCTAGAAAGTGTTAGTTGGAAACATTTGAGCTGCCAGGGATATTCAAATAATGTTGCAGGAAAGGGCCAGATGATCCTTTCTCCTTTGTTACAGGATCTGCACCCCAAGGTGACATTTATTCTGTTGAGCACCTTTATTAGGTAGTGGAAGGTCCCACATCACTCTCCCAGAGCAGTAGGCACCAACTTGCCTGAAGTTCCGTAATCGAGGTTGGCCCCTCAAGTGATCTCTTTGCCATAATAATGAAAGTTTACCAAGTGACTTAAATTTACCTTAGGTTTCAGAGTATTTTAGATTATTCCTCACATGGAAGCCAGTCAACAGAAAGCTCTGAATCAAAAGTAGGTTATTGGTCCTTAAAATCTCTAAGGGCCCATCCATGACCGATAAATATCCATGGGTGACCAGTAGGATTGCATCTTCCAAGCCAATTGGGGATAGACAGGGAGATTAAGCATCGCTCTCATAAAGATCTGCTGGTTCAGAATCTGAGTAGTTAGAGAAGGAATAGTAGTAGTCCAGCCCAGGTCCTGGCTTCTATTAGTTTTCTTTGGTTTGTATGATTTGCTGCATAAAGAAGGGAGCATGGTGTTATCTGACTTCATGGGGAAATCTATTTGTACATTAATTTAGTTGTTACTTACATAATAGCTGAGGTACACTGAAATACAAATGGCAATGTAAGTAAGTACAGGTAATAACCAAAATTCATAACATTTTCAGAAAACTGCAACATTTGAATATGAGAAACTATGAAAATTCCACATTGGTATTTATTTGAGAATCCAAATAATTTCAAGAAATAAATGTCAGGACTAGATTTTTACTTTGGTTTAAATTTTCTGAGCATATCTTTTTGCTGTATCATCTTTTTTAATTCTCTTAGCAAACTTATAAAATAAGGAAGTAAGTTTCTTATTTTGTAGAGGAGAACTGAGCCAAAGATAAGGACTTGTTTGATAACAAATAGCTATTGGTTATAGAACTAGGGTGACTGAGTTCTAGAAACTTATAATAATGTCAAGCTAACTCTAATTAATTCACTGAATTATACTGCTCTCAAATCATGACGGTTACAATTTTTTGTTTTGTACTTCATAAAACAGTTGTGGAACTTACAAATTTAAAGTGTATGGTATCATTAACATTGCAATATTAGCTCTGATATTATCTGAAATATCCTAAGAATTTACTATATTTTGAAAATATTTTTATATTAATATTAAGAGAGTAATGTTATTTATCACCAGTTTTGTGCACAGCAAGCAACAGCTACCTTCTAAATATAAAGAAGAAAGGAGGCCTCAAAAATCTGAAAATAGCACTCCTGGTAAAACCTCTGATAGTGAATTCCTCTTGGAGTTCCTGCCATAGATGAAGTAAGAGTGAGAAAGTTTGATAATGAGAGAGCAGGGAAATAATACCAAACAATGTGTAAGTTGCATGTATAGTTTTTCTAATCTCTTTCTTCATAGCATAGTATTCAGTATTAATAACAACATTAAAATCTGGGGCAATTTCATTTGAAAAGAAATTCATTTAGTTAGTCCTTATCCCTAAAATCCCATAAAATATCTTTATGTAAAAAAAATTATGTTTGGATGGTGTATGTTTCCTCTATGTTCATATTATTCCAAATTGGACCTGTTCTAAAATGGATCTTTTGTTTAGTTTTCATTGAAATGGGTTATATTTTGCAAGTACTTGTTATTACATAGAGATTTGTCTCACAAAAAAAGAAACTAAAACTCGGAACTCAACAATACTTTCCTAATATCACAAACAAATGGCAAAGAATAAGAACTATACCCCTTAGCCAGAGTGCAAGAATCTCAATGAGATTGTGTTTTAAAGATGTCTACCCATAGAGCGGAAGTCAGAAAAACAATACCTGTTGGGAAACATAGCGTATTGTTCACATTATGCCAAGAAGATCTCATTATATCAACTTTAATCCTCAGAAGTCAAAACTGAAGGAGATATGTTCACTTCATTAATTTGATAATTATCAGGACACTGGCATTTCTTTAGAACAGTGGTTCTCAACCTTCCTGATGCCGTGACCCTTTAATACAGTTCCTCATGTTCCGGTGACCCCCAATTTTATTGTTATAAATGGAACATAATTCAAGCATAGTGATTAATCGCAAAAACAATATGTAATTATATATGTGTTTTCCGATGGTCTTAGGCGACCGCTGTGAAAGGGTCGTTCTACTCCGAAAGGGGTTGCAACCCACAGGTTGA
Source organism: Myotis yumanensis (assembly GCF_028538775.1). Taxonomy (NCBI): domain Eukaryota; kingdom Metazoa; phylum Chordata; class Mammalia; order Chiroptera; family Vespertilionidae; genus Myotis; species Myotis yumanensis. The sequence goes on along the minus strand of NW_027223771.1, from coordinate 18,410,958 downwards.
GAACCACTGTTGTAGAACAAGATGCTCTATTGTCATTGGTGAAAAAATAATCATAATAAATATTCGCAAAGCCCAACGAGGGACTCAACAGATTACAGTAAACGTACAAAAATGTTTCTCAGTAACAAAAATGCCAGATATGTTACCTAGTTCATTGTGCAATCTGAATTGTGTGAAGAGTCTACGGCCATATCACACTGAACGCGCCCAATCTCATCTGGATTCTGTGAAGACACCTTGGACTTAGTCGACTTTATCAGAGGACTTGTGTAGGTTGGTTTTGCAAGTGATAGGAAACACAAAGATGAACTAGTGTTTTGACCTTGAAGATATGTGTAATACGGGAGAGCTTCTCCAGGTTTATTTCTCTCTTATTTTTTTAAAACAAAATTTTCACAGAAAATATCAAAATTCAGTTACTCATTTTTCAGCTTAATGATACGCCATTTAACTCTCAGGCGTCTTTTAGGTACTTGTTACTGTGATGTTGCAGAATTCAAATACCGTCCCTGCCTCCAAGAGCTTGTTAATATCACGCCATCTATATTATTTTCTATTCTTTATTCAGTGCTTATTAGGTGCCATATCACACTAAGTGCTTACGAATATAGTTATTTATTCTTTCATATGCCTGAGTAATACATCAGTCTCTCTCTCTCTCTCTCTCTCTCTCTCTCTCTCTCTCCATATATATATATATATATATATATATATATATATATATATATATATCACATATACAAAACACATATACATAACACATCATCTTTATTCATTTATCTATGGGAAGAATCCTGGTTGCTTCCATATCCTGGCTATTGTGAATAATGTTGCAGTGAACATAGGAGTGCACAGATATTTTCCCCCCAAAATGTGTGTTTATATATATCTGTTGGGTAAATACCCAGATGAGGAATGGCAGTTCTGTTTATAATTTCTTTAGGAATCTCCATGCTGTTTTCCACAATTACTGTACCAATTTATAGTCACATGAACAGTGTGTGAGGCTTTGTCTCTTCTCCATGTCCTCAAAAACACTTGCTCTTTATATTTTGAGAACAGCCGTTCTGAGAGGAGTGAGGTGGTACTTCTCTGTGGCTTTAATTTGCATTTCCCTGATTAGTGATGTTGAGCTATTTGTTTCCTTGAATTTTTTTAAACATGTTTTTAATTATTTTTAGAGAGAGAGGAAGGGAAAGTGAGAGAAACATCAATGAGAGAGAACCATCACATCCATAGGCTGCCTACTGCACGCCACTGCTGGGGTTGAGCCTGCAAGTGGAGCATGTGGCCTGACCAGAAATTGAACCAGGAACCGCTCAGTGCATGGGACAGCTCTTCATTCACTTAGCATTACTGGCCTGGCCTGTGGGTTTCTTTTAAATAGGAAAAACACGGAGAGACTTGGAGTTGACTTCCCCTAACTTTTGATGCACTTGGGTTACATCCCATGCTCATTCTTAAATCCTTTAGAGGTAAACCAGTTTCTTTAATGAGCTTAGTATAATCATAACTCTCTTTGTGTATCAGAACAATAAATGTCCAAATACAGTTGTGGTTCTCCAGCAATAAGGAAGACTAAGGTAGGGAGCCAGCAATACTTACTACAGGGATTCACTGGAGTTTTTGGCAGAAGACTAACAGGATTACATATGATTAGGTTCCTCTGGTTGTGGTGGGATGCAGGGATCAGCAAGATTTTTCTTTTAAAGGGCCTGATTTTAGTCCATGTGGTCTGTCATATCTACTCAAGTGTGCCATTGTAGTGTGAGCGCAGTCCTAGAGAATCTGTCAGTGAATGTGCATGACTGTGTTCCAGTGAGACTACTTGCAAAACCAGATGGCAGTTTGTATTTGGCCTGTGGACCGTACATTGCTGACCCCTCCTGTAGAGGATAGATGGAAGGAAAACACATAAAGAGATGGGAGACCAAAGAATATTTTGCCTCTGGACTAGCATAAGTCTACTATGAAGATTTTAAGCATCCATGCTGAAATGAGTCCGGAAGCTCAATTCATTCCCTTTAAAATGTTGGTGTTTTTCTACCTTTATGTCTTTCTCATTTGTTTTGCTTAAAAAATATTAGTAATTTAAGAAAGAACAATAATAGTTGGTAGTATTTTCCCCGCTGTGAATGCCATCATCAGCCCATATTTGACTAGGGCACTTGACAGTAGCAAAATAAAGCAGAGACGGTAGATCTTGTGATGATTGCATGTAAAGACTTACTGAGGAGAGAGAAATCTACGGTGATTCATAGGTTCCTAGGTCGTGCACTGGCATTTTTTTCAGTTGTGTTGTTAATCCTCACATGAAGGTATTTTTCCATTGATTTTTAGAGAGAGTGGAAGGGAGAGGGAGAGACAGAGAAACATTGATGTGAGAGGGACATGTCAATCGGTTGCCTCCTGCATGCTCTCCAACCAGGGACAGGGAACCTACAACCAAGGTACTTTCCCTTAAACGCAATCACACCTGGGACAGTTCAGTCTGTGGGCAAGGGCTCTATTCACTGAGCTAAACCCGTTAGGGCCTGAATTGGCATTTGGAATGGACATGAAGACTAGGACTTTACCCGATCGGAAGGAAAGAGCAACAGTTCGTGAAGAAAGACCAGTATTTTCCCATACAGGTTGAGTTTAATGAGTATCCATGGATATCCCTATATTTTGGATAACATGTCTTTCACTTTTTACTTGTCCTGTCAAAAACTGCCTTTAATAGGTGAGCCACGATAGTGTTTAATAGGAACTTTTTAAAAAGATTAGTAATAAAGAAAAAGAACTCTGCAATCATTAGAACACTGTTTTATTAAATACTAGAGGTCTGCCTGCCCCGATGGGGGACGATTGGGGGTGTGGCCAGCCAGGAGATCAAATGTTGGAAGCTATAGCTTTCCTCAGGCTGGATCTAATTATAAAGGATGGCCAAAAGAAAACCCACAACAGAACTGTTTTGCATTTCACGTGCCATGAGATGAAGTTGTTTATGTGTTGTTTGCAAACATACATCAAGATGGATGATGGCCCTTTAATGATTTTTGCGTTCTTTCTGGGACTCTACTCTTAGTTTCACAATATGATCTTCATGCTTGTTTGTTAAAAGGTTTTTCTCTTTTTGAATGTGCCTGTGTTTCACTGTTGCTCCTGGCAGCCTGCAGATCCTCTTTGCTACCCCATTTAAAGAGAGATTGAAAGCTCACCTAATCGTCAAGTCACTGCAATTTCACAAAATCCCCGCAGCCTCTCTACATTTCTCCGCAAAGGACCGCCATCCATTAATGCTTCTGTCGCCTTTTTGGCTAAATTGGAAGGTCTCCTGGGGCTTCAGGCCATGGAGGGAGAATTCCACACCTTGGCTGCAATATTAGCAGAGCCCGCTGGAGACTCTGGTTGGGGTCAGAGGGACTGATAATTATTTTTGTGTGCTTGCACTAACTGTACATGCACCAGGGAGCCAGGGAGAGATTTAGGAGTGTTTGGGGTCATTCGGGTTGGGGGTCGGCCAGGGGGAGGAGCTGCAAGTGGTGGGCGGTCGGATGAACCCCTAATCAGGGTGTTGGGGGCCGACTGGGGGCTGAGCCAGCCAGGAGGGGGGGGCCGAACAAGGTCAGTTGAGGCTGGTTGGTTGTTGCAGTGCATGTCATAGCCACCAGTCTTTCTGGTCATTCTGGCATAATGGTCGCTGGGCTTTTATATAAATAGACTAGAGGCCCGGTGCACAAAAATCTGTGCACTGGGACGGGGGGAGGGGGGTCACCCAGCCCGACCTGTGCCCTCTTGCAGTCTGGGACCTCTTGGGATATAATGACCTGCTGGCTTAGGCCTTCTCCTGGGTGGCAGAGGGCAGGCCCAATCCCTAAGTGCAGCCCCTGGTCAGGCTCAGAGCAGGGCCGATTGCGGAGTTTGGGGGCCACCCCATCATGCACAGAGCAGGGCAGATCGAGAGGTTGTGATGCCACCCTCAGTCACGCTCAGGGTAGGGCCAATTGGGGGGTTGGGGCACCACCCCCTGTCACACTCAAGGCAGGGTCGATGGGGAGGTTGCACCGCCACTGATCAGGGGGTTGGGGTGATGCCCCATGTCACTCACAGAGCAGGGCCCATCGGGGGGGATTGGGGCTCTGTACCCTGTCACACAGAGCAGGGTCGATCAGGGGGTTGGGGAGCTCCTGCCTGTCATGCACAGAGTAGGGCCGATAGGAGAGTTGGGGCACCACCCCCTGTCACACACAGAGAGGGCGGATCAGAGGGTTGGGGCGCTGCACCCTGTGAAAGGGGAAGGTGTCCCAACGCCTAAATCAGCCCTGCTCTGTGTCTAATAGAGGGGAGCTCCCCAATCCCCTGATTGCCCTGCAGCTCTGTGTGTGACAGGGATGAGCCATAACCTCTCCATCGGCAGGGCCAATGGGGAGGTTATGGCTCTACCCTGTCACACACAGAGCAAGGCCCGTGGAGGGGGGTTGGGGCGCCACTCTCTATCACCCACAGAGCAGGGCCGATCAGGTGGTTGGGGCGCCGCCACTGTCACACTCAGGGCAGGGCCGATGGTGAGGTTATGGCTCTACCCTGTTACACACAGAGCCGCAGGGCAATTAGGGGATTGGGGAGCTCCCCCCTATCAGGCACAGAGCAGGGCTGATCAGGGGGTTTGGGCGCTGCCCCCTGTCATGCTGATCCCTGTGCCGGGAGCCTCGCTGCTCCGCTGATCCTGGTGCCGGCAGGCATATTACCCTTTTACTATATAGAATAGAGGCCTGGTGAACGGGTAGGGGCTGGCTCGTTTGCCCTGAAGGGTGTCCTGCATCAGGGTTGGGGTCCCCACTGGGGTGCCTGGCCAGTCTGGGTGAGGGGCTGAGGGCTGTTTTCCGGAAGCGGGTGACTGAAGCTCCTAACCGCTCCTTTTTTTCTTTTTCTTTTGTTTTAATTCTGGGCCAACTTCAGCTCTGAGGCCTCGCTGCTGAAAACATCGATACAATGTTGCGGTCGAGCTGGCTGAAGCCTGGCTGAATGAAAGCCGGTTTCTGGGGTTTTGTTTAGCTTATTATTTGCAACATAGTACATAGTTGCTTAGAGTTGCAGCTGAGAGGCCGGCAGTGGCAGGCAGGGAACATTGGAGTCCACAGTCACTGGAGCAAGCAAGTCTCCCTGCTCCCATCAGTGCATGACTGCCAGCCGCCATCTTGGCTGACAGTTAATTTGCATAAGGATATGCAGATTATCCAATGGGAAGGGTAGCAGTCGTACCCTAAGTACCATGTTTCTCTTTTATTAGTGTAGATGATAATTATTTTTTTTCAGTTTTCCTAGTTAGTTGATTATGATAAGGAATTAAACCCTGTTCAGTTGGAGAAATTTGTCAGTGAGATATCTTCCTTTCCTTTATAAGAACTTTGCTATAGAACATACTGTCAAGCATTGGGATTCTGTATTTCTTATTCTGACTAAATAGGAATGTTGCTCGTTTCACATAATTTTCTGACACCATTGATTCATTTATCCCTTTCATCTGTTTATTCAGGTTGTTATAGATCTACAGAAAACTCGAAAACAAGGAAGGATGGAAGCAAAGTCAAGGACAGGTATTCAGTGAAATCAACTTCTCTATTGTAATCATGTATAACACATCAATCCAAATAACATTTTCACATAATGCAATTGTGTTAGATGTTTCTAAACACACCCCTAGGTTTGCTTATTCACTAGAAAATTTTACAGGACTCAGCATATAGGTGTGCTCACACGTGAGTTTTATTACAGTGAAAGGTGTATAGTAAAATCAGCAAAAGAGAAAAGGTGCATGTGACAAAGTGCGGCAGACATCTGGTACAAGCTTCGCAGAGTCCTCACCCTGTAGAGGTACCAGGATGTGCTTAGTTATTCCAGTGTCAAATTCTGACAACACACATGACACATGTCATCTACCGGTCTGGTTAGATTCAGTGTCAAGGTTTTTATGGCACACTAGTCACATAGACATCTTCCCCATAGCATGTACCCAAATTCTAGATTCCCAGAAGGAAAGCAAGTGTTCAGTAAGAACCTCATGACTTGTGCAAAGTATTTAGGCACAGGGAGTCACACTTATCATTTAGGGAAATGTGGAAAGCCTACCCAGATTCAGGTTTTCAGACACCAACTGAAGGGTAGGCATTTAAGCAGGACTTTCTAAGGATAGCAATCTTAGGCCTGCTGCATGGAAATTTTCTACACAGCAGGAATAGCCCTGATGGAATTTTTGGCTTTGGCCTAAAATTATGTTTTTAAAGCAAGTAATATGGTAATATAACATGGTATTGGTTTCAGTCCCATCATGTATAATTGCTTGCAGTGCTGGCCACTTTTGTGTTTCTTGGTGAGTATTTCACAGGTATTTGTACCTAAATTACAAGGGCAATCTTAAGGTCCTCTCTTTGTCATTAAGCATTGCCATTTTCATTATGAAGTGTCTTAGAGTGGGCCTCCTTGAATTCATCTTGCATGGGACTCTCTTTGTGTGCTGTACTTGTGGTCCTTGTTTTTCACAGGTCAGGGAAGTTTCAAGTCATTTCTTCAACTAGGTTCTCAATTTTTTGCACATTCTCTCCTCTTTCTCTACAATGTGGATGTTCCTATGGTTTGTGTTGTCCCTGATGTCATTGAAACTAGCTAATTTTTTAAAGAAAAACAATTTTTCTTTAATTTTTTGCTGCTGTAATTGGGTGCTTCCTGCTGCCTTGTCTTCTAAGTCAAATATCCTATTCTTTGCTTCATCTAATCTGCAGTTGATTCCTTCTGCTGTATTCTTCATTTCAGATATTGTACTCCTCATTTCTGAGTGGTTATTTATGTGGATTCTTTGTCATTTTTAATAATTGCTATCTCTGTGTTGAAGTTATTATTACATTCCTTGAGTATCTTTGTAACCATGTTATTGAACTCAGTATCTGATGCGTATTTTCTGTCCATTTCATTTTGTTATTTTTTTTGAAACTTTCTCTGTTCTTTCATTTGGGGAATGTTTGACTCCACATTTTGTCTGACTCTCTCTATTTGTTTCTGTATATTAGTTAGATGTGCTTTGCATCCTAGTCTTGGAATAATGGCCTTATGTACTAGGTGTCTTTGAATCTCATTGGCACAATCTTTCTGATCACCTCTGTTAGGTGCTCTTGGAATGTCACTTGTGTGTGTTCTGTGAACCCCCCTTTTTAAACCCTTGATAGCTGTTGGCCTGCTTGTGGAATGGGTTGATCTTCAAGCTGGCTGACTATACACGGTATACAAGCTGCTGTGCAAAGGTGACCCTATGTTGAGCAATTCATGCCAGCTCAGTTTGCTGTATGCCCCGATCTTCATTTGGGTGTTCTGCTTGTGGATCTAATTGGGTCATGCTCTCAAGTCCCCCCACCTAACTCTCAGGTTTGTTGGTTCTGGGGCCTCTTGGAAAGGATTCTTCTGCAAGTCAATGTCATTCTCTGCCTGTGATTTCCCTTGGGGTACCTGTGTGGAGCTATAAACAGACCGAGTATTTGTGACTACCTCTGTTGGGCCTGGGTGCACCTGGGAGGGGCCAGCTGCACAGCAATGCCTCCTTCCACCAGCATCCACCAGCAAAAAGCCCAAGTCACTTGGAGATCCATCTCTGCCTACAAGCTTTCTGTTGGGGTCATTCACTGAAAGAGTGCCCATTGGTATGTGAGTTGCATGAGGTAAGTGACTCATCAGGTAGGTGCAAGTGGTGTTTTCCATGTTGATACAGATTCAAACTCTGTTTCATTTTTGGGTGTCAGGGCACTCAGCACAAGTCCCAGGGTACACAAATGCCACTTATCAGCCACCAGATACCCGTGGACTGCTGTGATTGGGGTGGTATCAGGAAGACTATAGGGGAAGGCTATCAAAATTCATCAAGGCCCAAAGACCAGGATTTGACTGTATGAAGGGAGGGCTCAGCACTGCAATGGTGGCTTTAGTTAGATCAGCAAGGGAATAAAGACCCCCCAACCCAAAGTCACACTACTCAGTCTCTGACACCACCTGAATCCACCCAGACCTCTTTAGGAGATCTCTTTGAAACACCATGGGTCCGTACTCCTTTGCAGCATGTAGCTCCACAGGGTAGGGGACAAGGATTCAGGACGATGGTCTAGAACATTCCCCTGGCTGAGACCATAAGGAAGGGAGGGCTTGACATCAGGGGTGATGGATCTGTGAGCATTGGGGAAGAGGGACTCAGCACAGGGAGGACACCCAAAGGCCACCCCCTCAGCGCTCTCTCCCAGCGCCACACAAAGCAGTCTCCTCACATGACTCTTAGGCCACTCTGAGCCACCCTTTCCTCATAGCCCAGGGTAGGTGGTGGGAAGGATATTACCAGCTGGGCCATTTGTGAGGGCTCCTGGGTTTCTAGCAGAATCCCACCTCTTCCTGGGGGGCAGAATCCCTGCTGATTTTTACAGCCAGATGTCCTGTGGGCTCCTCTTCCAGGCTCTGGTTCTCAGGGCTGGAAGCCCAGCATGGGGTTGAGACAACAAGCTCGTCAGGGGGACCACTGCACTGAGACATGCCTCTGCATTCTCATCCATCACAAGTGAATGTGGGGCCAGCCCAATTGAATCTCTGTCCTGGGAGTCATGTGAGGAGACTGCTTTGTGTGGCGCTGAGGGGATGGCCTCTGGGTGCCCTCCCTGTGCTGGAGGCTTCTTCTATACATCCTTGGTTATAATACTGATAATCAACTAGTCTTCAGTTGGTTATTCAAGTTTGTAGTTACATAATTGAGTTGTAATTCCGATCTGGTCCATGGAGAAAGTGAGTTTAACTTTCACCTCCTTTACTCCCATCTTGGATCACACTGAAAAATTCTGAAATGCACTAGAGGGACTCACTATTTAGGATAGGGTGAGGTGAAATATTTTAAGTGAGGAAGGCATTGTAATGTTAAAATTCAGCTACTAATTTATTTCTGATATATTTAGCACCTAATGAATTCTTTGATTCCAATAGTGTGACAATTAGGTTTGAGGGCGCATGTTTTTATATTAATTTAGACCAAGTCAAGATTTTCCTTTCTTTTTCTTCTCAGTTACAATTATTGATTTTGGGAATAGCTAAACATAGATTAAGAAATCTAACAGTTAATTCTAAAGTCTATTCTAATTTATCTTTGTTCACAATTGATCATTTGAGGATAAATTTATTTCAGAAACACATACCCCAACAGCCAAGGCATCTAAAAATCAAAGAAAGCATGTTCATTGTCCACCATTGCATCTGGAAAAAATGTCTCAAGAATCACAAATAAACAAGGCATGTGACAAAGTGGATACATCTTCATATTCAGGACTCTCTTTTGTGCAAAAGGATGAGGAATATGCGCATCAAGCAAGGAACATTAGAGACAGGAAGAATTTACAACTTTCCAAAGATGAGTCAAAGCAGAAGTCACGTGAATTTTCTGTAAAATTCAAAACCACTGATTGTCCTAAGGAAGAGCTACTACATGATAACTCTAAAGAAGGAGCAAGCTTAAGACAAATGCCTTCGAATTTGACAAGTAAAATGCTTGATTGTGAGGGAAAAGGTGCATTTGGAAAGACTATCTCTGCAGCATTACAAACATTTCCTAAACGAGAAGAAACCACTCTCAAAATTGTTTCTCCATCTCATGGACACCCCGGGTCTCCAGAAGACTCTCCGTGGGACTCTTCTTCTGAGCTTTCTTTAAGAGACAAGGAATTACACTCTGAAAATGATCACAAACCTAATGCTGAACAAGTTTTAAACAAAAATGAGCAAAGTTTTTATAATGATACAGTAAATGAAAAAGTAAGGACCCTAGTAGTTACATCTGGAGTGAAAGAAGACCAAGAGTTTCCTATGCAGATGACAAAAAATATGAACCCAAATACCACAGATTGGAACTTAGGCATCGGACCTACACCTCAGTCTCATGATCCAAAAAGCCATCCTGAATTGCAGCTTCCCTGCTGCAATGGAACAAAAATCATCATTGAAATGAAAAGCCATGGTATGCCTGCTGTTATAAATATTTATAAGGAAACAAAGCCAAATGAAGGCTTGTTCCAGAATCCATTATGTGCAGATAATTTCAATGCTAATTATTGTACAAGCATGGACTCTAGATTAAAAGATGTGAGTTCCTCTGCACTGCACAATGACAGAACATCTGGAGTATCTGTAATTGAAAAACTAAAGCAAGATATGCAAAGTCTTAAGAATGATATAGAAATGTTAAAAGTAAAGAAGCTGTCTTGGGAAAAAGAGAAAGTTCAACTTCAAAAAGAGGTAGAATTTCACTTGCTGTTACTCTTTGTTTTCTCTCTGTATCAATTCTCTGATCCATTAAGATTTTCCACTCCGGAAAAATATACTGTATGTAAAATGAGTTTGTCTAAGTATGCAATTGTATATATATATATATATATATATATATATATATATATATATATATATACTCGGTCAACTAAATAGCAGGAGTATAGGAAAATATTCTCGTATAAACATCGATGTTTCTCTCTATCCCTCTCCTATGCTGTTTCCTAAAATCAATAAAAAAAAAAACACATAAATTGACCTAACCAGTTTGGCTGAGTGGATAGAGTGTCGACCTGTGGACTGAAGGGTCCCAGGTTAGATTCTGGTCAAGGGTATGTACCTTGGTTGCTGGCACATCCCCAGTGGGGGGGTGGGTGCAGGAGGCAGCTGATTGATGTTTCTCTCTCATTGATGTTTCTAACCTCTATCCCCTTCACTTCCTCTCTCTGAAAAATCAGTAAAATATGTCTTTGAAAAAAAGAAAAGAAAAGGGGGAATATAATTTAAAAATTGTTCCATACTCTTGAATTAAGTTATATCCTCCTACTTTAAAATTTTCAAACTGATTCTATTATTCCTTGAATTATCAAATCACATGACTACTAATAGAAGAATGATTAACCTTAGAACTCAGATTTAATTCAGTGGACATTGATGATAAACATTTTAAATGTCAGCTTTTTTCACACTTCAAACTGATCTCTGAGTCATTGACTCAAAACTAAAGAAGACAATTCTAACTGTTCATGTTATACTTACTTTAAAAATGTATCATTTTTATTTTCTTTAGACACGAAGAGCATCTCAAGAAATCTCAGAGCCGTTAACATCTACGCATAACACTTCAAATATAAGTCATTTGGAACTCAGAACACCACTTTTGCAAGCTTCTCAAGATGATAGCAGAAAGAGAAACAGAAAACCACTTGTGACTCTACCAAGAAGTATTGGAACACAGAAAATGTTTGGAAAGGAAACGAACTTTGTAAGTCAAATGCACAAGCAGAGAAAATAAATTTAACTCAGCAATTAGCCTCTAAACTTAAAACATAATTACTATTGTGCCAGGTTCATGAGAATAGGGGGGCATGAAAGCTAACTAAATAGTATAACTTTGGCAAATGAACTTACCATTCAAATGTTCTTCCAGGACAGTTGCATCTCTCCTCCTTTTTTGGTTTTATGTGCCTTTAGTTTTTTCCCCTTAATATTTTCATATAGTTAACCTGATCTACCAGTCTTTAAGCTGAATGTCTTGAAGCTCTAAAATTTAGCAATCCTATATAATAAAAGGCTAATATACAAATGGACCAAATGGTGGAACGACTGGTCGCTATGATGCATACTGACCAGTAAGGGGCTGATGCTCAATGCAGAAGCTGACCCCTAGTGGTCATTATGCACCCACAGGGGGAACACTGCTCAGCCAGAAGCTGCGCTCATAGCTGGCGAGTGCAGCAGCAGTGGCAGGAGCCTCTCCCACCTCCACAGCAGTGCTGAGGATGTCCAACTGACAGCTTAGGGCAGTGATGGTGAACCTTTTGAGCTCAGCATGTCAGCATTTTGAAAAACCCTAACTCTGGTGCCATGTCCGTATAGAAATTTTTTGATATTTGCAACCATATTAAAACAAAGATTTATATTTTTCATATATAGTTTATATATTTAAATGCCATTTAACAAAGTAAAATTTACCAAAAAAAATAGGAGTTCCTGTGTCACCTCTGACACACGTGTCATAGGTTCCGCATCACTGCCTTAGGTCATCTATTGGACATCCCCGGAGGGCTTCCAGACTACAAGAGGGCACAGGTCCAGCTGAGGTACCCCCCACTCCGAGTGCATGAACTCCCTGCAAAGGGCCTCTAGTACTATTATAAAATCACTTGTCAGAATCCCCCTAAATAGAAACATTTAAGATAACAACTTAAACACAATGGGTTAAGTTACTCCAACACAATCAGGTACTTGGTAAATTTACTTTCTTGATTGTGACCTTTGTTATTATTACTAGAGGGCGCCTTTAGACAACCTGTCCTTTATAGTTTTCTACTCTATATAAAGACATACATGTTAAATAGGGAAAGATTATCATAGGGGTGAGGGGCAGTATCATTGACAAAGTGGCTAAAACTAATGTGATCTGCAGGAGGAGGATGTGGGGAAGACAGAAAGGGCAGATCCCACCTCCTATGCCTTGGTAACAGTGGTATAAGCAATGGCCTCTGGAGCTGTTTTCAGTCATTTGATCACCAGCCAGGCTATCTTGTTCTCCCTTAGAGGTTGTTGCTCTAAATTATGCTTCAGTGTCAAATGATTAACATCTCCAAGGTAATGAGTGTATTGTACAAGCGTGGTGAAGGCAAATGCTTTGCAGTGTTTTTAAGGGATAATTTTTTAAATCTCTAACGTGGCTACTAAATATGTCCAAGGGCATCTTCAAGGATCTTGTAAGTACCACCCTTCCAGAGGCAGAAAATATTACTTGATAAGCCATCTGCATCACTGACAGACTCCTGACTTTGGATTCCTTAGCTGGGACCCCCTCTCCCCACTCCCTAGAAACATAAGTACTTTTCAGAACAGTTTAGAACCTATACTTGAAGAGAGTAACTCTGCTCTGATACATTTTCATTGTTAAAATGCAATTTAATGGGAAATTCCATTTATCATTGTGGCTACTTAAAAAAATGCAAGTCATTGAGGGAAAAATAAAATACTAAGTATCTGTTGTTTACAATCCTACAGGGCTCAGAAGCAGCCAGCAGAGGTCAGCACTGAAGTGCTCCTTCTTGCAGGAACAACAAAGCAGATGACTGAGTACTACTCATATGAGGCCAGTCCTGGAGACACCTTGTGGTGGAAATCCTGATTGTAGTTTTACAGACAATAGAAAACTTGGTGGTTCCTACTCTGAGAATCTTTTTAATGAACCAAATAAACTTAAAATACTAAACTGATTAATATTTGTCTTTAAGTGAAAATTTTTGCCATCTTCTTGCATAGAGAACATTAATTGCTACTTTGCTTACAGCATTTTTATTTCAGTTTTTGTAAAATGTCTTGCTGAGCAGTTGTCAATTTTCTAAATACTGCAATGAAGGAAATATTTGAATTTTTATTTTATATATTTGCATTTTTAAGTGAAGTTCACTTATGTCTATATCTTGCCAGCCCTTGAATGACTGATGACTAACATGGCAATGTCAGGACATCTTGATATAGCAACTAGCTTTTCTTGTGTATCAGTTATTAATATATCCATTCATTATCTCATTCATTGAGTTCTTAGTTCCATAATTCGATTGGTTCATTTTATAATTTTCATCTCTTTGGTAAGGTCCTCCTTTTGTTCATTAATTGTATTCCTGAGCTCATTGAACTGACTTCTTGTATCTCGTTGAGTGTCTTCATGACGGCTGTTTTGATTTCTCTCTCCTTTATATCACAATCACCCATTATTTTGAGTTCCTTTCTGGAGAAGAGTCATTGTCTTCCTGTGTAATTGTTACCTTGGTGGTCCATGCTGCTTGATGGGTTGTTCCTCTGCTGGCACATTTGAAGTGGTGAGCACTTTTCTTACTTAGGAACATTTTCCTTTCCACAATTCAGCAGGTGGATAATTTGAGGTCTTTCTTTAGCTGTCCAGTAGGTGGCAGGATAGCGCAGTTTTTGTTTTCTCTTACCTGTACTACTTAAGCTTGGGGAGGGGGACTTCTCCTCACTTGCTAAGTAAAGCATTGGCACAAGGTTGCCACTGAATTAATTAGATGGAGTCAGAGCCTCAATCATTCACCAAGTCCTGATTCTGGCTGTGCCATGGGGATTGTTTCCATCTCTCCTGGGCTGGACAGGATTCTGATTTCCCAAGTACATTTAGCCAATGTAGAGTCACTTGTTGTTCTTCAATTCATTTATTTGCTGTTTTGTGTTGTTTTCTTCTTTTCTTCTTCTCCTGGTGATCTGGGGATAACCATTTAGCCACTTGGCGCAAAAAGAACAAAGGGAAGAACAAAGGCAAGTGTCCAGTGGCCCGCCCGGCTGTGCTGATACGCTTTCAGTCCTCATCGTCCTTGAACATCCCACCCCCTTCAAATTAGGTTCTCCCTTTTCCAGATACTGGAGATTCCCTTCCTTTTACCAGTTCCTCCACCAAATAACCTCCCTCATTTATGAAAAACCCACAAAAATACCCCCAAAACCCCACAAAATGACTAAACCATAAAAAAGAAAAATCATAAAGACCACCAATGACCCGTACTGAAAGGCCAGAGGACTCATGGTGGCCCCCACCTCCTGACCCCAAAGCAGATCCAGAGCCTTCAAACTACAAACACACCTTCTGAAGACAACAGCCTCCTCTACTGTCTGCCTGCGGTATCTGGAGTGGCTGTAGAAGGAGGAAAGGGTTCCCGTGCTGCTTCCATTTGTTCTGTTAGTGACAACGCTGTTCCAGCCCTAAGGGTCACACCCCATTTGTGAAACTCCTGACTCTACCTCCAGTCACTGGCATCTTTTCAACAAATCCACTTTGGCCTGGGGATGCTCACAAGGCAATGACAAACCACCTTTCCAGAGGCAGACGCCATGTGAGCATGCCCCTTAGGACACATGTTAGCTACTTCACCTCCATTAAAGCATGTCTGCGCATATGCATGTGCGTGTGCATGCACAGGTGAGCAAATACACACATGCATGCATTCTCTCAGGGCTGGGCCCTCGTGATCCAGAAATTCGACTCCCTCTCCCAGAAGCCTGGTGGTCCCAGGAGAAGCCCAGACCAGCCAAACCATAAAGACCTGGAGGCCCTAGAGTCAGGCTCACTGTTAACCCAGAACTTTGCCAAGCCAGGCCTGGGCTCCACGTCGTTCAGGCATGGGCGGTCTTCCAGGCAGGTGGCCTCAGGCTTTGCTTCTCTCCAGCTGGCTCCTGGGGCCACTTTTCTATAAACACTGGGTCTGCCCAGCCTGGGTGATGGGGCATTGAAAAGCCTTGCCCGCCCCCTCCCAGCAAGTGTCCACAGTGTGCAGAGGGGAACATGTGCAAGAAGCAAGAAAGTGATTTGGAAAGTGGCTGCAGTGCCCCATTGTCCCCCATTGAGGATGACACTTTGATTTATTATTTCTGAGTGACTTCCAAGGATAGCAACCAAATGTAATATATTACATACATGTGTTCACACTTGTAAAATATATGTGCTTTGAGGTGTCCCCCAAATATATATACTACAGGGTGTCCCCCCAAATGTAAACACACTTTAACAGCTGATAACTCAATTTTCACTCCATTTCAGTGTTAACAGATTTGACGTAATGGGTGAAGCCAGACTGAACTTTGAACAAAGAAGATGTATCCTCTGGACTTGCTTTTGGGGACACATAAATGATGAGTTGTCTGGCACAGAAAGGGCCACAGTCCAGGCATCGGGGCTGCTGTTGACAGAAGATGTGAACAAACAGAATGCAGTGATTCTTGGTGTTTGCGATTCCATTGCTTCCTCAGCAGCAGCGCCTGGAGCAGAACTGAGAAAAGCGATGGAGGCGCAAACAATAAGAATCGTTCCTTCGGTTTGGTGTTTGTACATATCTCTTTCCATAGCTGCCCTGGATTCCTCAACTTTATCTTTTACATATCCCCATAAAGAGCCTAGTGGAGAAATTTTTTTTCATTCACAGCTTAGTGTGGCTTCACCCATTTTTTCCAATCAGTTAAACTTGAAAAGGTATGAACATTCAGTGAGTTATCAGCTGTCAGAGTGTGTGCACATTTGTTTGGAACTCTACTTTCTGTTCCATTGGGAGTCATTCTCTTCCACCGGAGTCTCACCTGTGTTTCTATTTGGGAAAGGGTGGGCGCCCTATATTTATGTTCAAAAAGCAGTCATTCTTTTCCTTCGGGAGTTGATTTATTATTTCTTTTCACTGTGTTCACATTTTTTGGACTACCTGATGTTTACACTCCATAAGGCGTCATTCATTCTTATCTATGTTTATGCTCCATCGGGAATCATTCATGTTTATTGGGAGGCTGACCTCTGTGTACCTGTCTTGGGGGACACTCCATGTTTATGTTCCATAGGGAGTCATTTCTTTGCATCAGGAGTCTCACATGCTGCTGTGTGTATTTGGCCGGTTCCAGACACATTTTGTTTCCTCTTGCTTACTAAAGGTGCTCATTGTGGGATGTACTACACCTGGTGATTTGGGTTCTATAAAGATTTTTTTTTTCATTTGAGCTAAGGTACTAGGAAAGAAATGTTAACATAGTCAGTACTCGGAGCACTTTGAGTTCTGTATCAAATAGCCATTGATTCTTGGAACACACAAGGATGGGTTTGTAATAAAATGAGGTGTTGTAAAAATGAGTTCTACTTTTTCTCACTGCTTGTCACTGGCAGTGCTGTTGGGGGGTTGGGGCTCCGGGGTCCCTGCTCAGCCCCCCAGTCTCACCGGCCCCTGGAATCCACCAGCTCCCTTTGCCAGGAGGTGAGAGCATGGGAAAGGGAGGTTTCCTGTTTACCATGCAACAGCGTTTATTTTACGTTCCTATTGGTTGAATCCCATTTTTATATGGGATTTATATCAAAACAGGAGGTAAGCTTAAAGTGATCCGTTGGATTTTTCCAAGGCTACTCAACCAGGAAGTGTCAGGAGAAGGAGGCAGGGAGGAAGGCAGGTAGAGATCCCCTCCTGACCTAATATAATGGTGTTCTGTCCAGCTGTCACCTGCATGCCCCCTTCCTTCCTCACCAAACCTCTCCTGTAAGGTGCCTCCTGTCACTTCCTTTCCTATTCTTTCCTGAGGTCCTGCAGCTGTGGGAGCTGCCCACTCAGCCAAGCTGCCCTCCCCAATGCTTTGAGACAAACTGAGCAGCGCCACCTGCAGGCCTCATCCCCTGCACCTTTGGCTTTGGCAGGATCTGACACTGGCCAGTCATGCCTGGGAGCTCTCAGCCTCTGTCCCATGATTCTCTCTCCTCTGGGACAGGTTTTTCAGGGCTCACACTTGCCAATCACTCTGTCACTCACTCATTCCTTCCACAAACACTCATTGACTGCTTCCACCATGGAGGTAGCTCCCTCCAGGCCCCCTCTGTTCCCCTAGGTCTGACGCTCCCCTCCTAAACTTCAAGCCTGAGGTCGGCTGCCTTAGATCCTCTGTCCAGGCTACATGCTTCCTCCACTCTCCCTGGTTCCTCTGGGCTCCCTAATTACTCAAGCAAGCCCGCAGTCCATCATAGAAGCCAAAAGCCTATGGTGCAGGCTGGACCCCACCTCTCTCCTTATCCCACATTTGATAGGTCCTCTGAACCTGAGAATGTGTGTAGAATCTTCCCACTCCATCTTAGATGACTGTTCTCATCCCAGGTCCAATATACATCCCAATCCCTGGGTTTGCCAGGGACTGGTCAGCTGGTCTGCCTGTGTCCCTCAACTTTTCAGTCCTATGGCACCTCTCGGCATTCACCCTGGGTGACCTTCCCTTTTGAACCTTCCCTACCTCAGCCTCCACACTAGCTACTCCCATCCCTTCGTGGTCTAGCTTCTCCATGGGTCACCTCAGAATGCGCCCAATGCTCTACCACCCTCCAGCCCAAGAAAAGCTCATACATGTCTGCCACTTCCATTGCAATCTTCCCAGAAGGCTCCAAACACCTCAAGCCCCAGCCTCTCCTGGGAACCTCCAGATCTGTTTCCAGCTTTTATGTCCCAGAGACACCTCCAACTCAAAATGCTCAGCACACGATTCACCATCCTCCCCCCACCAAAGCCTCTATGTTCATCCTCTCATCACATCTGTCCCCCATCCAGACCTGTGCTGTGCCAGCATGTCCATGCGTGAACCTGAAAGGGTGGGGGCGCGGCAATGGTGAAGGATTAAAGAAGAAAGACAAGAGAATATAGCTTGGGCTAGGTGGGACCCTGCCCTCTGATTAGAGAGACACTGCCACGGCCTGCAAGCCGAGCCTATTTTTATAGCCAGATTCCATGATGCAAAGTAAAGGCATGGTCAAGATGTTTACAGTGTTCTCCCAGGTTTCTAATCTACTCAATTACATGCACCTGAACACTATCAAGCACCTCCTACAGCAAACCTCACTTAGCGACACGGACCACAGGTTCAGACCATAAGGTCAAGCTTACAACTATAGCCTTTGGCTATAATTTTGCCGGGACTTGCGTGTGGCTTTCCCATGAGAGGATCGTGTCCTCTAATTAGTCTGAAGCTTGAACCTGTCCAAACACAATAGTCGCTCTCCACACAGACCATGTTGGTTATCCCCCTCTCTCTTTCCCATGTTGTATCCAGCACTCCCTCAGATGCTTCCTACTCTGATGTTTCTTCAAATACCCAACCACACTCAGGTGGTGGGTCCTCTGGGCAGTACCATGTGTTCCCATTGCTGAGGGGGCATCCCAAACCATACCCCACTGAGCTCCATAGATGCACCTCTACCCTGGCATGAGAGCTCTGTGATCTGGGGAGTGGGAAATATCCAAGTGACAGCTCTGGGCTGAGGTCTGTCTGCAGAGAGGGTGGGATCACCTATGGGACAAGGGGCACTCCCACTGGGGAGAAGAGCAAAGTGAGAAAATTAGAAAAGGTTGGAAAAACATCGGGAAGCATACAGCCAAGTGTTTATCAACCAACCAGAGGAAGGGGAGGGAATATGTTTATCTGTATGCATACACACACACACACACACACACACACACGTATATATACATGTATGCACACAGCTCATTGATTCCCTTAGAAAGCTCTCATTGATTTTGCCAAACAGGTGTATTTATAGCTAACCTATGCTTGCCCTCAACTAACAGATGAGTGTGGTTCCAATGTGAATGTTGTATGATGTTTTCTTTTATGCTGGCAAGTAAAACAAGCTGAAGGTGTCTATGAGAACCTCACTCAATCAGGTGGTCCTTTTCTGAATGGCAGCCTATGTTCCTCAATTTCTTATAATGTATTTGTATAGCACCCTGGCCCTACCACTGGCCCTGTTGCACACCCATCGGCCCCTGTGTCATTCATGGAATGTTTTATATTTGCAACCAGCCCTTTCACCAGGTCCAGAGAAACCGAACTTTCTGTCCACCAACTGCCCTGATGCCTGGGGAGGGTGCTGACTTTCATTCACGGAGCAGCTACTGTGGGTCAGACTCCTTCTAAGCACTCTGTGGGAATAAATGGATTTACTTCATGTAGTTCCTGTTAAATGTGGTGACAAAAAGGGTGACTGACTCCCTCTTCCCAATTATCACTAGGAAATGATTGAATGAGGGACAGACATGTCCTCTTACACCCTGGAGGGAGACCCTGTAGAGACTTGGGTGAGGGTAGTGAGGGTGCTGAATATATGCAACACTGGAGGAGGTGGGACAGATGGAAGACGAACTTTGTCATGCCTGCTCTTGAGCCTCCCTGGTACAGCCCTGCACACTGTTATTCAGGCCCTCTGGGCAGATATCAGCCCTGGTCCACCTGTCAAGGCACAGGATGTGAGGTGCTCAGGGAGGCAGTGAGGAGCCAGTGCCCCAGGCAACCCCTCCTCCTCCTCCTCACCCCCAGCCTGGAGGCTGCAGCTGGGAGTCCCTTCCTCCACTGTGGCTTCTCTGCAGGAGCTTAGGAGACGGTGATCTGGGCAGGTGGGCAGGGACCAGAGCTCTCCACACTGCCTCTGAAACCCTCACATCCAGAAATCAGGGTGAGGATATGGTTGGTCCTTCTGGGGCTGCAAGTGAAAATCTTTCCCAGTTGCTGGTGGTGCCAGCAATCCTTGGTTCCTTGGATTGGAGACCCATCCGCACCACCCATCTCTGCATCCAAGTCACATGACATTCTCTCTGCCAGTGAGTCTAATTTCTCTCTTACAAGGACACCTGTCACTGCAGTGAGGGCCCAGCCATCCCAGACCCAACGCCTCCTCTGAACCTGATTACAGCTGCAAAAGCCCTATTCCCAAATAAGGCCACGGTCACTATGTCCCATCCGCGTGGATGTGGGGACACTGCAGAACACACCTCAGGAGAGGTATCACACCGCACACGGAGACATTGAGGCCCGAGGTGGAGTGGAAACACTAGTTTCATAACAGTAAGGTGAGTAGAAATTTCCTGTAAATACTGGTAAATGCATGCCCAGGACCAAGGGCACATTTTCCTACGGGCGTGAGGCCTCTGTACCAGGACTTGCAGGGCTTTCCTGTGTGAAGTGAGAATGCATCTCTGCACTCACCTACTCAGTGCAAAGAGTTCTGACAGTGGACACATTGCAGCCTCCCGCCACCAGGGGGCGAAGCGTCGCCCCTCGCAGTGCTCTGCCCTCCAGGCATCTCCCGGAAGTCCCGCCTCTGCTGGGAGTCAGCAAGTTTTGTCCAATAGACAGCAGAGTCCAGGGGTGCAGGACTGTTTGGCCTGAGTGGCTGCTGGCAGTGCAGGGCCCTGAAGCCTTGAGGGGGACGAGGGCCTGGGGCGGCGGGCGGAGCCCTGAGGCGGTTGCCCTGCAGCGAGGAGGTCCTGCAGGCGTCCTAGGAGGGCAGCCTCGCTGGAGATGTGCTCCCTGCAGGGAGTCCATCAGCTTCTGCAGCAAAGATGGGAAGTGGGGGCCGCGGGGCGCGGGCTGAGGACTCTCCGGTCTGCATGAACCAGCTGCTTAGGGAGGTGCCTTCTGAAGTCAGGGTTTGGTTTCTCAGAAAGACTCCTCCTCACAGGCCAGGCCCGCCCTCCCCGCGGAGGGTGATGGATCCCCGCGCCTGCCTCTGCCCTGTGTGGCCCCAGCTCAGGGCGCTGTCCCAGGGCTTTCCTGGGCCCATGTCTTCCTGTGACGGACCGGGATCCTCCTCAGGCAAAGGGTTTGGGCTCAGGCAGAATGTCACCAGGTTGTAAGAAACGCCATAGACACTGACCACCTGCAGCATGTCATGCGTCCACTGGACGTGAGCACAGGAGGTCATTGGTCCACTTTGCCCATTAACCTTCTCTCCTGGCATGAAGGACACCAGATAGGACTCGTTGCAGGGGCCTCATCATAGTGCCTGGGAGCTTGGCGTCCCCTGAAACCTGTGCCAGAGGGATGAGCTCTCCGGATGCGTGTCCATGAAGCTCCAGTTCTGTGGCGACAGGATCGTCCTCGTGGGACCCAGAGTGTGTCACCAGCCCATGGGGACGGTCCCTGGGCTGCTCTTGAGTCATTTATTAATCAAACATCAGGTCTCTGCAGAGTATGTGCAAGTCCCATCAGAGCTCATGTAAGTGCTTAATAACTTCAGCAACATGAATGGTATTGCTTGTTGTAAATGCTCTACTAAGCTACAGGTTATATTGAAGACACCAAATAAATTCAAAATTTTAGATAAATTGACGTAATTCATTCCAATTGTGTGTTGAAAGCATTCAACCTGAGTAGTTTATACATAAACTAGAGGCCCAGTGCACCAAATTCGTGCACTGGTAGGGTCCCTAGCAGCTTCCTGCTGGCAGCTGGATACACCCTCCATTCCCCCAGCCAGCCCCCGCCCTGGTTGAACTCCAGGGCAACTCCCCATGGAGTGGACACTTTGCACACTATTATGTAAAATTATTTTTATGTCTGCAGATTTCTAATTTCTCTTTTCAAAAATAGATTTCTATTGATTTCAAAGAGGAAGGGAAAGGGAGAAAGATAGAAACATCAATGATGTGATAGAATCATTGATCAGCTCCCTCCTGCAAACCCCACATAGGGGACTGATCTCGAAACCTGGGCATAGGTCCTGACCAGGAATCAAACTATGACTTCCTGGTTCGTATGTTGACTCTCAACCACTAAGTCATGCTGGCTGGGTAATTTCTCTCCTCTCTCTCTCCCTCTCTCTCTCTCTCTCCCTCCCTCCTCCTCTCTATTTCTTTAAGTTATATTTGAGCTTAATGCCCTGGTCATAGTATGCTCTTCAAGTTGATTTTCATGCAGGGGCACCAATAGGGAGTTTACAGGTTATATTTATTATTTGTTCCCTAAAGAATATCCCTTGTCTATGGACACTGGCCTCTGTGAAGTCATTCTCATCTGCCCAACTGTGCCTTTCTCTGGAGTCTTGTAGCATTTAGTGTTTGCCCTTCAGCAATGACACGTGTATATCACACTGTAACCTGTCCGGTTGAGCTCACCTGCACCCACAATTGAAGCAGCCCTCCATAACCTGCTCTTCCCCTCAGGTTCCCTCTTCCAGCTTCTGTTCCTCAGAGTTTAATCTTTTACGACTAGTGGCCGAGTTGCTGGTCACAACTGCTAGTTCTGTTTTGGGGTCTTCCTTCCCAGGTCCAGCAGGACTGCATTTGTGCAGGTCTCACTTCCCAACTGGACCTTCGACACCACTCTATGCCTCCTCCTGCAGGCTCAGTGGGCATGTCATAATGAGTGTCGGTAGATGTGCAGTGCTGCAGACAGAGATGTGTAGTGGTATTTTTCCAAGGAGCCAGATGGCTGCTTGCTGAGGCAGTCCCCCATAGACTTAGAAGACGAGAGGGTGTGCTAACATGGGAGGCTCCAGTGCTGTGGCAGGTTGCTCTGTGCTGCAGCTGCCAGCCTGTGTTGCTGGGTATCAATACTGTACACTCAGACTGGTTTTTAAAGTTTCTGTCCTGTGGGCCTGTGCATCCTACCATGTGTATAATGATGCATTGATTTTAAAAGTACTGACTCCTTCAGCATAAACACTAACAGCTTGTTGAAAAGAAGGATCCTGAGAGTAACTTGCTGCCACAATTGTCAGGTGTTTGCAATAACGTTTTGTCTGTTCCATTGGTGCAGGTGAAAGCTCCCAATCTGGAGGCCACAGTGAGGAAGTTTGATGACATCTGTAAAAAGGGCAGTGAAGGCAAAGAGTGTGACAACCTGTTCACCATCATTGCCCATTTGTATGACTTCCACCTGGGACAGCCTCTCCTCATATTAGTCATTTTGGAAAAACTTACAAGAAATTTCACAGAGAAAGATAGGAACTGATCCTATTAACACATTTCGTACTGCTCAGGAGTTTTCTCATGTTTCGCTGGTCATCTGTTAAGGACCTCTCAGAAGTGTTCTCATTTTTCACGCCCAAGGAAAAAAGAGTGAATCTAGATACTTATGTAAATTTTGTTTGGTCCCTCTTCATAGAGGAAAATGTTTGACGCAGTACCATACATTAAAAAAGTACTAGGAACTTCAATTGTTTAATTGTTTTTGTGAATAAAAATGTTATAATTATTGAAAAACAACACCTAAAGTACATTATGATGATTTAAATAACGTGCAGTTTGCCCAAATACATGCAGTCCTTGGCGTATGTCTTAGCAATTTCTATGCGGTACGCAATGTGTTAATGCTGAGAAATGTGGGCTTTTTGTTGAGAAAAGATAATGTTTTGTCACTTTTTTTTTTTTGCCTTTAAAATCTTTTTATTGATTGATTTTAGAGGGAGGAAAAGAGAAGAGAGAAAGAGAAAGGGAAACATTGATTTTTTTTTGTTCCACTTATTTATGCATTCATTGGTTGATTCTTGTATGTGCCCTTACTGGGAAATCAAACCCACAACCTTGGACAATGCTCTACCCAACTGAGCTACTTGGCCAGGGTCTGATTTGCCTTTTAGATGGTCCCAAGTGTATAATAGAACAACATTTAAACATTCACCTTGTATTTCTACCCTGCAAAAAACATTCCAAAGCATTCAGAAGAAATATGATACAGCTCTGACAGCCCATGCTAGGACACAGAAAGGAGTTCTGCTGTTCAGTTTCTCCCACTTCAATGACGCTGTGCCCGAGTTCCAGCTTCCTCATCTGTCAGGTGGGAATCATAAAAGCCAGCGTTGTCTGCTTGGCCTGAAGTTGTCTTCACCTCAGAGTTATCAGAGCTTCTTTCTCAAGAGCTCCTGGGCTACCCCTGCTTCTGATCAACAGTTCTTCCAAGTTATCATTCTCAGTGCACAAGGAAGGACAGTGAAGGGACTAAGCCAGCGATGGCGAACCTTTTGAGCTTGGCGTGTCAGCATTTTGAAAAACCCTAACTTAACTCTGGTGCCGTGTCACAGATAGAAATTTTTTGATATTTGCAACCATAGTAAAACAAAGACTTATATTTTTGATATTTATTTTATATATTTAAATGCTATTTAACAAAGAAAAATCAACCAAAAAAAATGAGTTCGCGTGTCACCTCTGACATGCGTGTCATAGGTTCGCCATCACTGGACTAAGCAGTGCAAAGGAGCTTGATTTGATTGCAGTTTCATAATGAACCAACAGAGGGCGCGGCTGCCTGTACGCTTGGTTGTATCTGTTAATTTTTAGCAGGAAAGCAAGTGACAGGGCAGCCCTGGTCCCAGCCCCAGCCCAGGCTGGATCGGAACACATTTTGGGTGAAGGATCCTACTCTCGGGGAAAACACTGCTAAGCACAAGTTACAGGATCTTCTGGAATACCATCATATAAAGAATGACTAAATGAACTGGGGGAGTATTTAGA
The DNA here is from genome assembly GCF_028538775.1 of Myotis yumanensis. Classification (NCBI taxonomy): domain Eukaryota; kingdom Metazoa; phylum Chordata; class Mammalia; order Chiroptera; family Vespertilionidae; genus Myotis; species Myotis yumanensis. The sequence goes on along the minus strand of NW_027223771.1, from coordinate 18,386,149 downwards.
ATAAGAGACAAAGAGGAAATGACAGATTCCCCCTCCCCACGACAGCCCCTCCACTGACCACCACAGCAAGTGTTTTGAAATTGCCTTTGCACGTGATCTCTGTAATCTTGCCTACTCTTAGCCTACACCATCTTCATAAACCCACTCCATTCCAGCTTCCATCCCCATCACCTGGGCCAAATGTCCATGGCCCGCCTCTCTGGCTTTGCCCACTTTTCTAAGTCTTTGTTATCTACTCACCCCTTCTGGCTCAGTCCTGGTCCCACTTCCCACTTGCACACTCAGGGTCTAGGTGACAGCATACACATTCCTATAGCTTTAAATGTTAACAATGTGCTGACAATTCCCAGCCTAGTTGTTATATCCAATTGTCAACTTAACATCTGCATTTTAATATCTCAAGGGCTTATTAAAATGAACAATTAATAAGCCCTTCAGATATTAAAATGCACACAACCAAATCCAAACTCTTGATCCAACAGCAGAATCCCTTCAATTTATTTTTCCTCTAGTTTCCTACCTTTTAGTAGATGGCACCTCTAGCTGACTAATTAGAAATGCACTAGTTGTAATATTGAAAATACTTCATTGCTGGCTGGTGACTGTACAAATGGAAAGGAAGCTAGGATGCTAACCATAGAGGTGCTGCTCTCTGAGTACCAGCCTGATAGCTCCCTCTCTCACCAGCCACATGTAATCCTTCACCAAGTCCTCTGCAGACTATCTCCAAAATAAATATCAAATCTGTTTATTTTTCATCTCTATGGTGACCATCTTCTGTTTTGTCACTTTAAGTGATCAAAGACAACCAGGCCAAAGCCAGCAGGGCAGGCAGCAAGTTCCAGGACAAGGCAAGGTATGATGGGTCACTCGACCTGCCTCCTGACTACCTAAGTGTTCAGAAGCTGACCGGCACACAGAAATAAGTGGGGTAAATGCTACATTTCATTTCCTAGTAATCTGCTATCTTCTGCTTCTGTGATTTGATTTTTTAATCTTTAAAACTAGAGGCCAGGTGCACAGATTCAGCTTTCCGATATCCCCCGAGGAGTCCCAAATTGCTAGAGGGTACAGGCCTGGCCAAGGGACCGCACTGGTGCACGATTGGGCCAGGGAGGGATCGTGGGAGGGCTCCAGGGCATGTCTGTCCCATCTAGCCCAGTCCTGATCAGCTGGACTCCAGCAGCAAGATAACCTACCAGTCACAGCATCTGACCCCTGGTGGTCTGTGTGCATCATAGCATCTGGTCAATTGGTCAACGGTTGGAGAGACAATTAGCTTATTGGATATATATATATATATATTTGAGGCCCAGAGCAAGGGATTCATGTACTGGTCGGAGGGGGGCATGGCCTACAAGGATCAGCCTGCGGTGGAAGTCCACTCATTCTGGTCAGCATTAGAGGAGCGTGCTAACCACCACAGGGCAGATCCTACATTGAGTGTTGGCCCCCTGTTGTTCAATACGCTTCATAGTGACTGGTCATCATTCTGGTCATTCTGTTGTTTGGTCACTGGGCTTTTATTATATACTAGAGTCCCTGTGCATGAAATTCGTGCACGAGGTGGGGGAAGGGGAGGGTCCCTCAGCCCAACCTGCACACTGTCCAGTCTGGGAGCCATCAGCAATGTCCTACTGATGGCTTAGGCTCGCTCCCCGAGGTTCTCGGCTCTCTGCAGGGCCTGCCTGCTCCACACCATGGAGATGGCAAGCAGGCCCTGCTGGGCGCTGCCTACTGGCCACACTTGCTTGCTCCCACATCCCCCCAGCGACCCACCAGCAGGCCCTGCTGGGTGCTTGCCTGCTCGGGGGTCCCCATGATGATCTGCCAGCAGGCCCTGGTGGGTGCTGCCTGCAGACCAAACTTTCCTGCTTGGGGATTGCTGTGGTGACCCACCATGCCTGGCTACCTGTCAACAGGCCCTGCTGGGTGCTGCATTCGGGCAGTGCTTGCCTGCTTGCAGATTGCCGGGGTGACCTGCCAGCTGACCCTGCTGGGGGCTTGCCTGGTCTGGGTCACCATGGCAGTGCCCGCTGGCCTCACATTGCTGGTGTGACACAGCCAGCATCCTGCCCTGGCTGCTATGGGCACCTCCTTTTTTCACAGTGATGATTAATTTGCATATTACTCTTTTATTATATAGGATGATGTGAACAAGCCTTCTTTCAGTTTTAAGAAACAGGATAGTTCTTCAGTTTAAGAATTGATTTCACACTCATGTATTCAAAAGTTATTTACTGAGGAAGGCCATTTGGCTTGGGGCTCAGGTGTCAGCACACCTGGACTACCAGCTCAGCCAGTGGACAGCCCTGTACCTGAGTCTTCCAAACCTCAGTTTCCCCTTCTAGAAGGCAGGGCTGAGCATGGCTCCTAACTTGTTTTCTTTTCTGAAGATCAGAGTAGGGGAGGACAGGGAAGCCCCAGGATGTGTGAAGAGCAGGAAAAGCGTTTGTGTGGGGCCCACAGAGGAGCAGGGCAGAGGCCATTGCAAGAATTTGGGCTTTTATCCTAAAGGCACCAGAGGGTTCTGAGTGGGAAAATGGTAAAGGAAGTTTTCATGCTAATGGTCCCTTTGGCTACAACATAGAAGACGGAGGTGGTCAGGCAGGAAGATGGAGCCAGTGGGGAGAGGATTAGCTCAGTTGCAGTGGGTGTGGCAGTGAGGACTGACTAGGTGGGTGAGGGGTGTGAGGGAAGGCCAGGGTCAGCCCATGTTCTCAGCTTGGGCCTTCGGTGGACAGCAGTACATGCAGAAGACCCACACTCAAAAGGGAAGATGGGCTCTTTTCTGAAATCCCGAAATGTTCACTGTTAGGAGGTGTGTTCTGAGCCCTCTGAGGAGGTCCTGAGGCTCTGCGGTGGGAAGCCTCAGGGTTGAAGCACTGACATTCAGACCTTTGGGAAGAAGAGCGGTTGAGGGTAGGAAGAGCAGGAGAAAGGTCATGGGAACCAGGCTGGAGTGTTCCAGAGAAGAAGTTTCCCCATATTGAATGCACAGAGGTCAGGTTTAAAACAGAGAATTCAACCCAGCTTAGTAGTGGAGAGTCTACTGCTGAACCAGGAAGTGATGGTCTGATTCCCAGTCAGGGCATATACCTGGATTCTGGGCTCCACCCCCAGTGTGGGGCATGCAGGAGGAAGCTGAGCAATGATTCTCTCATAATTGATGCTTCCGTCTCTCCTTTTTCAATCCTCTCTGAAATCAATAATATATATATATATATATATATATATATATATATATATCCTCACTGGAGGATATTTTTCCATTGTTTTTTTTAGAGAAAGTGCCAGAGAGATGGAAAGACAGAGGGAAATATCAATGTGAGGAAAACACATCAATTGGTTGCCTCCTGTACACACCCTAAACCAAGGCCTGGGCCAGGGTGGAATCTGCAACTGAGGTATGTGCCCTTGAGCAGAATCAAACTCAGGACCCTTTGGTCCAGAGGCCAAAGCTCTATCCACTGAGTCAAACCAGCTATGGCAAAAAATATGTTTTTAAAAATAAATCAATTTTAAAAGCACAGAAGTTAGCAGAGGCAGAAAATACTCTCCTGGTTGCCTACGGGTGGTGGGTTGTGGGGAATTTTGGTGAGGCTGTTAAATTGTATTTGGAACTGCTTTTTGGTGAGCACTGAAAATGATGTAAAATTGTGGACATGGATGCACAACCCTTAATATACTCAGTGTGTATTTTGAATGGGTGAGTTTGATGGTATGTGAACTATATCAATAAAAAGTCAGCATTTGAAGAAATAGCAACATGGGATATCTGGGAGTTCTCTGTACTGTTCCTACAGCCTTTTTCTCAGTATGACACTATTTCCAGGTTAAAAGTTAAAAGAGTGAACATCCCAGGAGTCGGGAAGGAACGGCAACTCTTGTGGAGAGCAGGGGTGATCCAGAGCACAGGGTCAGGAGGGAGGAGCGCAAGTGAGGGCATCAGTGGAAACAGTTGGGGGTGAGAGAACAGGAGAGGAAAACCCAGAGATTTGTGGGTAGTGGTCAAGTTCCCAGTGGAGCTCTGGTGCAAGTTCAGTGCTGGATTGATGTTAAAAGGCAGCAGAAGCTGGAGAGGGATTGGTCTGCCTGAGACCATCAGGTTTATTAGCAGTGATGGCCACCAGCAGAGTTGGTTTATTTCTTCCCAAGTTGAAGGTCAGTTTTACAGACAATTTGAAATGATGGCTTTCTCTTTCGTGTGTTTATATTTTTAGGATTCGCTTTTTGCTGGAAAAGATGTTAGTACTGAAGGACAATGGCATGCAGAGGGTTCTGGGCTATGACCCTGAGCCTGTAGAGAAACTGAGGAAATTGCAAAGAGCTTTGGTGAGTCACTTTTACTCATAAGTGCTTTGAGTTCCCTGTGGACGTGAACCCATCGTGGAAGTCTGGGAGGTAGTTGGAGCTGTGAGTCAGGTGACCAGCCTGGTCAGCAAGAGTTCTGAGGGATTGAATGGCAACTGTGTTTCTGTGGTGAGACCCTGTGATTGGACTGTGTGCAGTGAGTCCCCGTTAGTTTAGCATCCTCCACCCTTACCTTGTGGTGCTGGACTGGGCTGTACAGCAGAATCATCCTAGAACTTTCTGATCATTTTGGAAGAGGTCCCACAGGTGTTAGCCAGAGGTGTTAGGACCAGAGGTGTTAGCCTCGGAGGAGAGGGGGCTTGTCTGTTTATCCTTCCCGGTTTTTTTATGTGGGGTCATAGCTGAGACCCACTGCCCTCTCTAATCAGGGTGAGTTCTCTATCCTTCCTTTATTATTTTTATTTTTAAAAAAATAATTCCATTATATACATATATATAATTGGTTTCAGAGAGAGAGAGAAACATCAATGATGAGAATTATTGATTGACTGCCTCCTGCACACCCACCCTGGGGATTGAGCCCACAACAGGGGCATGTGCCTTGACCTGGAATCAAACCATGACCATCTGGCTCATAGATCGATGCTCAACTACTGAGCCAGGTGGACCAGGCTTAGGTGCAGTAAAACTGCTTATATAAATAAAGGAATGTTATTGCTGGTTTAGTTTACTCCAAGGTATTCTTTGAAACTATTGGGAAATTTGGCAAGAATTTAAACTAAAATTTGAAAATTAACTTCTAAGACCTAGTGGAACTCATTTTGTCTTTCAATACTGTCCTGAGGATATGCTTACTCATTAGAGAGAGAGAGGGAGAGAGAGCGGGGGAGGAGAGAGAAATGTTGATGTTAGAGAAAAGTATCAATTGGTTGCCTCCCTTAGGCACTCCCATTGGGAACTGAACACCCAACCTAGGTATGAAACCTGACTGGGAATTGAACCCAGAGCCTTTCAGTGTGTAGAGCGGTGCTCCAACCAACTGAGTGACACTGGCCAGGTCATGGAACCAAGTTTTAGGATAGAAAACCTTGGATTACTCCTTAAATTTCTGCATATCTGAGGTCCAAAATACATCTAAGTCAATGGAACACCTTGATGACTTTGAGTGGATTAAATGAGATACAATGTCTGCAACATGCTCATCACTGTGCTAAGCTAGCACTCACTCTATTGTGGTTTCAGTCGGCCTCATCCTGTTTTCTGTGTCATTGTTATGAATTTTCCTTAAAACAGCTCTAGGTTCATAAATTTTGCATCATTTCTCTGAAACGTTGACCCTGAATATTGGGAGCAGAGAGTGAAAAATTTTAGCATCCAGTTACTATCTCATTAACATAAATTCAACAGTTATTGAAATCTTGATTGGCATAATGATAAAAGAAGTAATTTTCAATATATCAAGATTCTTTCAATTATAAGTAATTTGCTGTGTTCTCAGGTCAGATCACGACATCTATAAATTTGTTTCCAGTTTAGATCACAGTTCGTTTGACATCATTTTAAATGTCATCATGCCTCCCACAAATGAAGCATGTTAGTTAAGTTTATGGGATAGATTTTACAAGAGGAATTGATTGAGGTAGTCATGAATAAAACAGATTTAGGTGTGATTTCTTTTCATTTTTGTACTTTTGTTAGGGGCAGGAATAGAATACTGGGGACTAACTATAATAATAAGAAATATTAATCTGGTTCTGTTCATTGTGATTGTTACGTTCTGATCAGAGAAAGCACATTCTAATCTGTTTGAGAGTTGTACGCCCTGGGGCATGGGAGCTGACATGGGAATCCAGCCATCCTCCTTTCCCCAGAACAGCCTAGATTAATAACCTGGTTGCCTTTAAGCTGGTCTCTGAGGCACCAGCCCCTTATGAACCCCCAACCCGCATTGCCTGTAACCTGTAACCACTGTACCTTGCCTACTTCCCCATGCGTGTAATTTCTACTTTCCCATGGAGTCTGTATCATTCTACCCAAGAGAAGCAGCTGACTTATGGGGTGAGTAGAGCAGATGTTTGTGGATGACCTGCTGCTCTCCCATTCTGCCCACATTAATGGAATAAACACCATATATGAGTCAACCCAGTCTCTGCTACTTTCGTTCAAGTATTAACCAGCAGCTTGGGCCCGTCAGGTTGTCTGGTTTCACTTTAAGTAATTTTATAGCAGTTAGTGAAGCTAGGTAATTAACAGAAATGATAATCAATACTCCCCCATCATAAGTCCAAAGATTTCATCTACTTAAAACAATTTACATTTATTTTAAATTAAGAATGAATTTTTAATTAACAACAAGTAAAGTCATTACTAGTTTAGAAATAATTAAAACGCTATTAGCTCATTTATTTATGGCCTAAATGTTTTTTTACAATTAAATTTTAATTATTCAGATTATCACAGTTGTTCCTCTCCCCCGCCCATAGCTCCCCTCCACCTATTCCCACCCCATCCTCTGCCCTTATCCCTGCCACTCACTGTCCTCATCCATAGGTGTACAATTTTTTCCAGTCTCTTCCCACACCCCCACACCCCTTTCCCCCCTGAGAGTAGTCAGTCCACTCCCTTTCTATGCCCCTGATTCTATTATGTTCACCAGTTTATTCTGTTCATCAGATTGTTTATTTGCTTGATTTTTAGATTCACTTGTTGATAGATATGTATTTGTTGTTCATAATTTTATCTTTACCTTTTTCTTCTTCTTCCTCTTCTTAAAGGATACCTTTCAGCATTTCATATAATACTGGTTTGGTGGTGATGAACTCCTTTAGCTTTTTCTTACCTGTGAAGCTCTTTATCTGACCTTCAATTCTGAATGATAGCTTTGATGGGTAAAGTAATCCAAGTTGTAGGTTCTTGCTATTCATCACTTTGAATATTTCTTGCCACTCCCTTCTGCCCTGCATAGTTTCTGTTGAGAAATCAGCTGACAGTCATATGGGTACTCACTTGTAGGTAACTGATTGTTTTCCTCTTGCTGCTTTTAAGATTTTCTCTTTGTATTTTGCTCTTGGCCTTTTAATTATGATGTGTCTTGGTGTGGTCCTCTTTGGATCCCTTTTGTTTTGGGTTCTGTGCGCTTCCTGGACTTGTAAGTCTATTTCTTTCACAAGGTAGGGGAAGTTTTCTGTCATGATTTCTTGAAATAGGTTTTCAATATCTTTCTCTCTCTCTTCTTCTGGCACCCCCATAATTCGGATGTTAGGACCCTTGAAGTTGTCCTAGGGGCTCTTTATACTATCTACATATTTTTGGATTCTTTTCTTCTTTTTGTGTTTCTGGCTGGGTGATTTTTGCTTCTTCGTATTTCAAATCTTTGACTTGATTCTTGTGATCCTCTAGTCTGCTGTTGGAACTCCGCATAATATCCTTTATTTCAGTCAGTGTATGCTTAATTTCTAGTTGGTCCTTTTTCATAACCTCGAGGGTCTCACTAAATTTATCAGCGGTCTCACTAGATTTCTTGAGGGTCTCACTAAATTTATCGGTGGTTTCTAGAAAGTTATTGAAAAACCTTGAAAGTGTGATTTTTGAACTATATATCCCGTAGTTTGCTTTCCTCCATTTCTGTAATTTGTTACTTGTTTCTTTGTCTCCTCATTTTTTATGCTTCCCTGTGTTGATAGAGTAACTTTCTGTGTTAGGTGTCCTATAGGGACCAGTGGCTCAGCCTCCTCAATTACCTGAGGTGGACACTCTTGGTATACCCCTTTGTGGGCTTTGTGCACAGTCTTGTTGTAGTTAAGTCTTGATTGTTGCAGGTATCACTGGGAGGAATTGACCTCCAGGCCATTTGGCTGTGAGAATCAGCTGTGTCTGCAGTGGGAGAACTTCTGAGCTGGAGACACTCTTCTGGGGAAAGACTTGCTTCAATGGGACTTTGGTGCTCACTGAGTCTGCCCCCTGAGTGTGTCCCTTATGGATCTGAGTAGTTGTAATCTGGATGTTCCCACTCTGACCCCTGGGGACACTGGCTTTTGGATCTCTAAGGTGCTGCTAATTTAGGCTCTGCCTGAGGATACACAGCAGGAGCTAAGGAGAGATTCCTCTTCTTTGTTTGTGGTTTCGATGTGCCCAGATGAGGCCCAGCTGTGAAGCAATGCAAGCTGCCGTGGGGCCTTGGACCTTCTTTTTGAAGTTCTGGGTATCTCTGATTCAGCTGTAGTTTGTTGGGTAATGTTCAGATTTCAAAGCGCCAGACCTTTCATATGCAATGCCTCTGTGCACAGCTTGGGTATGGTGGGGTCTCAGGGGATCAACAGGGCGGAGCAAGCAGCTATGGCTTCTCCCCATTCCCACCCTAAGAAGCCCGCATCCCATGGTCCCTTTAATCACTGCAAGCACCTCTAAGAGAAAGCCACCCTCGAGTTCTGCCTGATTCCAGACAGTCCAGTTTTTCCCCGTATGAGGCTGGGTCCCCAAAGATACACCTGGACCTGGAGTTCAGACCAGTACAGAGCTTGAGACTCCCTCCCGATTGAAAAAGACAACCGTGTCCTCAGCTGCCAGCCCTCTCCATGTACGCCACTCCTCAGTTGCCAGCCCTTTTGACCTGCGCCTCCGTACCTCTGCACTTTACTTCCACACCTCCTCTGAGTCTCAGTGCTTGTCTCTTTCCTTCTAGTTGTAGAATTTCCACTCAGCCAGCCTTCCTGTAGTTCTGCATGATGTCCGTTTTGTCTTTTAGTTGTATTTTTAAAGTGGTTGTGTGAGGCAGCAATTACCAGTGTTTACCTATGCCACCATTTTGGTTTCCCCAGCCAGCCTAAACGTTTAAATTCTGTTCAGAGGATACCTGCATATTTGCTCTCTAAATGTCTTTCTTGCAGGTGCTAATTTAAGACTCCTTTCACAGAAATCTATGTACAATATCTTTTTGTTAAAATAATTTCCAATCAGGCTGTTGTGGCTCAGTGATTGAGCGTCAAACAATGAACCAGGAAATCACTGTTCCATACCCGATCAGGCACATGTCCAGGTTGGGGGCTTGATCCCCATTATGGGGCATGCAGGAGGCAGCCTATCAATGATTGTCTCTCATCATTGATGTTTCTATACCTCCCTCCTTCTTCTTTTCCCTCTGAACTTAATAAAAATATATATTTTAAAATTAAGTAAATAAAGTATTTTCCAAACACACAGCTTTACTTTGTTCATTTTTCTTATAAACTACACATTAGTGAATCATTTGTGAAATTTTTTCTTAGGCAGTTGGCTGGGAGCTGAGCTCTCTAGATAAGACTCCACAAAATAAAATGAATGTGTTGTTACCTGAAAGGAACAGATTGATTTCAATAATTCAGCTGATGGGAAAACAATAATTATTAGAAATGTGGTAGACAAAGTTAGAATGAAGTAGTTAATTTCCATTTATTATCTACTTTTTGTTTCTTTATATTTTCTTTACCCAGATAGGTTTTAAGTTTCATAGGGAGAGTGTCCTAATATTTGTGTATTTCAAAGCAGTTAACATTGGGCATGAGCTGCCTGTAGAGCAGTTTAGAATGCGGCCCATAGGGCAGTTTGAAATGGGTGGCATGGAAACAGTGGATTGTGAGGTGCAGAGTCGTTGGACGTGGAGTTGGTGGTGTGGAGTCAGTTGAGTGCAGAGTCAGTGTGTGAAGAGTCGGTGTGTGAAGAGTAGGTGGACGTAGATTCGGTGGACATAGAGTCGCTGAACTTAGAGTCGGTGAACTTAGAGTCGGTGAGAGCAGATTCGGTGAGTGCAGAGCCTCTTCATGTGTAAGAAGTGACTGTGCCTGCCTCCCGCTCAGGGCTGTTGAGGAGAGTGAATGTTTCAAGGACAGAGGGCACCTAGTTCAGGGCTCTGGATGGGCAGAGAGACAGTGCCCAGGTGAATCCATAGTCTGTGAGCAAACCCTTCCGGCTGCCAGGCTTTGATCAAAACTATGTCCACTGATGGGAGGTCCATGGCTTCCCTTCTACCAAGAATCTTGGGTTCAGGCTCCTTAGGGGAAAATGGACAGAAGATGGAAAGGCAGCAGTTACCGCCTCCTGCCAGTCATTAGAAACTCTGAATGGAGAAAACTGCCACCGAGAGAAATGGTCACATCCCTTGGATGCGTGTTCCCACACTGTGAAGGCATTCAGGGGAGACTCAGACCCCTAAGACACCTCGTGGTTCTGGGAGGGCTCTGGGGAGGGAGCAGAGATGAGGGGAAAGAGCCAAATGGCTCCCACATGTGTGCTGGGCACTGGGACAGGAGTAAGTCCAGCAGACTCCTCCCGTGAGGGGACCTGCAAGGGACCAGCCATGGCGTCCCACACCCAACATGTGCCTGACACCCAGAGGCCCATAGTATTATTTGTTGTGTCTGAGCCCTCATTTCCAGGAAACTGCCAAGAGCTGTTGGTTTTCCAAGAGGACATGTGGAAACTGTTCAGATAGGAACTATGTGTTGAATAAAAGCTTGCCCGAATAGCTATTTATTTCCAGCCCCAGATCAGTGGAGTGACAGTGGAATTGAGAGGCCTAGACTCAGCACTTAAACCCTGGACAGACTCTTAGCCCACCCCTTCCTTGTGATGGAAATGGGCTCAGCGAAATCTCATGCCTATCAGTAGCTGTACATGTCAGACCCTCTTGTACCACATGTACAACAGATTGGGGCACTGTTAGGTTTATGTGGTGCCCTTCTCTGACTTTCTGCTACTGGTTTGTTGCTTTTGCCGACATAGTGACCTGCTGATGGTGAAGAGTTTCTTATTAAGCTCAGTGGCTTGACTGGACTGGGCAACATTTAAGGTCTTCAAAACAGACCAGGCCTGCCTGGCCAGGGCTGATGCCCAGGTTGGAGGAACCTTACCCAGGGATTGCCGGTGAGAGACAGCCGATCAATGATTCTCTCTCATCATTCATGTTTCTATCTCTCCCTCTTCCTTCCTCTCTGTGATATATATATATATTTAAAATACATTTTATTTATTTAAAATATGTGTGTGTGTGTGTGTGTGAGTGAATGTTTAAAAAAACCTCAAAACCAGATAGGGCCTGACTGCTGTGTTGCTTTTCTGTAAGGACGGATGTAGGTGGGTGACTATTGCAAAAAGGGTCTCTACTAGTGTTTAACATGTGGGTTGCGCTGTGATTTGGAAGTCCCTGAAACCTTTCCAAGACATGTTAAACCTGCTAAGGAGCTGCAGAACTGCCCATCATCATATTCCTTGCTTTAAAGCCCAGTGCTGTACGCCCCTTTGCTCAGATACCACTGAGAGACATTGGGTGTCTTCATCACCTAGGCCACTGGGTCAGCATGTGTGTTAGTGGCTGTAGGTCTCCCAGCTGGGCTCTGTGTTGGAGTCACTTCTGTGCAGCTGTGTTTTTGGAATTGAGAAGGTGTATGGAGGCCCTTCATTCTGGGGGAATGAGGATAGATGCATGGGGGTGGGGCCTGTCCAGAGGGTGCCCCGGGGTACATCCTCACCCCACCCCTCTTCCTGCACTAGGATCGTGGACACATTCCCCAGCGGTTTCTTGAGGAGCTGTTGGGGGACAGCATGGCCCTCGAGGCTGAATGGGTGCAGAGGATGAACCAGCCTGCCCACCTGAGCTGGGAGATGGAGCAGCTGTCAGAAGGTAGGTAGCAGCCCCTGGTGCCTGGGAGTCAGCCTGGATGTGGCTTCCTCATCCAGGGAGCTGAGCTCTTGGATCTGAATCTCATGTGTCAGCTCATCCTCACCCCAAGGGAATAAGATTTTATTTAAAAGCCATTTGGAACTGTGTCATTGCAATTCTCCCCAAGGAGAACATGAAGGGTCTGGCAGCCTTGACGTGAGGACATGAATTACAAAGTAACCGATTTCTCAGCTCCCATGTGGACAGTCCCAGGAGCTTCCAGATGACAGCACGCTGGCACCCTTAGGATGTCTTAGATCTGTCTGTGGGGGATTAAAAGCTCTGGATGGCAGGAGACTTCCCCAGTGGTTACTAACCTCCAGTATACCTGACCCTGGGCATGATTTCCTCCATTCATTTCATAATTGGGCGGATGGGTGCAGTCTGTACTCTGTCCCCCCTGGGCAGGGGTTGCTACATGTTGGCTTTTCAGGGGAGCCAGGCCTCTTCCCATCCCTCTTGTGTTTGCCCCCTCACAGCCCCAGAGGAGGTGTGGCATTGGCCAGGGGAAAGTGGTCTGGGGGCAGGCAGTGCACCAAGCAAACAAGTAGCCAATTCCTGTGCTCAAGAACATCACATGTGCACCTGAGGTTGCAGGTGAAGGTGTGCTTAGATCTCTGCAGAGCTCAGGAGGGCCTTGGGCGTGTTGGGGCGGGGGAAAGGTGCTGCTTTTCCAATATTGATCAACATTCCTAAGCATCATGGAGAGACTGTTGAAAGAACCTGGATATTCCTTCTCTTCAAGGGTTCCCATCAGTTCCAAACCTAAAATCAGTTCATTGAACTGTGAATCTGTGTGAGAAGCCAGTTTTGTTTTTGTTTTTCTGGGGTTTGTTATCTCGGCACTCCTGGGACCAAGTGTGGGCCAAACAGGGATCCCTGTTCTAGGACTTCAGGTTCCTGGGGAGGACCACTGCCAAGTGCTCAGGGTCATGGGGAGGACCACTGCCCCCTGGTGGAAGGCAGGAGTGGGGCCGGCTGGCAGGGATCTCTCAGACCTCATGTTTCTCTTAGAGACCAGGGAGATTGGTGGGTTGGGCAGTCTCCCTGATTCAGGCCCTCTGTGTAGTTTGTGAATCTTTTGAGGTCAGTGCCCTTGAATACTTCTTGGTGTTCACACTTCAGCTACTTAGCTAGCAGGAGCCTTACCAGTGGGGAGTAACTCTAGTACAACTGACATTCATAAACAAAGTGTGAATGTACTTTTTCGAGGATGGTGTGGTGGCATCTTGAGTCAGAAAGGCCTGGCTTCAAGTTCTGGCTCCTCCAACTGTTAGCCAGGTGACCTCTTTTGAACCTCAGTTTTCTTATCTGCAAAATGGGGTAATGAAGCTGCCTCATAGGATTGCTATGTGTAACTCCTGAGAGGAGACAGTGAAGCCTTACGCCCTGCCTGGCCACCAGGGCACCAATAAAGATGGCTGTCCTCAACACCCTTGTTGAATTAAAAGAACCCCTTTGATCTGCTTCTTGGGGTGTGTGTGAACACAGTACGCAGTAGACAACCATTGTTTTTTCCCCATAAAATGCTGTGTCAACATAAGAGCCTCTGAGGGGCTGGCCTTTAGGGGAGAAGAAATGAGGCTGGTCATCAGCTCCACTGCAGCACTTGGCGATTCTTCACAATCATTTCCCAGGAGCACAGAGCCACAGGGTGAGGCACTGAGTGAGTCAGGAGGTGGGCTGGGTGAGTTGCAGGACAGTGGAGATGCATCTAATGGCACAAAACTATACACTGAAAAATAGTTAAAATGGTGAACCCAGTGTTGTACATTTATTTCACCCCAATCTTCATAACATGCATTTTTATAGATTTCAGAGAGGAAGGCAGAAGGAGAGAGAGAGAGAAATATCAAAGATGAAAGAGAATCATTGATTGGCTGCCTCCTGCCTGCCCCATGCAAGGCATGGAGCATACAAACTGGGCATATGCCCTGACCTGAAATCGAACCATTACCTCATAGTCCATAGGTTGGCACTCTATCGCTAATCCACACTGACTGGGCTCATCCCGATTCATAAAACTGTTATTTTTAAAGCTAATGCTGAAACGGTGCCATTGAATGAGCACAGGTTGTGACTTAGTGGAGTATTCTGCTGTTAGTGTCATTGGTAGCCTTGTAAGGATGAAGCCCTTGGCGTGCTTCCATGTGTTGACAGCATGTGTGTTTGTCTGTGGAGTGCGCTGAGCTGGAGTTGGGCCACGAAGGTTCATCTGCACCACTGCTGAGTTGACTGCTGCTTGGGGTCTTCAGTCTGTTCTGGCTTCTTGGGTCTGTGCTGCTCTCCTTGGTGGGAGCTGATCACATCCACCTTCATGTGCTGGGGTGAAAGCTGGCGTCCACTCTAGGTCCTTCCAGCCCCAATGGGGTGAATGGGAAGCAGATGGGGTGCAGTCAAAGGAGCAGAGCAGTGTCAGTAGGGTCCCGGGTTTGAGGATGTGGCCCTGGAGGGACAGGTGAGGGAGCACCCTGACCCCTCACACATTCATTTACCTAAAATCACGTACCTGTGTGTGGCAGAAAGGGGCTGAGAACTCCCGTTCTTCCCAGGTCTGTGCTCCTCTTTCTGTTCTGTGTTCAAGCTGTGTAAAAGCAAAGGAGGAAATCTGCATTCTTCTGTCCTTACCTTATGTTTTGATCTCGCTTAGACTTTTTCAAGCCATTTAGATGTACTTTCTAATTATTTTTTCAATGCTATTGTAAAAGTACAAAATGAAATCTCAATCAGAAGGCCCTGCCCAGGGATGGTAAGTACTGGGCATACTTGCCTCAGAGCCTCTACCACCTGCAGACGTACTGGTCAATTATCACAGCACCCACACCCTGAGCTGAGCCACCCAGACCCCCATCAACCTGAGGGCTGGCACAGAAAACTCCATATCTTTGCCATCTCTGTTACTCTCTGAAATCCATGACTTGATGGCCAGGTTAGAACTTGGTAAATAGTGGTTCCAGCAGTTGTACCAAGTTGAGGTTTTGCATTGGCCTCTCCACCATCACATTCTTTCTTTTTAAGCTCTGGGTTGCTTCCTTACCAAGCCCCAGCTGAGCCAGCAGAGGGGCCATAATGGCCTGAGGAACACTCAGGTGCCTACAGCAACAGCAGCCTGTGAAAAATTGAGGGGACCCAGCCAACCGTCCCAGGTCCCTCCAATCTACGGCCCAGGGTGGTGGTTGTCTTGGGGCCGGGGGCAGATAGTGGAAGCCCAGGCCATGCAATGTGGGCTCTGACTCAACTTTACTCTTTAGCCTCCAACCGTATCCTAGAAAACCAGACCCTCCAGGGCGTGGTCCAGGAGATGCAGGGTGCCTCCGTGGCCCGGCAGGACAGCAGCCTGAGGTGCACGGAGCTTCAGGAGGAGAACCAGCAGCTCCAGAAGCAGGTATCGGTGGGTGGTGTACAGAACATACGTGCAAGCAGGTGATTAGGTGGTGCACCCAGGTGTTGGTGTGGATGTGAAACTGGGAGAAATGCAGAATGCAGGGCAGCCCCAGTTATGGTAGCGGGACACGAGTCCTCATGGAACAGAGTCCGAGGCAGCAAGACATGTCGGTGCAGCAGAGTGAGTGGACACTATGGACGTGTCTGTGCCCCATTGCCTTCATCTTCATCTGTGAAATTGGGTTAATGATGTGCCCCCTGTAGGTGTTTTGAGGATCATATGAGTTAGCGAAGGTAAATGGTCTGAGCACATAGTGTTTACTGAAAGGAAAGCAGCGCCCTGTTAGAAAGCACAGGGCGGGCCTGAGAGGGAAGCAGTCATGGAAGCCACGCACATGTGTATAGGACCACGGATGGACCGCTTCATGGCTGGGTCTTTGTCTCTGCAGAAGGAACAGTTGGAGATGGAACTCCTGAAGGAGAAGAACAGCAGCCAGGAGTGGCAGACCCTCACTGAGGAGCTCGTTAAAGCCCTAGAGCAGCTGCTCAATGAAGTTGACACCCTGAAGGTGGACAGAGCCATTCAGGTAGGCACCCCCAGAGCTTGTGCCTCCCCTGGTGCCCCTGCCTACAATGCGGAGTGTCCAGGATCACAGTCCTGTCCTGGTCATTGATAAGTGATTCCTGGGTGAACAGTTTCCTCGCTCAGCTGCAGCTCAGAGAAGCAATCCTCAGCCACAGCAGCAGGATGGGGACAGGTATCTCTGCCCAGGAACACTGGCCATCTTGTTTTTTATTGACAGGACTTGGGGGAGGAGACAGGTGGTGCTTCTGGCTTTGCTGCCTGGAGGCCAGGGATGCTGCTCCATGTCCTGCAGCCCCCAGGACAGCCCCGCAGGACAAAGAATGATCCTGCTCCATTGTCCAAGGTCACCCTGAGAACCCTGGCAAACCTCCAGGGTGGATTTGCCTGGCACTACCACAAGTCCCAGGGAAGGCATCCCAGCACTGGGGCAGCGGCTCATTGATTTTACCCAGGGACGAGGCTTCCCCCTCTGCCAGCCTTGGCAGTGGCTGTTGTACCTCCCCAAGAAGTGGGCAGGAAGGCTCATCCTTGAGAAAAAGCCTGTTAAAGTGTTCTATGAGGTAAGAGGTTTCACTCTGTGAAACAGACTTTCACAGGGGCTGGGTCTTTCGCTCTGCAGATGGAAAAGTGGGAGATGCTACTCCACAAAGAAAAAGAAAAGACCCAGAAGATGGAGACCATCAATAAAGTACAGTACCAGGCCCTCCTGGATGAACACAGCCGCTACAAGACCCTGCTGCATCGTTCCCTAGAAATAGAGAGCAAGGCGTTCAGGCGTAGGTGGGTGCCGTCAACTGTCAGGGTGACTAGCGAGCTCTCCAGGCTCCTGTCCCCCTTTGCTCTGGTCCCTCATAGTTCCTCTGGATCTGCTGCTTCACAGGGAAGAGAAGTGAATGGAACTCCCCCCTATGCGATGTGGGGTGGGTGCAGCTGGAGGCTGAGGGGCAGGGGGGTCCCCCAGGGGAGGATGGTGTGCCCACCTGATCCTGGCTCAGGGAAACGATGTGTCAGCATTGGGGTCAGTGCTCCCCTGGGGTTCCTGCCCCCTCTTCCTCTTCTCTCCCAACCAAGAACAAGGAGGGGGCGCTCACCACAGCTTCCGATGTACAGGGACGTGCCTCACCAGCTTCCAGGCCTCTTCTCTTTCAAAGTCTCAAAGTCTGGGCTTCTGTGTGTGTTTTTTTAACTTTTAAATTTGGAAACTTTTGAATATATGGGAATGTGCAGAATTGTATAGTGTGATTCCCAGGTACTCATCCACGACATCAGTACTTCGATACTGTGCCCATCTCATGTCATCTTTACCTCTGACTCTCCACCTCCATACTCCTTTTTTTAAGGTAAAATTGATGTCCATTGACATGCACAAATCTCAACTTTGAGCTTCTGCCAGATCAGGGCTTTGTGTGCGTGCAGTCAACCAACGTCGCAGAGCTCCTGCTCCAGCAGATCCCAGATTGCTCCGGGGCCTGGGGCAGGTGCAGTGGCATACAGAGCTTGGGGGAGGTCTGATGTGCACAGGATACCAAGTGAGGAGAGAGGGGGAGAGATGTGGCTAAAGAGAGGCTATCCCACACTTGGGGCAGCACAGGAGAGAGCTGTTGTCCACTTCCTATGCTTGTGAGACACCCCTGCTCACAGCATTTCCTTTGAATCCTCCTCAAAAACACTGAGCAAACGTGGGGTCTTCAGTAGTGTAAGCAGCTGAGGTGCAGGGAGTTTCTATCACAGGGAGCCTGCTGAGGGTGCCTGCTGCTGCCGTGAGTGTGGGGGCCATGACATTCATTTATTCACTAACCCAGTGCTTCCTGTAGACTCCACAGGGCTTTCCACCTCCTTTATCCTCCAAGTGCTCCATCCTCTGGGGGGTGCCAAGACATCTGCTCCTACCAGACTCTGTTCCTTCCAGCCAGAATGAGCATCTTCTGCTTTTTGGCATCCCCCTCTCTGCCTCCTCCTGCACCCATCCCAAACTCCTGTGATGCTTAGTGAGCTTCTGTGGGGCATGTGGTGCTAGCCCTGTGGGAATGCTCCTAGCTGAGTAATGAGGGGAGACTTGTGTGGTGCCCACCCCTCACCAGTTGCCTTCAAGCCCGATGATGTGGTTATAACAGTGTCATTATATTCTTTTTTCCCTCTTTTTTTATTATTAAATCTTTATTGTTCAGATTATTGCATTTCTTCCTCCTCCCCCCCATAACTGCCCTCCACCTAGTATCCACCCCACCCTCCACCCTCACTCCCCACCCACTGTCCTCATTCATAGATGCGCAATTTTTGTCTAGTTTTTTCCCGCATCCCCCACACCATTTCCCCCCAAGAATAGTCAGTCCATTCCCTTTCTATGCCCCTGATTCTATTATAATCACCCCTTCATTCTGTTCATCAGGTGATTTATTCACTTGATTTTTAGATTCACTTGTTGATATATGTGTATTTGTTGTTCATAATTTGTATGTTTACCTTTTTCTTCTTCTTCCTCTTCTTAAAGGATACCTGTCAGCATTTCATATAATACTGGTTTGGTGGTGATGAACTCCTTTAGCTTTTTCTTATCTGTGAAGCTCTTTATCTGACTTTCAATTCTGAATGATAGCTTTGCTGGATAAAGTAATCTTGGTTGTAGGTTCTTGGCATTCATCACTTTGAATATTTCTTGCCACTCCCTTCTGGCCTGAAAAGTTTCTGTTGAGAAATCAGCTGACAGTTGTATGGGTACTCCCTTGTAGGTAACTGACTTTCTTTCTCTTTCTGCTTTTAAGAGTCTCTCTTTGTATTTTGCTCTTGGCATTTTAATTATGATGTGTCTTGGAGTGGTCCTCTTTGGATTCCTTTTGTTTAGGGTTCTATGCGCTTCCTGGACTTAGAAGTCTATTTCTTTCACCAGGTAGGGGAAGTTTTCTGTCATGATTTATTCAAATAGGTTTTCAATATCTTGCTATATCTCTTCTTCTGTCACCCCTATAATTCGGATGTTGGTATGCTTGAAGCTGTCCTAGAGGCTCCTTACACCACCTTCTTATTTTTGGATTCTTTTTTCAGTTTGCTTTTCCAGTTGGGTGTTTTTTACTTCTTCATATTTCAAATCTTTGACTTGATTCTTGTGATCCTGTGGTCTGCTGTTGGGAGTCGGTACAATATTCTTTATTTCAGTCAGTGTATGCTTAATTTCTAGTTGGTCCTGTATCACAACATCGAGGGTCTTGCTAGATTTCTTGAGGATCTAACTACATTTATAAGCATTCTCACCAGTCTTTTCGAGGGTCTTACTAAATTTATCGGCAGCTTCTAGACAGTTCTTGAAAAACCTTAAAAGTGTGGTTTTGAACTCTAAAGCCGGCAGTTTGCTTTCCTCCATTTCTGCTATTTGTGTCCTGTTTCTTTGTCTCCGCATTTTTTATGCTTCCTTGTGTTGATAAAGTGGTTTCCTGTGCTAAGTGTCCTCTAGGGCCCAGTGCAGCCATGGGCAAACTACGGTCTGAGGGCTGGATATGGCCCGTTTGAAATGAATAAAACTAAAAAAAAAAAAAAAAAGACCATACCCTTTTATGTAATGATATTTACGTTGAATTTATATTAGTTCACATGAACACTCCATCCATGCTTTTGTTCCAGCCCTCCGGTCCAGTTTAAGAACCCATTGTGGTCCTGGAGTCAAAAAGTTTGCCCACCCCTGGCCCAGTGGTTCAGCCTCCCCAATTACTTGAGGAGGACACTCTTGGTGCACACCCTTGTGGTCTTTGTGCACTGTCTTGTTGTAGTTAAGCCTTGATTGTTGTAGGTAACACTGGGAGGGATTGGCCTCCAGGCCAATTGGCTGTGAGAATCAGCTGTGTCTGCAGTGGGAGAACTTCTGATTTGAAGCTCTAGGGAGGTGCTAATCTAGCCTCTGCCTGAGGCTATCCAGCAAATGCCTCTGTGCAAGGCTTGGGCGGGGCAGGTCCCAGGGCATCAACTGGGTGGGCAGTGCGAACAGTTATGGCTGCTCTCAGTCCTGCCTTCAGATTCCCTGATTCTCAGTGTCCCAGCAATTGCTGCAAGTACCAACGAGAGAAAGCTGCCCTCGAGTTCTGACCAATGCCAGACAGTCCCACTTCTCCCATATGAGTCTTGGTCCCCAGAGACTCCCTAGGAACTGGAGCTCAGAGCCTGAGACTCCCTCTCAATTGAGAAAGACAACTGTGCCCTCAGCTGCCAGCCCGCTCCACGTGCACCTCTTTACCTTAGTATTTTACTTCCACACCTCCTCTGAGTCTCGGCATGCTTTTCTCTTTCCTCTAGTTGTAGAATTTCCACTAAGCCAGCCTTCCTGTGGTTCAGGGTGATGTCCGTTCCGTCTTTTAGTTGTATTTTTGAAGTGGTTGTGTGAGGCAGCAAACTCCAGTGTTTACCTATGCCGCCATCTTGGATATTTCCATGATATTCTTAATGTCTGCTCACATGGGGAAGGTTTGTGCAAGTGGCATCTCACTGGCTCTGAAGGAGTGTTTCATTGTCATTCTACTGGTAGCTCCTTGCTAGATAGACCTCCTGTGTTATTAGGTAGTGTTTGCTGGTGCACAGAGAGCTGGAGCCCTTGGTCTGTCTGCAGCAGGGCTACAGGGTGGGAGGTGGAGGTGCCTGCAGCACAGGCTGGTGCGTCTGTGTTCATTTCACTTGACACCTGAGTGGGACCCTCACTCCTTCGTTCCCCAGCACATGTTTCCTGGGTATCAAGCCTCATCCCATTGACTCAGTGGGGAGTGAGACTCACAGTTTCTGCCCTGCAGTAGGGTGGTCACCAATGGTTGGAATGTACTTAATCCATGACCTTATAAACACTGAGACAGGAAGAAAATAAAAGCGCTGAACTGAGGGGGAGATGAGGGGGACCTGAGGGGAAGGTAAGTGCTGGACTGGAGGTGCCTGGAGGAACAGGCTGAGTGGATGTGCATGTGCCTATGTGCCAATGGACCCTGGCATTTGCGTGGTCCCCAATGGGCAGGCCTCTGGCCCCCATGCTGCCTGACTCAGCATAGGGAGGCTGTTCTGGATCTGGGCAGAGTGCACACCAGGCCCTGGTGTGGTGGGAGGTCAGCTGTCATGTGGGTGGAATTCCCTGAATATGTGCTGGTTTCTGTGAGAAGGGTGTGAAGTTCAGAAAACAGTGTTGGTGTTCCCAGCGGGCTCATGGAGAGAGGCTGCTGAGACAGGGACGGGAAGGGACCCTGCAGACGTGTTGGGTGGGAAGAGAGACACTCAGCTCTGGGGCTGGAGGAGACTCCTGCCCATTACCGCAGCCCTAAGCTCTGCAGAGAGAAGCCGCTCACAGAGGCTGTGCATTCTCCTGTGTGTGGGTGCCTAGCGGGTTTGTTTCCCTCTTCAGGGAGCAGGACCAGCTCCAACATGAGGCAGCATTACAGGAGCTGAGGGACCTAGTGAGCACCCAAAGAGAGGCTCTGAAGCAGGCTGCCCAGGAAGAGAGGCTGCCACAGGAGGAGAGGTAACCACCTTCACCCCCTGCAGTGGCATCTGCCAGGTTACATTCAGAACAACTCACTCAGCACCCACTGAGCTAAGCTCAAGCGAGTCTCCTGGTAATGGTATATTTTTCCCAACCCTGTCATGGTCACAGCTGGTTGGTCACAAGGGAAAGGCAAGCCAGATAGTGGCTGGGATGGAAGGATAGCAACACTGGGATCCTGCATTGTCTACATGTGGATGACCTCCCCTCTCACCTTGATGATGGTGATGATTGTATTGGGCATGGACTCCTCCATCCTCTAATACCAGCCATCCCTTGAGGGAGAGACGCTTGGTCTTTGGCATTCACGCATTGTCTATTGGTGAAATCACCTCCTCACTGAAAAGCACTTAAACCACCAAATTATAACCATGGCCTTTCATGGGACTTTCCAGATTGCAAGAGAAAGGAGTCGCCTGATGGGCACATTTGCAGATGAGGTTGAAAAAGACCTTTGGCTCCTGCCTTTTTCAACTCTCACACTGCAAACCAGTGACCCTTTTATGGTCCATTGAGTGCCATGGAGTTCTATTTTCGTGCTTTTTGGTGGTGATGTCATTGTTTGAAATGCCCCACAAATGGATTGCTGAAGTGCTATCTAGTGTCCCCAAGTTCAAGGCTGCACTGGGCCTTATGGGGAATAAGAGGGGCAGCACGTGAGGTTCCTTTTGGTCCAGGGCAGGGTATGGTGCACTTGGCTGTGAGTATATTACACGAGGTGTCTTGATGACTTGGTCGGTTGACAAAAATGTGGCCAAAAACTCACACGAACTGGCGGGTACAGTTTCAGTATCCATTAACTGAGTGTTCGCAGTGGCTTGATAGAACTTTATACCGAGAATCATGAGAATTGACTGCACTACAGTTATCTCTTAAAACAAAACAAAACAGAACAAAACAAAAAACCACAGATGAGGAAGAAGCTCAGAGAGATTAAATAACTTGTTCAAGTTCATGTTCCTAGTTAGCGAGCCTGTCAGGAATCAATTCCAGGTCTTGTCTCAACCCAGAGGCATGTCCATATGAAGCCTTCCTTCCCACAGCCTTGTTCTAACCTGTATTGGGGGTTATAAACTCAGGTGCCTCCAGTGGCCAGCCAGGTCCAGCAGGTGGGGGAAGGATTGTCAGTGTTAGATCAGACGCTCGTGGAGAATACACACCCTCTGAGGGCTACTTGCGGAGAGGCAGGCCTGGGCTGCCAGGCCATTCTTTTTATAATCTTTTTTTTAAAATCCTTACAACATGATAATTTTCCATTGACTTTTACAGAGAGTGAAAGGGAGGGAAGGAGAAGGGGAGAGAGAGAGAAACATCCATGTGAGACCATCACATCTATTGGATATCTATAGCACACACTCAAGCTACAAGGGGGAGCAAACCGGCAACCCAGGTCTGTTCCCTTGAATGAGACTTGAACCCATGACCCTTCTGTACATGGGTGATGCTGTAACTACTGAGTCATACCTGCAAGCACCTTTTGTTTATGCTTTCTCCCCACCATCTGAGAAGATAGATACCTGAATGTTGACCTGACACTTAAAAATTTTTAAATATTGTTGAACTAATTAATTTAAATGGAAAAATACAGATGATGTGCACCAAACAGGGCACATCTGTGTTCAAATTGAGTCCATGAGCTTCCTGTCATGTGAGCTTTCTGGTATAAATCTGCCCCCTGATACTCAATCGAGCAGTTAAGATGACGATGATGATGATTTCAGTGGATTTACATAATACTCTCCAATCTCATATGTTATTTGTCTCAGGAGAGGAAATAAGAAAGGGCTTGGAATTGGGGAGAAGAGATGGACAAAGACATATAAATTTACAGCAAAAATGTTCTGATTCCATGTATTTCAAAAGTATTTCAGTCAAAGAACCCTTTGTTCCAAGTCAGCAGGTCTGCCAAAGCCTTCCATGGGAAGGATTCTCATAGGGTGCTCTGTTGAAGTGGTGTCCGAGCCTGCCTGTCCTGTCTCCCCCAGCCCACAGTGGGCAGCTGCGCTAGCCTTCTAGAGCCCCAGTGGACACAGTTTGAAATCCACTAAGTTTGTTCCACCCTCATTTACACACGGGAGAAAAAGAGGCACAGAGAGGTTGTGGTTTTGATTAAGGTGCACACCTGGGTCTGAGGCTGGGAGTGCTCCTCAGCCCTTGGCCCTGTGGCTCTCCACCCCCAGAGTCAACTTCTGGAACCAGCTGATGATTGCAGAGCCGAAGGAGCTGCACACCCAGAGCAAAGTGATGCAAAGCTCCCCAGAGGTCCTGCAGCAGGAAGTGATGCTCTGGCAGGCCCAGTACAAAGGGGCCAAGGAGGACCTGCACAGGATGGAAATCTCGCTGAAGAAGCTGAGAAGCCAGTGTGAGGTGAGGCCTGGGCTGGTGGGGTCAGAACCCCCTGCGTGTGCCCTGAGCGACAGCCTTGGCTCAGCCAGTTCGCAATGGGTCCTCGTTGGCTTCTTTGCTCCAAGACCGTGTGTGAATGTCACACAGAGGCCGAGAGGAAGCCAGAGGCATTTGAAGGGGACAAACCCCATGACTGGTGCGATTGAGTTAGAAAACACCTTACACCTGAGCCTTGTTTTTGAAAGGTCGGGGCGGTGCATGGAAACAGCCAAGTACTGTTTCATTTCCGAACCCTCGGCTGAGAACTTTGCTCTTTGCTCACCCATGTTCTCATTTAATTCTCCCAATGATTTTGTGAGCTGGGGTTCCCATTCTCATTGCTCTTAAGTTGTGGGTTGCAACCCAGTTTGTCTGATGCCAAAAGTTGAGACTTTTTTGCTACAGCAACAGGGATGATATTCTAGAGCAGAAGCAGTCCAACTTCAGTCATACATATTCATATCCAACCCCTGCTCCTGTGTGTTTTTATGTCTGTGAAACAAGAATACATTTCTAAATATGTTTTATTTCATTTTATGGATATCAGTGAGAGGCAGGGAGAGGGAGAGAGTGATGGAATCGTCCATGAAGAGAGAAAATCCTTGATGGGCTGCCTCCTGCAGGCTCCCTACTGGGGATCAATGCCACAACTGGTCATGGTCCTTGACCAAGAATCGCACCACAGACCTCTTGGTGCTGGGAGGATGCTCAACCAACTGAACCTCACCAGTGGGGCAGCTTATTAACAAGATGTTCTACATTGTTTTTCAAGATTGTGATTAAGGCCTCAGAATTTGTTGTCTATTTTGCAGTTGCAGCACATTGCAGCTCAGACCGCCTGCGTTTTCAGTGCTCAGTGGCCACAGGAGGGCTGTGGTTCCCTGATTGGACGGGACACTTGGCCATCCACATGTCATTGATTGTGTTGGTCATTCCCATTGTCGTAGATCATACCGAAATGACCACCTTTGAGCATGTGGCCTTTTTCTTCTTTTGGGAACAGATTCCCCTCAGTGGAATCACAGGGGCGCATGGTATGTGAGACATTGTTGACCTCTCTGTGACACAGGAGGTCAAAATTACCAGCAGAGGTTAGGCAGGTACCAACTAGAAGAGTCAGGGCCTGGTATCCAGGGGGTATCTGATAATGGTTTTGCATCTTCTCATGTAGGTGCTCTCTCATGAGAAGGAGAACTTCCAAGAAGAAAAAGTTAAGCTCAAGAGGAAGATTCAGACATTGGCCAGGAGGAACAGAAAGCTTCTAAAAGAGAATGAGAAAGACAAGACTCGGCGCATGTAAGGGGTGTGGGCTGACCTGTCAACAAAGGGACCCTTCTTTCTAGTCCACGCCTAGGCCTCAAGATGCTGGGCAGAGAGCCCCCTGGTGCACTGGTGTCCCAAGGGAAGGGGACACACCACCTTCCCATTGCATCCTCCTATCATTTTCCCTGGAATGGTCCTAGAGTTCTGCAAGTAGGGGTGGTTGGCTTTTGAAAGATACTGCCCACTACCAGATGGTTCTTAATCTGCCTTTGGAATTCAGTTCAGTTTAAAAAATATGATGGCAGTAAAGAGTGGTGCCCAGGGAAGAGATTCAGATTGCAGGCGGAGGCCTTTCTATGTGTTTTCCCTTAATGAGCTGGGCAGAGGGTTGTTGCTGCACCATGGTTTTCCTTCCTCTGTGGACAAGACACATTCCTGGCTTTGGGAAGGCCCTGTGAGGTGCACAGAACCAGTTACCGGGTGGCCAGGAAGTAGTTGGAGTGATAGGAAGTGAGCAGAGCTGTGTGCACAGCAGACAGATGTTGAGGAGCTTCATAGAGGCCGAGAAGGAGGCCTGGTGGTGGGAGTTGGGGTTCTGCTGCTGACCCAGATGGGGATAGGTCTAGCCAGTGGGGGGACATGAGATGGAGCATGGGTAGTCTGGGTGCAGGGAAGGTGCCGGCAGTGGCAGGAGGGAAGGCTGCATCAGGCAGCGCTCAGCTGTAGAAGGCATCCACACCAGGCTAATGAGTTGGATCAGCTGGGAAGTAAGTGTTGATGGGAAGCTGGTCTACAGGGCCCAGGAAGCTGACAGAAAGGAGGGCAGGAGGAAGAGCCTTGGTGTTGGAAACATTGTGGTTGGAAGTCATGTAACCCGAGATGCCTCTGGTGGGTCCAGGGTAGTCTTCCCCCCTCGGTGCTATGCTGCTGAACTGTCCTTCTTTGTGTTCAGGAATGGCTGGCTATGTAGGACAGAGGGACATGGTCCCAGTGACCACGGGGGGCACTGTCCAAGTCCCTGGGGTCACAGTGCTGCTTTATTGTCCTCTCAGATTCATCTGCGCATCTACAGGTGGTTAGCCACCTAGCCAGGATGGTTTACATGGAAAGCCACACTGTAGTTTTGGGGTAGAAATGACTGTGGCCTGAGTTGACTCTCTGTGACACAGGAGGTCAAAATTACCAGCAGAGGTTAGGCAGGTACCAACTAGAAGAGTCAGGGCCTGGTATCCAGGGGGTATCTGATAATGGTTTTGCATTATCTGGTGTCTGCAGGAGGCTATGGAGTTGGCAGGCTTGCTGAGCCTGTTCTGAGCGGAGTCTTCCCCAGTCCTGGGAGGGTTGTAGATCCTGCCTTCTGTGAGTTTGTGCACCCAGGGGTGCAGGGTTGGTCAGAGCCAGACAGGAAAGCAATCTAGCATAAAGCCAAGCAGCACGGCCGTGAACAACACAGTGCCAAGGACGCTGGGAGCAGAGCAGGTTCGGTGTCCAGCCGTTTGAAAGCCATCACTTCTAACGGGGTGCTTACTTCATGATGAACTGGTGGAAATTTCCTCGTATTAGTGGGACCTCAGCAGCTTCATGACCAACAGAGTCTGAGCAGCTGCCTTGATCCTGAGGACTCGTTTTCCAGCAAGGAAACCGGGGTCTGAGCTGTCAAGGCCCACGGATTTCCGAACCTGAGTTTCACATGGTTCAGGGCTTGCTCTCCTGGGATGACATTCAGCCTGATCCTCGTTGCTTCAGCAGGTCTCCTCGACGTGTTAGGGTTCCCGGACCCACGTCACGTGCTTCCATCCCCATATTCCCGCGTCAGAAATCAGTAAGGCCATGAGCACCATGTTGTCTGAATCCTAGGAAAATGCCAGCCATTCTGGGCCTGGTCCCACGCTGGGCCGATGAGTCGATTTACATGTTTTATTTTAAAAACCAGATTGTTTTTCTTTCTCGTCTATTTACAGGGAAAATGTAAATTTCTTACCGACAATCATAGAAGAGCAAGAGGAAACCGTTGTGGGTTCTTATGAGTCTTGGGGTCCTGTTCCACAGAAGTGAGTTTGATTTAATGGCAATAACTTAAGCACAGAACAGAAAGCTTGCTCTTTCACGAGTGGGGAAAGCTGTAGCCATGTACAGCAGTGGCCAGTTTGTGGGGCCCCCATCTTCCTCTCTATGGCCGGTCCCCTGTGTGCATGTCTCTCCCAGCACTGAAAAAATTTAGAGTTTCTTTTGGTCCTGCCCTCCATACTCAGGGTTATCCTAGGAGGGATGGCGAAGATCAGCTGGCCATGAGCCTGTTTAAGGGGCAGAGAGTCTGTGGTTTAAAGCCACTAAAGCAGGACTCTCAGTTTGTGTCTCCAGGTTTCAGGACCTAGAAAACCATGTTTCTGTTTTGGGAAGGAATCATGGGCCAGACACCTGCCTAGCACCCAGGGTCTTCAATTACAGGGACCTCTAGGTATTCCCTACATTCCTTTGGAGTCTCTGGACCCCAGGGTGGTTCACAAACATGTTCCCTTCTTGCAGTTTATCAGCTCCGGTGGCGGGCCGTCTTTGTCCCCAAGACTGCTGGTCTGCTCCATACAGCAGGGCTTCCTCTGGTGCGGGTCTGAGCCCCATGAGCTGGGCCTTCAGATTATCCTGTCCCAGCCCAGCCTAGAGGTCATATCACCATGAATCCTGTAAGACCTCTCTGTTGAAATCTCAGAACCACAGAATCTTCTACCTTCTGCCTGACCCTTCTGTTGACAGGGAAATGAGGCATCTATGAGGGAATTAAGCAATTTGTGAAAGCACTGTGCTGGTCTGTGGCAGAGCCAGGATTAGAACCCACATGTAGTTCTTATTCTATTCAAATGCCCCCATTTCCAGTTAGCTGCAATGTTTTACTTACCCTTTAAATTCACTGTTTTCATTTATTTCTTTTTATTTTCTTAACCTCACTTGAGGGCATTTTTTCATTGATATTTAGAGAGAGTAGAAAGTAAGGAGGCGGGGGAGAGAAACATCAGTGGGAGAGACACATCGCTTGGTTGTAATCCTGTACACACTCTGATTAGGTCCAGTGATAAACCTGATTGTTGTATTTGAAGTTCCATTTCCCAAGAGGCTAGTGTGGGTTTCTGCCACAATGAACGCTTCTACCATCCCTGGGTCTGTGTGAATTCACTGCCAATAGTGTTCCACCTCCTGAGACCCACATATGAACATGGTGGTGCTGGAGAAGAGCACCATTCTTCTGAACCCCAAATGAACAGCCACTTGCCCATCTGGAGGGACATTGAGGGTTGGTAATGTCCTAAACCTCTACTTCCTGTAGGAAAAAGTGGTGGACTCGAGCCAGATCCTTCATCAAATTCTTCAAACCCAAAAACAACGGTTCTGGAGAACCAACGCAGCGAACCCAAGACAGCCCTCCTGGGCCCCTGGAGGCCACCCCATCATGCTCATACTGGGTGGAAGAGCAAGATGCCCCCAGCACGCCACCTCCAAAATGTAAGAGGGGTGACTGAGCTGTAAGTGGGAAATAAATGGGAGGATCTCAGGTCTTCTCCATGGGCAGGGCAGCACCAAGGAGATGGTGTGCTGGGTGTGCACATGAGTGTAGGTGCCGGAAGGGGGTGTGTCTTCCCTTAGGTATGTGAACAACCAAATATAAAATATAAACCCTTGTCAATGTTGGACACTTTTTTCCCAGAACGATGTAGTTCTGCTAGCATGAGGAGCCTTGCCCATCACATATAGTTGGTAGGTCCTGGGATGTACAGTGCAGATCTCCATAGAGTTAACGCAGGCACTAGAGCCTTCTGAAGACCAGGGCCAAGCCTGAGACTCATGTGCTCTCAGTGGCTGGCATTACAGTACCTGACAAGATCTAGGGAGGGTGACAAGCCTCCTTCTGAGTGTGACATGTGCACAATCCTTTCTGGGTGGCATTCACCACTTCAACGTTTGGTGTGTCACTGGAGATGCAAAAATGAAGTGTGAACAGACATGCCCACTGTTTGGGGACTGATGCTTGCTTTCCCAGTCTTTACAGCAGGTGAATTAGGTCAAATGCTCACATGCAGGTAAATGATAATGAAGTTTATTATCATTTGTTTTATCTAGAGGGGTTCTTTAGCCTGATGTTTTCATACTGGCTCCTTAAATGTTGTGACATTTATTACCTCAACTTCTATTATTGTATAAATTGCCTTAATGAATATAATTAGCCTAATTGAGTTAGCAAACCTTTCAGAGAAAAAAAAAATGCTTGACAGATCCAAACTGTCATTTGCATGCATGAATGAGCAGGTGAGTGGTAAATAATAGTAATGGCAGCCGTGCAATGGTGCTTCCTGGGCTCAGTCCACTTTAGGGATTTGACCCGCTTTATCTACCACCTTTAGTCCTAACTGCCGGGTGAGATAGGCATGATTCCTATCCCCTTTTCAGAGCTGGGAAAGTGAGGTTTGATAGGGTGAAGCCCTGGCCCAGAGAATAAGTGTTGGAGCTGGGATCCCAACCTGGGTCTGACAGATCATGGTGCCTGAACTTTAACCCCTGTGAGCACTGCCTGCACTTCAAGCTGCTTTAGTTTCTGAAGATGCTGAACCAGCCTGTGGCCCCAGCATTGAGTAGTGGGTCCTCATCCTGTGGTGTGAGCTGTGGTCAGCAGGAAAGAAGTAACGGAGGTTCTTCTATGTATGAACTTGAATCCTCAATCAGAAATCTGGTGAATCAGTTATGATCATGCACATGACATGCTCAGAACGTTAGACCAATTGTCAGACTATAATTTAAAGGTCATGAAGGGGAGGTTTAGAGTAGAGGATGTGTATTGATCTAAACGGGAATAATTATTTTTGAATATATATTTTTATTGATTTCAGAGAGGAAGGGTGAGGGACAGATATAGAAACATCAACAATAAGAAAGAATTATTAATTGGCTGCTCCTGCATGCCCTCTACTGGGTTGGAGCCTGCAACCCAGGCATGTGCCCTCGACCTAAATCAAACCTGGGACCTTTTAGTCCGCAGGCCTGTGCTCTGTCCACAGAGCAAAACCATGGCTGAACAGGAATCATTCTTGATGTTGAGAGTGTTTTGGCATCAAAAAGTGGTAGAGCCCTATCCATTTTGGCAGAGGTAGGTACTTCCATTATTTTCAAAGGTATCCTTCTATGAGAGGTTATGTTACATGTATAAGAATTATTAGTGCCCTGACCGGTTTGGCTCAGCGGATAGAGCATCAGCCTGCGGACTCAAGGGTCTTGGGTTCGATCCCGGTCAAGGACATGTACCTTTGTTGTGGGCACATACCCAGTGTGGAGTGTGCAGGAGGCAGCTGATCGATGTTTCTCTCTCATTGATGTTTCTGACTCTCTATCTCTCTCCCTTCCTCTCTGTAAAGAATCAATAAAATATATTTTTTTAAAAAGAATTATTAGTTAGCCCTTGCCGGATTTGGCTCAGTGGATAGAGTGCCAACCCACAGAATGAAGGGGCATGGGTTTGATTCCTGGTCAAGGGCATGTGCCTCGGCTGCAGGTTTGATCCCGGGCCTCAGTTGGGATTCATGCGAGGAGCAACCATTGGATGTGTAACTCTCACATGGATGTTTCTCTCTCTATCGCCATCTACTCTCCCCTTTCCACATTCTCTCTAAAAGTCATTGTGAAAAATACCCTCCAGTGAGGATTTCCAAAAAAAAATATTAGTGAGTAGTTGAGATAGCCCATTTTACTGCAGAAACATACCATTAAGTGTTCCAAAGGCTTTGAACAGGAGCAGGAGTTAGGGTGTGGGAGCCAAGGTTTCAGGAAACCTGTCATAAAAATGGATGAGTAAGCCCAGCTGGTGTAACTCAGTTGGTTGAGCATCATCCCATGACCCAGGAGGTAACAGTTTGGTTTTGGTCAGGGCACGTGCCTGGGCTGTGGGCTCAATTCCCAGGACAGGACATACAGGTTGCAGCTGATCAATGATAGAAACATCATTGATCTTTGTATTTCTTTCTCCCTCTCTCTTCCTCTCTCTGAAATCAATAAAAACATATTTTCAAAAAAGAATGAGTGACAAAAGCCAAGTCCTAAATTAATAAACATCCGTATTTTATAATTTAACACATTAAAATCGAAAAATGATCTAACACATCATCTCCCAGAGCAATATAGACTTCTCCTCACTTGCTAAGTAAAGCATTGGCACAAGGTTGCCACTGAATTAATTAGATGGAGTCAGAGCCTCAATCATTCACCAAGTCCTGATTCTGGTTGTGCCATGGGGATTGTTTCCATCTCTCCTGGGCTGGACGGGATTCTGATTTCCCAAGTACATTTAGCCAATGTAGAGTCACTTGTTGTTCTTCAATTCATTTATTTGCTGTTTTGTGTTGTTTTCTTCTTTTCTTCTTCTCCTGGTGACCTGGGGATAACCATTTAGCCACTTGGCGCAAAAAGAACAAAGGGAAGAACAAAGACAAGTGTCCAGTGGCCCGCCCGGCTGTGTTGAAACGCTTTCAGTCCTCATCATCCTTGAACATCCCACCCCCTTCAAAATAGGTTCTTCTTTTTCCAGATACTGGAGATTCCCTTCCTTTTACCAGTTCCTCCACCAAATAACCTTCCTCATTTATGAAAAACCCACAAAGAAAAACCAAAAGAAAAAACAAATACCTAAACCATAAAAAAGAAAAATCATAAAGACCACCAATGACCCGTACTGAAAGGCCAGAGGACCCATAGTGGCCCTCTCCTCCTGACCCCAAAGCAGATCTGGAGCCTTCAAACTACCAACACACCTTCTGAAGACAACGGCCTCCTCTCCTGTTTGCCTGCGGTACCCGTAGTGGCTGTGGAAGGAGGAAAGGGTTCCCGTGCTGCTTCCATTTGTTCTGTTAGTGACAATGCTGTTCCAGCCCTAAGGGTCACACCCCATATGTGAAGCTCCTGTCTCTACCTCCAGCCACTGGTATCTTTTCAACAAATCCACTTTGGCCTGGGGATGCTCACAAGGCAATGACAAACTGCCTTTCCTGAGGCAGACAACATGTGAGCATGCCCCTTAGGACATGTGTTAGCTACTTCACCTCCATTAAAGCATGTGTGCGCATATGCATGTGCGTGTGCATGCGCAGGTGAGCAAACACACATATGCACTCTCTCAGGGCTGGGCCCTCCTGATCCAGAAACTTGACTCCCTCTCTCAGAAGCCTGGTGTTCCCAGGAGAAGCCCAGACCAGCCAAACAAGAAAGACCTGGAGGCCCTGGGTGGACCCTGGAGTCAGGCTCACTGTTATCTTAGAGCTTTGCCAATCCAGGCCTGGTTTCCACATCCTTCAGGCCAGGGCGGTCTTCCAGGCAGGTGGCCTCAGGCTTTGCTTCTCTCCAGCTGGCTCCTGGGGCCAGTTTTCTATCAATACTGGGTCTGCCCAGCCTGGGTGATGGGTCAGTGAAAAGCTTTGCCCGCCCACTCCCAGCAAGTGTCCACAGTGTGCAGAGGGGAACATGTGCGAGAGGCAGGTGCAGCCTGATTTGGAAAGTGGCTGCAGTGCCCCAGTGTCCCCCACTGTGGATGACACTTTGATTTATAATTTCTGAGTGATTTCCAAGGGTAGGAACCAAATGTAATATATTACATACATGTGTTCACACTTGTGAAATATATGTGCTTTGAGGTGTCCCCCAAATATATATACTACAGGGTGTCCCCCCAAATATAAACACACTTCAACAGCTGATAACTCAATTTTCACTCCATTTCAGTGTTAACAGATTTGACGTAATGGGTGAAGCCAGACTGAAATTTGAACAAAGATGTATCCTCTGGACTTTCTATTGGGGACACATAAAGGATGAGGTGTCTGGCACAGAAAGGGCCACAGTCCAGGCATCAAGGCTGCTGTTGACAGAAGATGTGAACAAACAGAACGCAGTGATTCTTGGTGTTTGCCATTCCAATGCTTCCTCGGCAGCAGTGCCTGGACCAGAACTAAGGCAAGGGATGGAGGTGCAAACAATAAGATTTGTTTCTTCATTTTGTTGTTTGTACATATCTCTTAATTTAGCTGCCCTGTATTCCTCAACTGTTATCTGTTGTCTGTTGTCAACTTTATCTTTTATGTATCCCCATAAAAAGCCTAGTGGAGAAATTTTCTTCATTCAAATCTTAGTTTGGCTTCACCCATTTTTTTCAATCAGTTAAACTTGAAAAGGGATGAAAATTCAGTGAGTTATCAGCTGTTAAAGTGTGTGCACATTTTTTTGGAATTCTACTTTCTGTTCCATTGGGACTCATTTTTTCCCACCGGATTCTTACCTGTGTGTACATTGGAGGGGGGGCACCCTATATTTATATTCAAAAGGCAGTCATTCTTGTCCTTTAGGAGTTGATTTATTATTTCTTTTCACTGTGTGCACATTTTTGGACCACCCTATGTTTACATCCCATAAGGAGTCATTCATTTTATCAGGAGTCTGACCTCTGTATACCAATCTTGGGGACACTCCATGTTTATATTCCAAAGGGAGTCATTCATGTTTATCGGGAGTCTGAACTCTATGTACCTTTGTTGTGCGGACACTCTATAAATGTTCTATAGGGAGTCATGTGTTTGCATTGGGAGTCTCACCTGCTGCTGTGTCTATTTGGCCAGGTTCCTGACACATTTTGTTTCCTCTTGCTTACTAAAGGTGCTCATTGTGGGATGAACTAACCCTGGTGATTTGGGATCTATAAGGATTTTCTCCATTTGAGCTAAAGTGATGAGAAAGAAATGTTAACATGGTCCATTTTCTGAGTGCTTTGAATTGTGTATTAAGTAGCCATTGATTCTGGAACACAAGGATGGGTTTGTAATAAAATGAGATGTTGTAGAATTGAGTCATAGTTTTCCTCACCGCTCGTCACTGGCAGCACTGTTGGGGCGTTGGGTCTCCAGGGTCCATGCTCATCCCCCCAGTCTCCCCGGCCCCTGGAATACATCAGCTCCCTTTGCCAGGAGGTGAGAGCTTGGGAAAGCGAGGTTTCCTGTTTACCATGCAACAGCGTTTATTTTACACTCCTATTAGTTGAATTCTATTTTTATAGGAGATTTATATCACAATAGGAGGTGAGCGTAAAGTGATCCATTGGATTTTTCCAAGGCCATTCAACCAGGAAGTGTCAGGAGAAGGAGGCAGGGAGGAAGGCAGGTAGAGATCCCCTCCTGACCTAATCTAATGGTGTTCGGTCCAGCTGCCACCTGCATGTCCCCTTCCTTCCTCACCAAACCTCTCCTGTAAGTTGCCTCCTGTCACTTCCTTCCCCATTCTTTCCTGAGGTCCTGCAGCTGTGGGAGCTGCCCACTCAGCTGAGCTGCCCTCTCCAATGCTTTGAGCCAAAGTGAGCAGTAGCACCTGCAGGCTTCCTCCCCTGCGCCTTTGACTTTTGCAGAATCTGACATTGGCCAGTCACCCCTTGGAGCTCTCAGCCTCTGTCCCATTATTTTCTCTCCTCTGGGACAGGTCTTCAGCGCTCACACTTGCCATTTTCTCTGTCACTGCTTAATTCCTCCCGCAAACACTCATTTAAAGCTTCCTGTGTGCTCTCTCCCGTGTTCCACCACGGAGGCAGCCCCCTCCCCCTCTGCAGGGCTGACAAACCTGGTCCCCTAGCACTCACTGCTATTGAGCTTCAGGTCTGAGGTCAGCTCCCTTTAGACCCCCTGCCCTCCCTGCAGGCTTCCTCTACTCTCCCTGGCTTCTCTGGGCTCCCTACTTATCCACTCACACCAGCTGTCAATCACAGAAGCCAAAAGCCTATGGTGCAGGCTGGACCCCTCCTCTCTTCACTTACCACAGGTGATAGCTCCCCTGAATGTGAGAATGGGTATGCAATCTGCATGCCCATTTTAGCTGACTGTTCTCATCACAGGTCCCCCCAACACCCTTTACCTTGGGTCTTGGCAAGGGCTTATCAACTGTTCTGTCTGCCTCCTGCAAATCCTCAGCCCCATGGCACCTCTAGGCATTCACCCCAGTGACCTTCCTTTTTGAACCTCCCTTCCCTCAGCCTCAACAATAGCTACACCATTTCTTTGTGGTCTAGCTTCTTCATGTGTCACTTCAGGGTGCACCTAATTCTCTATGACCCCCCACCCCTGCCTCAGACCCAGTTAATCTCATACACATCCAGAGCTTTCTTTGCAATCTTCCCAGAATGCTTCAAACACCTCTAGCCCCAGCCTCTCCTGGGAACCTCCAGATCTGTTTCCAGCTTGGATGTCCCAAGACACCTCCAACACAAAATGCTCAGCAAACTATTCACCATCCTCCCCCACCAAAGCCTCTGTGCTCCTCCTCTCATCACCTCTGTCACTGTCATCCAGGCCCTTGATGGGTCTCCTGCTCTCGTTCCCATGTCCTGTCCATCACTCCCTCAGCTGCTTTCAAATTAATGTCTCACTCACGTAGCCAAACAAGCCCAGGTGTTGGGGCCCCCTGGGCAGTACCATGGGCTCCTGTTGCTGAGGGGTCATCCCAAACCATATCACACTGAGTTCCAGGGCCCCACCTCTACCCTGGCCTGGGAGCTGTGTGATCTGGGGGTGGGAAATATCCAAGTGACAGCTCAGGGCTGAGGTCTGCCTGCAGAGAGGGTGGGATCACCTGTGGCACCAGAGGGGCTCTCCCTGGGGAGAACAGCAAAGTGAGAAAATCAGAAAACATCAGACAAACCTTGGGCAGGAAGCTTCCAGCCAAATGCTTATCAGCCAACCACAGGAAGAGGAGAGAATATTTTACATGTTTGCATACGCACACACACACACACATGTATATATACATGTTGGTAGACAGCCCATTGATTGCCTTAGAAAGCTTTCATTTTTTTTTTTTACAAATAGTTATATTTATCGCCCACCTATGCTTGTCCTCAACTAGCGGATGAGTGTGGTTCCAAAATGCATCTCACGGGTCACATCCTAAGGCACTCTTGGTTTGGGCTTCAGCTCCTCACGGAGTGGCTCACTGGCCCAAGGTCACATAGCCAGTTAGAAGTCACAGTGAGGCTTGAACTGGGGGCTGACTGACTCCCAACTCTAGGGTTATCTCTCTAGCCCCATGCAGCCTCCCAAGTGACCTGGTTGTAGAAATCCAAAGTCAGACAAGCCTCACCTTTCACAGGGTCCAGCTCTAGGGACTTTCCTGAGGCAGCCGCCCTGGTGAGCATCACAGGACTGAGCTAACCAAGAGGACCAGATGCAACTGAATGGGCTGTGCTTCTCTCGGGCCTGAGCAAGGGGTCAGGAGTCTAGAGCTGTGTGTGTGTGTGTGTGTGTGTGTGTGTGTGTCCAAGGGTGACGAGAGCACAAACTGTGACAACAATCAAGGGCTTGTCTGTGTCTCCTCCCTGGCACTTGTCCCTCTCCTCTAGGCAGACTGCCTCCACCAGGGACAGCTCTGTGGGGCCTTGGAGGCTATGTCCCCTGCCTGCCGGCCAGAACATGCTATCACCCTGTCCTCACTATGGTGGCAGCAGGGAGCTCAGCAATTTTTATTTTAAAAGTGATCTCAATTTTAATTCCTTCTTCTCACTTTTGCCTTATTGGTTTACTCAGGGTAATGGCTGCCCTGAAGTCAAGATATTTGGAGATATTTCAGCCAACACAGTCAACATGGTCCTACCTATGCCCCTGTCTTCAAAATATGCTGCTGGGCCCTGGTGGTGTTGCTCAGTGGTTGAGCATCGACCTACAAACTAGAAGGTCATGGTTCAATTCCCAGTCATGGCACATGCCCTGGTTGTGGGCTCCATCCTCAGTAGGGGGTGTGCAGGAGGCAGCTGATCAATGATTCTCTCTCATCATTGATGTTTCTATCTCTTCCTCTTCCTTCCCCTCTGAAATTAATAAAAATATTTTTTTAATAAAAGAAAAATTATATTTCTTTTCTGTATATTACATTATTGAAGTAAATTTTGCTGATACCCAACTTACAGCTTCATTTCTGAAAGATTTCCTGAAAACTGCTGGCATAGTTATTGTATCCCCACAATGTCTAGTACCTTCCATCTTTAAGTTTGAGCTGAGTAATTCCTTATTGCAGTGACCTCACAGCCTAATACAGGAGATGACTTAGCACAGGATGAGTCTGAAGAGAAGTTTCAATGCCATGTCAGGGAGGCTCACAGGAGACCAAGCTCACAGTCCGAGAGCTGCCTCATGTTGCGGGGAGAAGGCAACGTGCTAGCGATTTTGTTTGGAAACTCCTTGGTAGAAATTGAATCTGTTCACCTGTAGATGTGTGTGTTTAACTAGGATGGCAACTTTGCAGGTATGTGGAGAGTGATAAACAAGGGATTCTTGTATGTTTGTGCAACTTGGGCATTTGAGGTGTCTTGCAATCCAAGCTGTTATTTCTTTTACATTTAAACCAGCATGATTACATATATACATGTATATTTTTGTATTTCTTTAATTGATTTCAGAGAAGAAGGGAGTGGGCAAGAGGGATAGAAACACCAGTGTGTGTCTCTCACAGTGATATTTCTCTCTATCTTTCTCTTTCTCTTCCACTCTCTCTAAAATGTCAATGGAAAAATATACTTGGGTTAGGATTAAAACAAAATGAAACAAAACAAAACAAAGAAACAAACAAATATATATATTTTAGAGGGCCAGTGCACGAATTCTTGCACAGGTGGTGTCTGGCCTGCCTGGCCCCAACTGGGGAGGATTGAGGCTGGGCCTATCAGGAAGAGGAGATGGCAGGAAGTTGGTTGGCTGGCCGGCCCCAATCAGGCACAATCAGTGCCTGGGCAGCTGGTGGGAGTGGCAGTAGCCAATTGGCCAGAGATCCCCACCCCGATTGGAGTCTGGAGGCTGATTGGGGGTGGGGCCACCCATGGGGAGGAGCGGTGGGGGTGCATTTGGCTGGCAGCCCTGCCCTTCATCTGGGTGGGAAAGTCTGATCAGGTGTGGGCGGCCGTGGGGCGTCACAGTGACTGGTCATTCGGTCATTTGGTCACTATGGTGGTTACGGCGTTAAGGTCACTGGCTTTATATATACACCACACCCACTGTCACTGAGCTAATCCTCCCACCACCATCTATGATCTTCCTGACCACCTTCATCTTCTATGTTGTAGCCAAAGTGGCCATTAGCATGGAGACTTCCTGTGCCATTTTCCCACTCAGAACCCTTCAGGTGCCTCCAGGATAAAAGCCCAAGTCCTTGCAATGGCCTCTGTTCTGCTCTCCTGTGAGCCCCATATGAATCCTTTTCCTGTTTCTCACACATCTCTAGGGTCTTGCCACCTGCCACTATCTCTGATCTGCAGAAGAGAAAATGAGGTCAGAGCTATGCCCAGTCCTACTTTTTAGAAGGGGAAACTGAGGCTTGGAGGACACAGGTCAAATGGCTGTCCAGTGGCTGATCCAGAAGTCCAGGTGAGCTGACACCTGAGACCCGAATAACATGGCCTTCCTCAGTAAATATTTTTTGAATAGATGAGTGTTAATTAAATCAATTCTTAAACTCAAAAAAATCCTAGCTCTTAGTAATAAAACAAAGCTTGTTCACATCCTATATAATAAAAACCCAGGAAACAAACGGCGGAACAACCAGAATGACAACCAGTTAAGCAGTCGCTATGACGCACACTGAATACCAGGGGGCAGACACTTAATGTAGGAGCTGCCTCCTGGTGGTCAGTGTGCTCCCCGAGTGGGAGCGCTGCTAGGCTGATCAGGATGAGCGCACTTCCACAGAAGGCTGATCTCTGCGGGCCACGCCCCCCACCAGTACACGAATCCTGTGCTCCTGGCCTCTAGTCTATATATATAAAAGCCTAATATGCTAATTGTCCCTCCAACCATTTGATCATTTGACCAGTCGCTATGATGTGCACTGACCACTAGGGGGCAGATGCTCTGACTGGTAGGTTAGATTGCTGCTGGGGTCCAGCTGATCAGGACTGGGTGAGATGGGCCAGACATGCCCTGGAGCCCTCCAATGATCCCTCCCTGACCCCGATCATGCACCAGTGGGTTCCCTTGGCCTGGCCTGAGAAACTCTTGCAATATGGGACCCCTTGGGGGATGTTGAAGAGCTGAATCCGTGCACCTGGCCTCTAGTTTTATAGATTAAAAAGCAAATCATAGAAGCAGAAGGTAACAGATTACTAGGAAATGAAACATAGCATTTACCACACTTATTTATATGTTCTGGTCCACTTCTAAGGATTTAGGCACTTAGGAGGCAATTCGTGTGACCCATCGTGCCTGGTCTTGTCCTGGAACTTGCTGCCTGGACCGCTGGCTTTGGCCTGGGTCTCTGTGATCACTTCCAGTGGCAAAACATCATCTTTTCTCATTGAAAAGCCCACATTTATTAGCATTAATAGGATCAGTTCCATATCCTTCTCTGTGAAATTTCCAGTAAGTTTTTCCAAAATGTCGAATATGAGAGACGGTACCATGTAGAATTCATACAAATGGGCAATGATGGCGAACAGGTTGTCACACTCTTTGCCTTTATTTCCCTTTTTACAGACATCATCAAACTTCTTCACTGCAGCCTCCAGAAAGGCAGCTCTGACCTGCATAAATGAAACAGATAAAATGTTATTGCAAACACCTGACAATCATGGCAGCAAATTACTCTCAGGGATCCTTCTATTCAACTAGCTGTAGTGTTTATGCTGAAAGAGTCAGTACTTTTAAAATCAATGCATCAATATATGTATGGTAGAGGGTAGGGCCACTGGCCAACCTCCTGCAGCCCCTCCTCCTGACCAACCCCACCCCCAATGGGCCCCCACCACGCTGATCAGCCAGTAGCCCTTCCCCCCACCCGGGCCCACCCCAGATTGGCCCTTCACCCCAATAGGGGGCAGGGCCAGCTAGCCAACTATCCCTGGCCTCTCCGCTGGGCCACTGGCCCAGTCGGCACTCCCCTATACAATAGAAGGTGGGGCCAGCTGGCCCACCCACCACAGCCCCTCCTCATGGCTGACCCCAACCCAATTGGCCCCCCCAATCTTAATTGCAGTGGGGCCTGCCACCCAATCACCCGTGGCCTCACTCCCCAGATGGTTCAGCCCTGATCGGGCTGGCTGGACCCCACCCATGCACAAATTTGTCCACTGGGCTTCTAGTTATCCTATCTAATAATAGACAAACATGGTAATTGACCGTACCTTCGCTACACTTCCCATTGGCTAATCAGTGTGATATGCAAATTAACTGCCAACAAAGACGGCGGTTAATTTGCATACCGAGGCGCAATGCTGGGAGGCGAAAGGGGAAGGATGGAAGAAGCTGCATGCTGCTGAGTGATCGGAAACCCAGGCAGAGGCAAGAGCTGGGCGGCATAGCAAAGGCGGAGCCGGAGCCACCTTTGCCCACCCTCCAGCCGGCGATCTGAGAAGCCGGGTAGGGCAGGGAAGAGGCGGTCGCCAGCAGCCACCTCTTCCCTGTCCTGCCTGGACAGAGATCAGAGAAGTACCTGTATTTATTTTTCAAAGTACCTATATTTTTAATAATTTCTTGACATGGTAAAAGAATTTTACATTACGGTCCAAGGGTGGTGGGGCGAGGAGAAGTAGCAGCAGAACAATCTGACAAACAAAAAGGGAAACACAAATGCATGGTGGGAGGGATTTGAAGGGTGGGTAGGGGCATTGTCCAACTAAAATGCAATTGGTTTTTTACTGAGTACTATTCATGGGAAGGCAGCATCCTGACTCCTTCTCTATACAGCATATTGGGAGGAAAAATGATGCATCCATGTGGAAATATGATTAGGGGTTGGAAGACAGGCAGGGAAAGAAGAAGTCAGAAATAGATACTGAGAGAGTCACTGGCTGGCTGGCTGCAAATAATGACTCTCCAGTAGTGATAGAATAGAAAAGTGGAGGATATCTCGGGAATATTAAAGAGATAGGGGGCAACTCTTCTATGGTTTTGACTTGACCAGCAGATTTCCACATACACACGTGTACACGCCTATGTTTGCATGCACACACATATACACATAACTGACTGCCCCCCCTCCCCCAAAGCACAGAAGAAGAAGCTGCCAGAAGAAGAAGCCACCCACCTTTGGTCCAGGCACCAGCGCCTGCGGCTGGCAGCAGCCCAGGCGACAGACAAGCCATTCACCTGAGGTCCAAGGCTGCAGCCACCCAGAGAAGCTGCCAGTCCTGTGTTCCAGGGTGCCAGCGCCTGTGGCCAGGGAAATAGGTTCCCTCTTCTTCTACTGCAGTCATTACTTCAATATTCTCCTTCTGAATTTCTCTCCTGTGCTGCAACCCAACTCCACTTTTCATAGGAAGGATACAGAACAGAGAGAGCAGTGTTAAAAGCTTACATTTTTAAGCTGGTAGGTTGGTACTTAAACATAT